>NC_047094.1:108301203-108603126 GCF_902459505.1 Geotrypetes seraphini
GCCTTATTACATGCAGGACTTATACGAGGGGATGCTAAAAAGTTCTCAGCCCGACCAACAAAGCCAGGGCAGTCTCCGCTGAGGGCTATACATTTAGTTCAGTGATTTTCCACTTTATTTCTTTTTTGGTTTGATTATTGCAGAAAATGTCAAAATCATAAGCCTGCTCTAGTCTCGCCCAAGCCACGCCTCCAACATACCCCCTTCAGATGTAAACACACTGCAGGCAACCACCATAGAAATCTAGTACGCCGTCAAAAGCGCGAGGGACATTGGCGGCTGACAATCCCGCTCCAACATTTGCAACAAACATTTGCTCCAACAAATGCACGCCACCCTATTGCCTTCTGTTTGGGGTAAAATGGTAAGTGGATTGGGGGGTGTTTGCGGCAATGTTTTGAGGCGGCATCCCCCTGATTGTAGTGGAGGGAGGGGGTTCCCCTCCACACACTCCCTCAGAGCGAAAAATGGAAAGTTTGGAGTTCGCGTGAGAAGAGCACAAGTTCTAAGTGTAGTAACATAGTAACATAGTAGATGACGGCAGATAAAGACCCGAATGGTCCATCCAGTCTGCCCAACCTGATTCAATTTAAATTTTTTTTTTTTCTTCTTAGCTATTTCTGGGCGAGAATCCAAAGCTTTTCCCGGTACTGTGCTTGGGTTCCAACTGCCGAAATCTCTGTTAAGACTTACTCCAGCCCATCTACACCCTCCCCTGCCCATCCTCCTCCAAACGGCCATGCACAGACACAGACCGTACAAGTCTGCCCAGTAACTGGCCTAGTTCAATTTTTAATATTATTTTCTGATTCTAAATCTTCTGTGTTTATCCCACGCTTCTTTGAACTCAGTCACAGTTTTACTCTCCACCACCTCTCTCGGGAGCGCATTCCAGGCATCCACCACCCTCTCCGTAAAGTAGAATTTCCTAACATTGCCCCTGAATCTACCACCCCTCAACCTCAAATTATGTCCTCTGGTTTTACCATTTTCCTTTCTCTGGAAAAGATTTTGTTCTACGTTAATACCCTTTAAGTATTTGAACGTCTGAATCATATCTCCCCTGTCTCTCCTTTCCTCTAGGGTATACATATTCAAGGCTTCCAGTCTCTCCTCATACATCTTCTGGCGCAAGCCTCCTATCATTTTCGTCGCCCTCCTCTGGACCGCCTCAAGTCTTCTTACGTCTTTCGCCAGATACGGTCTCCAAAACTGAACACAATACTCCAAGTGGGGCCTCACCAATGACCTGTACAGGGGCATCAACACCTTCTTCCTTCTACTGACTACGCCTCTCTTTATACAGCCCAGAATCCTTCTGGCAGCAGCCACTGCCTTGTCACACTGTTTTTTCGCCTTTAGATCTTCGGACACTATCACCCCAAGGTCCCTCTCCCCGTCCGTGCATATCAGCTTCTCTCCTCCCAGCATATACGGTTCCTTCCTATTATTAATCCCCAAATGCATTACTCTGCATTTCTTTGCATTGAATTTTAGTTGCCAGGCATTAGACCATTCCTCTAACTTTTGCAGATCCTTTTTCATATTTTCCACTCCCTCTACGGTGTCTACTCTGTTACAAACCTTGGTATCATCTGCAAAAAGCACACTTTTCTTTCTAACCCTTCAGCAATGTCACTTACATACATATTGAACAGGATTGGCCCCAGCACCGAACCCTGTGGAACTCCACTAGTCACCTTTCCTTCCTTCGAGCGACTTCCATTAACCACCACCCTCTGGCGTCTGTCCGACAGCCAGTTTCTGACCCAGTTCACCACTTTGGGTCCTAACTTCAGCCCTTCAAGTTTGTTCAACAGCCTCCTATGAGGAACTGTATCAAAGGCTTTGCTGAAATCCAAGTAAATTACATCTAGCATATGTCCTCGATCCAGCTCTCTGGTCACCCAATCAAAAAATTCAATCAGGTTCGTTTGGCACGATTTACCTTTTGTAAAGCCATGTTGCCTCGGATCCTGTAACCCATTAGATTCAAGAAAATATACTATCCTTTCTTTCAGCAACACTTCCATTATTTTTCTAACAACTGAAGTGAGGCTCACCGGCCTGTAGTTTCCTGCTTCATCCTTGTGACCACTTTTATGAATAGGGACCACATCCGCTCTCCTCCAATCCCCAGGAATCACTCCCGTCTCCAGAGATTTGTTGAACAAGTCTTTAATAGGACTCGCCAGAACCTCTCTGAGTTCCCTTAGTATCCTGGGATGGATCCCGTCTGGTCCCATCGCTTTGTCCACCTTTAGTTTTTCAAGTTGCTCATAAACACCCTCCTCCGTGAATGGCGCAGAATCTACTCCATTTTCTCGTGTAACTTTGCCGGACAATCTCGGTCCTTCTCCAGGATTTTCTTCTGTGAACACAGAACAGAAGTATTTGTTTAGCACATTTGCTTTCTCCTCATCACTCTCCACATATTTGTTCCCAGCATCTTTTAGCCTAGCAATTCCATTTTTTATCTTCCTCCTTTCACTAATATATCTGAAAAAATTTTTATCTCCCTTTTTTACATTTTTAGCCATTTGTTCTTCCGCCTGTGCCTTCGCCAAACGTATTTCTCTCTTGGCTTCTTTCAATTTCACCCTGTAGTCCTTTCTGCTCTCCTCTTCTTGGGTTTTTTTATATTTCATGAACGCCAACTCTTTCGCCTTTATTTTCTCAGCCACTAGGTTGGAGAACCATATCGGCTTCCTTTTTCTCTTGTTTTTATTGATTTTCTTCACATAAAGGTCCGTAGCCATTTTTATCGCTCCTTTCAGCTTAGACCACTGTCTTTCCACTTCTCTTATGTCCTCCCATCCTAACAGCTCTTTCTTCAGGTACTTTCCCATTGCATTAAAGTCCGTACGTTTGAAATCTAGGACTTTAAGTATCGTGCGGCCGCTCTCCACTTTAGCCGTTATATCAAACCAAACCGTTTGATGATCGCTACTACCCAGGTGAGCACCCACTCGAACATTAGAGATACTCTCTCCATTTGTGAGGACCAGATCCAATATCGCTTTTTCCCTTGTGGGTTCCGTCACCATTTGTCTGAGCAGAGCCTCTTGAAAGGCATCCACAATCTCCCTACTTCTTTCCGATTCCGCAGACGGAACATTCCAGTCCGCATCCGGCAGGTTGAAATCTCCCAACAGCAGAACCTCCACTTTCCTTCCAAACTTTTGGATATCCACAATCAGATCCTTATCAATTTGCTGCGATTGAGTCGGAGGTCTGTAGACTACACCCACGTAGATAGAAGTTCCATCTTCTCTTTTCAGAGCAATCCATATCGCTTCTTCCTCTCCCCAGGTCCCTTGCATTTCAGTCGCTTGGATATTGATCTTTACATAGAGAGCTACTCCTCCACCTTTATGACCATCTCTGTCCTTCCTAAAAAGATTATATCCCGGTATGTTTGCATCCCATCCATGTGATTCACTGAACCATGTCTCTGTGATAGCAACAATATCTAGATCTGCCTCTAATATCAGGGCTTGCAGATCATGAACTTTGTTGCTTAGACTGCGAGCATTTGTGGTCATCGCTTTCCAGCTATTTTTCAGCGATAATCTCCTTTTTCGTATGGATTTTTGTGTCGTTTCACTTTCCGTTGCAATACTAAGAAATGAGTTGCTGATATTGCTTATGTTGCAGCCTTTACTACTATCACATCTTTTCTTTTGCCGGGGGTGGTCTCTATAATTGTCCTTCGTACATACACCACCCCCACCTTCTAGTTTAAATGCCTAGAAAAATATTGTCTAAATTTCTCTGCAAGGTTTCTTTTTCCTGCTGTAGTAATATGTAGCCCATCAGTGCAATATAGCTTCTTGTCCTTCCATGTATTTCCCCATCCTCCTATGTACCTGAAGCCTTCTTGATGACACCAGGCTCTGAGCCATCTATTAAAGTCCTCTGTGTTTTTCATTCTTTGCTCTCCTTTTCCATATGCAGGCAATATTTCAGAAAAAGCTAAAGTCTTTACAAAAGGTTTCACGCCCTCACCAAGCTTTCTGTGCTGCAAGTGTGGAGTTGTTGGCCAGGTCATTTGTTCCCAGATGGATAACAACATCAGTGTTAAAATCCTTAGTTTCTTCCTTAATTATAGTCAGTATTTGCCTGGAACTCCTGTTAGCTGAGGATCCTGGAAGACATTTCACTATTTTGGACTCCTCGCCCTGTGTTCCAAGGTTAATGCCTCTGATGATGGAATCCCCCAACAGTAATAGTTTTCTGTTTTTGGCTTTTTTATTTGTACTTAGGGTGCTCTTGTTCTCTTGAGTTTCCTTCATTGGTTCCAGTCCCACCTCCCTTCTGTTTTCCTGAGTATCGCAGTGCACTAGTGGAGCGAAGGAATTCTGTAGAGGTAATATTAGTGAAGGTGGATGTTTCTGTGTTACATGTCGCAGTCTTCCTGAGCCTACTGTGACCCATTTATTCCTGGGCTGTTTTATTCTTTGAGGTAGAGGTGGTAAGTTGGTATGATTTTGTGGAGTGATGGAAGCTGCTTTAATTGTATTCAATTCCTGTTTAAGTTTGCAGAGCTCCTCCTTAATACTGGCAAGTTGAAGACAGATGGGGCAAGCCTTAAGCCTCCAAATAGTATGTCTTGGAATTAAAGCACCACAGTGATTGCATAGAATGAAGGTCATCTTGATTGGTTGTGAAGTCCTGATTATATGGGTCTCTTTATATGAATAGTGGTCCCTGGGGTTGGTGGGACTATAAGTAAGACTACTAGTAAGGCAGAAATATAGGCTCTATACCACCTAAAACACAGTATTTTAAACAAAACTGCAGGAAGAGGAAATAAGATTTAACAGAGGAAAGAGAAGGATTTTTTTGTGCTTTTTTATATTTTTTTTAGTAAGAAACAGGGAGGAGAAGAGAAATTAAGCAGATATAATGCTGAAAACCAGTCAAAAGAGCAGAATATGAAATGTTGAGTAACTTAGCTTTTAGAAGTTCACAGGGCAGCCTTGTTTCAGCAATGTCCCAAAGATAATGCAATTAACCTTAGAAGTAAAACAGAGCCCCTCCCTTCTCCACCTAATCAGACACAATGGCTAAAAACTAGTGAGTCAGAAATATAGGCTCTATACCACCTAAAACACAGTATTTTAAACAAAACTGCAGGTTCTATCAGTGCTACCCTAAAACACAGGATTTTCCCTACTTTAGTCACCCTGAGCCACAGACACCAGAAATATAGGCTCTATACCACCTAAAACACAGTATTTTAAACAAAACTGCAGGTTCTATCAGTGCTACCCTAAAACACAGGATTTATAACAGGATTTTCCCTACTTTAGTCACCCTGAGCCACAGGCACCAGAAATATAGGCTCTATACCACCTAAAACACAGTATTTTAAACAAAACTGCAGGTTCTATCAGTGCTACCCTAAAACACAGGATTTTCCCTACTTTAGTCACCCTGAGCCACATGCACCAGAAATATAGGCTCTAGTCTATACCACCTAAAACACAGTATTTTAAACAAAACTGCAGGAAGAGGAAATAAGATTTAACAGAGGAAAGAGAAGGATTTTTTTGTGCTTTTTTATATTTTTTTTTAGTAAGAAACAGGGAGGAGAAGAGAAATTAAGCAGATATAATGCTGAAAACCAGTCAAAAGAGCAGAATATGAAATGTTGAGTAACTTAGCTTTTAGAAGTTCACAGGGCAGCCTTGTTTCAGCAATGTCCCAAAGATCAGTGTGGGGGGAGGGGGAGTGTGTGGGAGTGTATGGGGGTTCCCACCAAACCCCCCACCCCCTCAAAGCACAAACGGGAAGGCAATAGTGAAGGAAATAAGGCAGCACGCATTTGCCCTGCGTGCAAATATCGGGGCGAGTTTGTCGGCACGCCAATGTCCCTCGTGCTTTCGATGGATCACCTAGAAATCCAGCTATAACTACATTTTTAAACTAGCCAATTGGAAGGTTTGGCGAGATAAATGTCCACCTGGACATTTTTCTTATTTGAAAATGAGCTTCATCAAAACATAGAAAATGTTAGCAAAGATTTGTATGGTCCATCCAGTTGCCCAACAAGGTACAAGGTGGCCAGAGTTGAATCTGGCACTCTGCACAGGTTTCATGTCTTCATGATTAAATACTGATTATACAGTACTTAATTTCTATATTTCTTGCCAGTTTTCGGGCACTGACTTTAGAAGTCTTCTGGGTACCTAGTTCTGCTACTACTAATAATATAATAACTTTATTCTTCTATACCGCCATAGTCAGATGACTTCTAGGTGGTTCACACTGAAGAGAGCTGGACAATCGGCGAATTACAAAATGCAAATAGTGAAAGTACAACATATTACGCAAGAAATAGACAGAAGGAATATACAAATTTGGTGTGGTTGCTGTTTAGGAGATAAATCTGTCAAACAGTACGGTTTTAATTTCTTTCCAAAAGGTGCCATAAGTCAGTCTGGCTCCATTGATGTAGTTACCTAACCAAGACTGCTGTTTGCTTGCTTGGAACATGATAGACCTATCCAAAAAGGACTTATATTTACAGCCAGTGATCCTTGGGTATGCAAATAAGTTACAGTTGTCATGTGGGGCTGTATAGCACGAAATGAGGTAGGAGTTAGGAAGGAGCTAGTCCCCAGGCCTGCTTGAAACAAATACAAATAAATTTAAACAGTATTATTTCTAGAGTGCTTCCAGCACTGTATAGAATCACAAGAGAGACGACAGTACATGCTCAAACGAGCTTATAATCAAAACACACAAACTAGATGCCAGGGTAGGGGATATAGTTTGGTGGGGGGGGGGGGGCAGTAAGGTTATTGACGGTTATTAAGGATTGACGGCTAAATCAAAAAGGTGGATTTACAGACTGCTTTTAAACAAGGTAAGGGAAGTTCTACTTCCTAACTACTGGAGTTGCCATTCCAGCCTTAATTCCGAACTGTTGGGTTTTTGTTTTCTTTTTTTACGATTTATGGGTCTCCAATCATAGAATCTGTAATGAGGGATTTGCACTGGTTTTATAGGGAGGCCTGAATTAAGTTCGGTGAGATCATATTTACTTCTAAGGCAGGGGTGTCAAAGTCCCTTCTCGAGGGCCGCAATCCAGTCGGGTTCTCAGGATTTCCCCAATGAATATGCATGAGATCTATTTGCCTGCACTGCTTTCATGGCATGCTAATAGATCTCATGCATATTCATTGGGGAAATCCTGAGAACCCGACTGGATTGCGGCCCTCGAGGAGGGACTTTGACATCCCTGTTCTAAGGCATAAATAGCTTGGCTCCTATCTTGGTATAAAGGTTAAGAATTTTGTATCTGGATGATTGTTACAGTCCCTAGAGAAGTTTTCAGTGATTTTATAAATGGCAAAGATTCACTTGGAGAGAAGGAGAGGGAGAATCTTTTCCACAATTGATCCCTTCTGGTGAAATAGATAGAGGCTGACAAATGCCTCTTTGTATATTAACCAGTCCATTCAAAGAAATGTAACTGGGCAGTAGAGCAATTATTTTATCCTATATCAAGATTGGAAAGGTATATTCCCTGGACAGCAGCTTTCTAAAGCTGTTGTTTACAGCCTTTGTGGCCATGTTTCTGTAATACTTATTCCTCTCTCCTTTGATCCTAATTTTAGCCATTTCTTCACTCTGCTGCTTTTTCCACTTCTGCAAAGTTATCTATCGTTCCCCTTTACTGACCTCTCCTGCAACTGCGATTTGGCCTCAGTTTCCATCTCCTCCCTCCTTTTGTCCTCAGTGCAATGCTACAACCGCAGGGAAAATCTCTTCAAAACGAGTTAGTTTTTGTGTATAAAATAGGAATGAACCTCACTCCTAAATCAAGGAATGTGGAGTCTGATCTCAGGCTCAAATATCTACTGCCAATGCTTGCTATACCAGAATTTGCATTGCTCCAAAGAGGGCTTCTCGCTGGAGTTCATAAGATGTAATGCGTACAGGCAACTTATCCAGGTGCATTTGGAAGTGCTTTTGGATCAAGCCTGTGGCACCCAAAACAATGGGAAATATTTCTGCATCTTTCTGCCACCTTTTCTTGGTCTCTTCCCTCTCAACCTGTGGTGCACCACGTAGTCACTTGGGACTAACATCATTCGGGTGTTTTGTTTTGGGTTTTTTTTCTTTTACAACTCTCTCCGGTTGTCTTGCATCCCACTTTTTACCAGTCAGGATGCGGTGATCATAGCCTCTTCATTTTCCAGTTATAGGGTCATGATCCCAATACTTTCCCATTACACCGATGTTGTAATGTTTACAATGAATGAGACGCACCACCTTTCTGTATAAAAATTGATTGCCATCAGCACTTTACAGCTAGCCACACGATGAGTAACTATTTTTAACTCTTCCTTCCAGAATCTACAAATGTCTGTTACACCATTTTTTTTTTTTCCAGTGTCCATAATCCTCTGTTCTGGGCTACAACTATCAATCTCTCATCCTTAGGTTTCAATTCACTTCTCCTTAACCATTCATGGATCTGGTTTTGATCAAGAAGTTCCTGAAGTAACACTTTGTATTTCCTGGTATGTTTATGCATTTCCTACTTCTTACAACCTCCTTTGTAAGGTCACTTGTTCTTTTTCCACCAAAATCTATCATAAAATAGAATATTATATACAACTTCCAATGTGATTTCCCTATATATAACTATAAATAACTGCAGTGATGATATAGGTGAGTTGACTAGCTCCACAATAAAGAAGGCAGATTGATGACAGCTATAGTTCCTTGAATGCAATGGACTAAAACGAATAGTAACACCTCGAGATGGAGCTATAGTCATTCTTCTTAGAAGGCACAGCAATAAGTCTAGTAGTGCTATAGAAATGATAAAGTACTACTAGAAGTAGTAGTAGATGCAGCTTATGAAAAGCTACTTTCAGAAAAGATCTTTTGACTGACCACTAGGTGTCACTGTAACAGCAGTGATTGCTTCTTAACAGTACCTTAGTCAGGGAAAAGGAGATTGCAGAGATACACCCTAGTCATACTAACAGCTCAGCAATCCAGTCAAATGACTCTTTTTTTCTCTCTCTCTTGCTAAGATCTAATTCCTTTACATTGAGATAGCTTATTTGGCTTTCACATTTACACATTTACCTTTACCTACCAAAGCATGACTGAGCATTGATGCACACTAGCTATATTGCCTTGTGTAATGTAAACTCTAAGCTCTTAACAGATTGTAAAAGGAATAATAAGTGATGCAGGGTTTGCTGTCAAACTGTGTTTGTTATGTGTGCGCACACAGACTTGTCAGAAAGCTTTTTTTAAAAAAAGAAGAAAAATAGTATAGTCTGAAGTCTACTACTACTATTTATTATTTCTATAGTGCTGAAAGACATATGCAGCACTGTACATTCTAACATACAATAGACAGTCCCTGCTCAGGAGAGCTTATAATCTAATTCTTATGATTAAAGTCTGACCTCACTAGTTCATGCACTTTTCTACTACTCCTGTTTCTAGAGCCCTACCAGACATACTCATATTTTTTTTGTTTTCAGCTACGCATCTCTTAATGTAATTATGCAAAACAACATATGTAACTACTGAATAAAATCTAATATCCTGTGTTAATAAATAGGGAGGGTCATTGGAGTGGGCAGACTTGATGGGCCGTGGCCCTTATCTGCCGTCTATTTCTATGTTTCTATGAGCTGGGATGTACCATGTTTTGTAGTGTTACTTTTGTGATGCTGTTTATACTTGACTTGCACATTGTATAGGAAGGTTTTGGAACATGAGGCAAAATATATGAACAAAGATCTGAGCTAGTCAGCAATGTTCTGCCTTGTTATATTAGTGTAATCGGAAATAACAGCCCAGGAAACCTTTAGCAAAAATAATAATAATAAAAAAAAGAAAGGAAGACACTAGCACAGTGTAGTACCTGATCATGCAAAGGCAGAATTTTACAGAATGAAATGGTTTTATCTTTAATTTCAGGCACAGACTGGAAGAAAACCCTTTGGAAATAGGAACTTTGCTCTATAGGTGGCTACATAAATATCTGGCTAGATGATGGATGAAGTGCCAAGCTACTGATCTTGGAATATCGACTCCCACATTCTTCCGCCACCAGTCAACAATTATCCATATACTCGTATTATTCAAAATCATGCTTCAACACTTGGTACTGCATGCCATTTGTTGTTTAAGTTAAAAGATTTATGAAAATAAGGAAATTAAATGTAAATTGTACAAGCTGTAAGAGAACTGAAGAGAAACACCATCGTTACCATAAGCTAATTCCCCTCCAAAGGATGAGCATTTCAACAAGTTGTATGGAATTCCCCACATCCATCCTACCAGTCATAGATTGTTTTTTTTTGTAAAAGAAAATCTGTCTGCTTAATAAGTTATTATTTTGTAACATTCCAAGTATGTGTTTGATACTATGGACATGGCAGTAATGTCACACATCTATAATATGGTGTAAGCAAATGGATTAGATGGAGCATGAATAGTTAAACAGGAAAATGGTAAAATATATTTCTTTCATATTGCTACTGATTAAAGTGATCAGGCATATTATAAAAGACTAAGGTATAGGGCTATGGGGGAGCTTAAAATTCAAATGGACTAGATGTACTGAGGTACAGTTTAAAATGTATATCTTTTGTCCTCATATGCGTGTTTGTTTAATAGTCTCTATCCCGAACATTGCAGACAAGTTTGGATTCTGAGAATCTATGAAAAGTTAGAACACTTGGGTTTCTGATTTAAGACCTACTAACTAGCTTTCTGTTAAAACCAAAGTGCAACTGTAGCTTCTGGATACCACAGAAGCAGTAGATAAATGGATGTAAAGTTTATTAAATATATTTGAAATGGCCAAATATTAAAGTACATGTAAATGCATGAAACAAATCAATCCAAAACCAGCTATATCAAATGGTTAAAACATATTCTGGTCTTTGAATAATTTCCTCTGAACAGAGTGCTACCTTTGTTATACTGCTTTAATGTCTTGTGGACAGGGTTATTTTTCTTAATAAACAACAGATAAAAAGCGAAGTATCACAGTTGTTGCAAAATACTTCCCATTTTACTAACTTCTAGCTATATTATACATTGTAATGGACAGCATTAAAATGGGCAGGACCCCAACTAGAATTCCATCCTATGTATGTATAGTTTTAGATTAATTGCAGTTAAGGGAAGGAAAACATTCAGAGACAGCAAACATCCAAGAAGAGACACGATACTGTCTAAACACATTTTTATACATCCATCTTTTTACCTTTTCACAATTTCATTTTTACATTTACCCATGCTTCTGAACCCTCTTCCCTCACATGTGCAACACCATTCACTATACAATGGCTTTTCCAATGGCTATGTTGGAAATGTTCAAGAATTCAGCTTGAAGACCAATGTCTGCTGGAAACTCAAAATATCAGTGCTGAACCTGTTAGGACTACTGTACATCTCAATGCAGAATTTGTGGAATAACTGGATCCCACCAAAACGTTACTCCTTTAAAGCTATGCTTGCTTCTCCATTCATCTATCTCCCCCCCCTCCCTCTCCCCCCCATAAAAAGAGGTACCCAGCACATGCATCATCCCACTCTAACCCTGAACATCTGAATACTCCTGTTGTGGCATGAAAACCAGCAGGTTGTGAATGTCATCTCACTGTACAGAACTGTGTAACAGAACAGCTCCCCCATGGTTTCAACAGAAGAATTCACTTTACATCTGGCAACTTCACAGGGGAAAAAAAATCCCAGAATCTACATTTATTAACCCATTCCCCAACACAGGATTCTTTTAAGTATAACTATTATAACTATAAAGTTCAAAAGTAGACATGACCAAAGTATCATGAGGTCTACAGTGATAAAATCAAGATGGAAGACAACCATGCATAATCATCACATAGGCAAAGAAGTATCTGTGGTTCACACCACATGGATTCTTTGAGTTGCACTGCTCACTCTTATCTCCAGATCCACATGAAGGCAAATCAGTGAGGGGAGGGGGGAAGAATCTACCCTCAAACCACGGCCAAAGAAATTTCGAGCACTTGTGCTCACCCACTGCACCCCAGCAGGTCACACATGGGTTGGTTACTGCACTCCGGGCAGCTTGCCTTCCAGGAACACCCACGTGAGCCAGCCCCTCTAAATCTAGTCCAGGCACTGCAGGGCGTAGTAATAGCAGAGAGCCACCTGACTGTGTTCGCCTAGAAGTGCTAAGGCCCAGTATACATCCGCATGTTGGCCAGAGGAAGGCGCCAGCTCTGCCAGCAGCGGATGTGCAGTGCTGCAGAGACACTGCTAGACCGAGGCGCCTCCTAGCGGCCCTTTCCCAAATCCCATGATCTGAGCAGCAGCAAATCTCGTGAGATCACACCCAGCAGGCATTCTCTAATGCAGCACCCCCGTCGAAAAACAGCTTCCCTCCCTGGCTTCTCCTTCGGGACCGAGGAGATCCAACTGCACCTATCGAGAGGGGCACGCAGGGAGGCCCCGCCGCACCCTCCTGCTCAACTCTGCTCTCTGTCGGGACAATGAGTCCCTTTATGCTAATGAGGCGCTTACGTCACATCCGATCTTTCTCGGACGCCATTTTGACCAGGGCAGGTTCTGCTGCGAGTGTATTGTCTTGAGAGAGAAAGAGAGCGCAAATTTGAGGTTTTTTTTTTAAGAAACAATACTATTTTTTTAAACTAAGTTTGTGAAGTGAAAGAAAAAAAAGGCTCGTCGGCGGCGAGCCGTCCTCCCCGGGCGTGACCTCACTCGGACCGCCCTCCTCGCGCCGGCTCTGCGAGCGGCACACTCGGCGCGTTGCCTCTTTTTTTTTTTTTAACTCCCCTTTCTCCCCCTCCCCTCCCCCTCCGCGTCTCCTCAAACTCCGGCGAGCTCCCTCTTTCGGTTCTGGATTTTTTTGTTAATTTTTTTTTTATTATTATTATTGTCGTTCCTCCCCCGCTCCACCGATGGTGAGAAGCAGTAGTGGCGGCGCTTCGGTCCGCCGGTGAGGACAGGGGGGAGGGCCGAGAGAGGCCGCCCTTTGTCTCCGCTCCCCTTTCGCTCGGGGGGTGGGGGGGGAGCTCGCGCCGGATTTTTTTTTTTCTTGTTCTTTTTACATCTCTCCCTCCTCCTCATCACTCCCCACTCCACCATCATTCTTTTCCCCCTCCCCCCCTTCCGACGGGAGTCTCGCGCCGGGCCCTCCAGACGCTCGCAGACGGGGTCGAGACCGCGCGCTGACGCCGCCGCCATTCGGCTGTCCCCTGCGTCTCCCCGTTTCCCGGGAAGAGCCCGCGAGACCGACATCCCGGCGGGAGATTGGGGTGGGGGGGGACCCGCCGATCCGCGGCTGCCACCATTCTTCCCAGCTTCGGCGGTAGCTGCCGCAGCTGCAGCGTGACCCGGGAGAAACCTTTCCACGCTCGAGCACGGTGACCAAAGACAGGTAAGGTCCGGGCCCGCTCGCTGGCTGCCTAATTGTTTTTTTGCATCTCCCTCCCCGCCCCCTCCCAAAGCACGCACGTGAGTGCCCTTTTTAAAAAAAAAATAAATTTTTTTTTTAAATTGAGCGAGTTGTGTAAAATGGAAGGGACACTAAAAGAAAGCTAGGTGCTGCTGCTAAAAAATAACACGTTTGGGGTGAAAGGAGAGGTGGATACCGAGCCGCCTTTGCATCCGCACTGCTTTGCGTGGCTACCGGCTTCCGTCTTCTGGGCCTTGTTGCATCTGGGCTGCAATCGCGGGGAAGCTTCGCCGGCGTTTGGGCTGGAAGCAAGCGCGACCAGGAGCAGTGACCATGGAAATCAGGCAATTTTTGGTGCATACGAAGGCCTTTTCGTGATTGTTTTCTTTTTTTGTTGGTTTGCTGTGAATTAAAGGGACTTTCGTTAAGCCAAGCGTGGCGTTAAGGCGAAAGTTATAGCATTTTGACAGCTGAGTTTCTTAGCAAACTCCCCCCACCCGTTTTGAAAAAGCCGGTTCTTAGTATTGGTTGTCGCGGGGTTGGTCTTCAGAGACGCCAATAGGGTTCTCCTGATGACAAGTCTTAGATAACTGTTATTATCAGCGATAATGAATGGATTGTAGTGGCTTGAAAATTTAACTGTGTGGTTTGCTGGAAGAGGCGCGATTGCATATAGCCCTTCTCCAAACCAATAGAAACACCGCCGCGGAGTTTGGTTAATACGCGGATCGAGTTTGTATCCATTTTTCTAGACACGTGATTTAGTGCTACCAGACAAAGCAAGGGTATAATAAAATAAAAAAAAAATTTCTGTATTTGCTGTAGTCTAGTTATTCCTATCCTAATATTTCTGTTTAATGACTGTAGTGTATGGTGACAGAATGAGGTGAATCTTAGAAAATACATTTTTTTACCTTTGTGTTGTTAATTTGTTTTTGTTCTACTTTGACATGCTGTAGAATATCAGCAAGCCTCCACCCTGAAATGCACCGTTGCCAGATCATGTGTAATATACTTTCTTTAGTCAGTAGGGGGCGCATTTTGTGCACTGGGTAAGGCTGCAGGGGGACGGGGGACGGACCTTAGATGTATGAAAAAGAGTTGCCACATAGCGCCTTCTATCGACGTAATGAAAATAAACCTATCCGTTTTTCATAGCTGTGTTGCCAACAGCATGCTGCAAGAGTTGGAAAAGCAGTGCTGTAAAATATTTCTTAGTTTCACTTATTGATTTGGTGATACAAATTCAAGGAGTAGCACTTTCCTGAACAACACTTGGTTAAGTGTCCCTGGGCCAGCTTCATGTTTTGCAGTGCTCTCTCTATCTTGTCTGTCCAGATCAGTGGTCTCAAACTCAAACCCTTTGCAGGGCCACATTTTGGATTTGTAGGTACTTGGAGGGCCTTGGAAAAAATACTATGATGTAAAAACTCTTTATAGTTTATAAATCTTTCCTTTTGGCTAAGTCTTAATAATAATATTGTAATTTATAGCTAAAGAGACATATGATCAAGAAACTGTTTTATTTTACTTTTGTGATTATAATAAACATACCGAGGGCCTCAAAGTAGTACCTGGGGGTCGCAAGTGGCCCCGGTGGTTGCGAGTTTGAGACCACTGGTCTAGATTATCTAGGCCAGCTTCATGTTTTGCAGTGCTCTGTCTAATATCTCAATTTTTTAGAGATTACTGGGCCCAATAAACTACTTCTATGGACCCATCTGTCTGCTGCTTTTAGTAGCAATGTTGTAACTTACAGTAGTATACATGGGGAAACAATGATGGCAGATATACACCTTGTAGCCTGTCCTGCCTGTCTGTTGCTAAATTTCCCTTAAGCTTTTACTATTGTGACAAAAGTGTCTTGTGTTTTTTTTTTTTAATTGTCTTGCAGTAGGGTATGCATGTGAGGGAGGGGGGACACTTGAATTCATTATTAGCCTAAGGCAATTTGTTTCTTAGTTTGTTTATAATTATGTGCTTGATCTTTTTCTGTTACTGTTTTAAGTATACTTGACAACTGAGGTGAAAAGCTATTTGAAATAAAATACTTTATCTATGCATGGCTTTTAAACAAGAAACAAAACAACTTGTTTACATCCCTTCTGTTTTTTTTTCTAATCCAGACCAATGCTGGGAAATTAAAAATAAAGTTTTTGTTGTATTAATCAAATATTTTTCATTTTCTACAAATCTATGATAAATTTAGACAGAGCTTACTAAGAGTAATGTAGAAAGCTACTGCAGGTCTAATGGTGGGTTTTATGTACTGAGCAATGCAAGTAAGATTGTGCACAGGTATTAAATCGGGTGGAATATGTGGCTGCACATTGCAGTAAAATGAATGTTAATGAGGCCATTGAGTATTCTATAGAAATGCAGAGAAATAAACAAGGGCTTTTGATGTATGGTTACCACGAGGATTCTTTTGCCAGGTTTGGAGCAGTGTACAAGTCTTATGTAACCAAAAGGAAGCCTCTGCAGTTTTTGTGAGGCTCATATTTAGACACAGAAAAACAGGCGCCAATGTGTTCTGTCAGTTTTTGTTTAGACATGCGCATAAGAAGCCACACTTGCTGCAAAAGCTTTGTGCACATGTCTAACACTCCTCTCCCACCTCCAATTAGCTGCAAGTTTTCCATGTGTAAAATTTGCATGCCATAATTTTTTTGCATGGCGTGGTTTTAGGCTCACAGAAGAAACCTTGCAGCTCTACAGTGAGCATTTTTGTATTAGCTCCTAAATGGGTTCCCCATAGGTACACAATAAAACCTAAACTATTTTCATTTATAGTTTATTCATCTATTTTTAGCTCTTTTTTGTGTATCAGAAGGGAATTTTGGCTGGAAAGCATCAAGCAGCCCATTCCAGGAGATAGTGAAATGGCCCTTAGAAGAATTGTAGTTACTCCATGTTTAAAATTAAAACCTCTGATTTTAGAACATTTAAACACTTCCAACTCTACTACTGGTCCGTAAATAATATGGAACTTGCAAAGAATAGCTTCTCTCCACCTAAGTCTTTGTATCAGTTGGTGATCATTTGTTGAACGCAATGTTTTTCTGATTGTGTAGGTGATGTTAAGCATGATATATACTTAAAAATGTACATTTTGCATATGCTTAACAACTCAGTGGTAGTGCTGTATACTGCCACATGGAGGGTTCTGAGTTCAGCTAGCTACTCAAGTCTTATGCTTCCAAGTCAGAAGGGGCATTGCAGAGGCTTATAGGCTTATAGGGGGGAGGAAGTTAGTCATGCAAAAATGACACTTAAGGGCAGGAGTCCAGAAGGAGCTCGGAAGCATTGTCTTGGGTTGAAGATTATTACTGCAATAACCAGTGCTCAGAGTACAGTATAACCAGCCAGTCTGGTTTTTAGGATACCCACAGTGAAAATACATGAGAGATATTTGCATTCAGTGGATGTAATGTATTCAAATTTTAGCTCATACATATTCATCATGGGTATCCTGAAATCCTGACTGGCTATATGTGTCCCGAGAACTGGGTTGAGAATCACTGGAAGTTGAAAATTTTACCTTTGTAGTGGTAATGATGAGCTCAAGCCTTTAAATTCACAGTTTAAACCTGAAGACAAAGGAGCAGGAGGTAAACTACCAGGTGTTTGGATTAGTTAGTTAAAAAGTAATAGTGTGCACATTTCTATTTTCTTAGCGTCAGCTTCGCTATTCTGAACCAGTGTGCGTTATCCCTTCCTTCCAGCAAGTGAAGGTAGAGAAAACTGAATTCCTTAGCAACAGCAGCAGATGAATCCAGAGACCAATGGGGATAGCACACATCTACCAGCAGGCGGAGATAGAGAAACTGATTAACAGGTGGTCCTATTGGCTGGCACTCCTCCTGTTTATCCAGTATTCTCTATCTCCCAGCAGGAAAAGGTCGCTATTCAACTAGCTCCTGAATTCTGGCTGTGGCTGGAACTTTTTCTCCTGTTGAGGTTTCTCTTCAGTGAGACTGCCATTCTGTTTCTCCTGTTGAGGTTTCTCTTCAGTGAGATAGGGGTGTCCGGCTGAATGGTGCCGGCTTTAGGGGTTATACCTGGGGCCCCCCCCCCCAGGTCCCTGCCTCACCCTCCGTCCATTGCTAGAGAGTCTTGACTGGGTCTCTATTTTTTCTTCTTTCCCTTCTCTGTTTAAAAAAAAAAAAAAGACCACAGTTGCTACATTCTGCTCTGATAGTGCTGCACATCCATCTCTAACTGGCTTCAACCGGCCCTAACAACAAGTTTGTGAGTATATATGTGTTTTTTTTACTGTTGTTTGAACTTCAGGTTCTGTTTAGGAGTCTTAGTACTGTGGGTTCGGTCAACATATGTTTAAGGAATGGATATTTTATTGAGGCTAAGTTTTATGACTAGAAATCCGTTGAGGGAGCCAGGACTTTCCCGCCCTTTGCATGCACGCGCTTGGTTTCCTTGTTGGTTACAGCGCAGCAGTAGCGGTGCGATTTCATGCTTGCACTTGTTCTCCTCATTGGGTTTCAGTGCAGCAGTAGTGGTCCTGTTTATTCTGAGGCTCTCTTTCGTAGTTCCTTAGCAACAGCAGCAGATGAATCCAGAGACCAATGGGATAGCACACATCTACCAGCAGGCGGAGATAGAGAAACCGATTAACAGGTGGTCCTATTGGCTGGCACTCCTCCTGTATCTCCAGTATTCTCTATCTCCCAGCAGGAAATGGTCGCTATTCAACTAGCTCCTGAATTCTGGCTGTGACTGGAAAATTATTTTCTCCTGTTAAGGTTTCTCTTCAGTGAGACTGCCATTCTGTTTCTCCTGTTGAGGTTTCTCTTCAGTGAGCTGGCAATGCTATTTCTCCTGTTGAGGATTTTCTCTTCAGTGAGACAGGGGTGTCTGGCTGAACGGTGCCGGCTTTAGGGGTTACACCTGGGCCCCCCCCCCCCAGGTCCCTGCCTCACCCTCCCTCCATTGTTAGAGGGTCTGACTGGGTCTCGATATTTTCTTCTTTCCCTTCTCTGTTTAAAAAAAAAAAAAGACCACAGTTGCTACATTCTGCTCTGTTAGGGCTGCACATCCAGCTCTAACTGGCTTCAACCGGCCCTAACAACAAGCTTGGGAGTACAGTGTTCTCCCTAGCGTGTTTTAGCCAGGCGCTGCACCCAGCTAATTTAGCTGAGCACCCGGCTGTCATCTTGCATCCACACCACCAGCATCAAAGCCACGCTCCAATCCTCTTCCCTGTCCTTACTCCAGGGGTGTCCAACCCGCGGCCCGACAATAAGTTTTGTGCGGCCCAGCTTCTCTCTCCCTCCGGCGGGTAATTTTCTGGCCGGCTCCCTTCTTCAGTCGACTGTGGGTGGCGTCGGCTCCTCGCGTGTGATCTGTGGCTGTGTCAGAAGCGTTCACTCTGATGTCACGACGTCAGAGAGAAGGCTACCGAATCAGCCATGAATCGCGCACGAGGAGCCGACGCCACCCGCAGCCGACTGCAGAAGGGAGCCGGCCAGAAAACTACCACCGGAGGGAGAGAGAAGCTGGGCCGCACAAAACTCCTTGTTGGGCCGCGGGTTGGACACCCCTGGAGTAGAGACAGGGAAGAGGATTGGTGTGCGGCTTGCAAAAAAAATGTGTCCCAAGAACCAAAGTGGCTGTAGGAGTCCTGAGACTCTGACTGGAGTTTCTGAATTATTAATTGGTGAAATTGGTGAGTATTTTGGGGTATTTCATATATGTGGTCTTGAATAAACTCAGAACTTTGTATAAGGGATCGAAACCTTCATATACAGTACAAAATAGGAACAGACCAAAATAACTTGACCCATTTCTTTAAATTTATTTCTAATTTCTGCACTGGCAGCTATGACTGTTTGAATGACAATCACTCTATCCAAAAGGAAGAAGACTAAAAATTATTTCCAGAGAATAGTTCCTCATGTAGAGGGATAAAAGTTCACTGCACACAGCTGGTTGAAATGCCCAAAACCAGGTGCTCTAGCGCAGTGTTCTTCAATCGCCAGTCCGTGGACCGGTGCCAGTCTGCAGAAATTTTCTGCTGGTTCACAGTGTCGGCACGTCCATTGGGCCCTAGACAGCGTTCTTCAGCCGCCAGTCCACGGTGCGATCAACGCGGCGTTTTCGGGACAGCTTCCTGAGTGCTGCAGTGCACAAAGCCATGGGAAAAGGCTTCTCCACGCGGCCTGCGCTTGAACCGGAAGCCTTCTTTCTGACATTGCAACGTCAGAGGGAAGGCTTCCAGATGAGGCACGGGATGCATGCGAGGAGCTGCTGCCCACAGCTTTGTGCAATGCAGCACTCAGGGAGCCGGCCCAAAGGTGCTGCATTGATCGCAAAGTAGACCGGCCCAAAGATAACACCGGGGGGTAGGCCAGAAGGCAAGGCACATGGAGGAAGAGAGACAACAACGGTAGGGGAAATGCTTTTATTTTTTTTAATTTAGTGATTGATTTGTCTGTTCAGGAAGAAATGCATTTGTTTCTTTTCCTCTGAGGTTGTACTGCTTGCAGAGCCTTGCATCTTAGGGTTTGTAAATATTAGTACTTTTAATTTTTGGTCCTGCATTTGCACGGGGTTATCTGTTTTATGGTAGGAATGAATGTTAAAAAGCATACGGTGTGCTTTCTGTATTTTAATTTTGTGGTTAAGCATTATGTGCTGTTAATACAATTATATTGTGTGTTTATATGAAAAATGGATGGAACAAATGGTGTTACAATTAGTACTATTATGGGGGCGGGGTTTGGGGCAGAGATTGAGTGGAGATGGGCATGACTTATCCAAGTGTTCTTCAACTGCCGGTCCGTGGACTGGTGCCGGTGCCCAAATAATTATTTTATTTCCGCCGGTCCATAGGTGTCAAAAGGTTGAGGAACACTGCTCTAGAGATCCAGATCAATTGTAGATACATTTGATAACTCTTCAAAAGCATTCTAGAAATGGTCTAGTTCATCTTACCTGCATAATCCTGATACCCTGCACAGAATTTATAGTATTGGTGTGGAGGAAGAGGGAAAGAGATATTTGAAGGGAGAACTGTTGGGAAGAGAAAGGAAGAAATGGTGGACCTGGGGAAGGGAGGCAGGCAGGCAGGGGGAGAGATGGTATGGGGTCAGTTGGGAAGAGAAAGGGAGAGAAGTTGGATCTTGGGATGGGAAGGAGGGAGAAATGTTAGGTATGTGGATGGAAGGCAGAGATGCAGCATCTCTCTTTTTTCCCTCCTCCATTTCATTGTTCAGCATCAAAGGGGGAGGGAAGAAGAAAAAAGAAAAGAGAGGGAGCAAAATGTTGGACCATGGAGATAGAGGAAGAGAGATGGACCCATGGGAGGGCAGGAGGGAAGAGAGCTGGGATAAGAAGATGCTAGGCAGGAGATGGAAAGAAAGGGACAGGGAGTTACAACCTGACCAGTGGAGAGAGGGAGGGAGATTCTGAAAGTGGTGAGCCATGTGGATGAGGTCAAAAGGGAGATGACAAGATGAGTAAGAGAGGAGTGAGTACAGTGGTAGAAATGTGGTAATGGGGAGTAGATAGAAGGAAATAGGAGGCTGGGAAAGGAGTGAGATGGGAAATGGGAGAGCTAGGGACTGAGAGAAGATGGAGAATTGAGAGGTAGCTGAACATTTATAAAGAAGGGTGAGAAAGAAGGCAAGATTTGAGTGGACAGAGGCAAAAAAGAGAAAAAGTTAAGAAGGCTGAAAGGGAAAAATCAATACATTGGAGACAGGCATAAGGAAAGAATGGAACAGTATTGAGAGGAGAAAAATTGGACAGCAAACATTGGAAAGAGAATTGGTAGAAGATCGACAAAAAGCAGAAAGAGAAACAAAACATCCAGACAATAAGGTAGAAAAAAATTGTTTTATTATGAATTTATTAACTGGAATATATTAGCTTTTGGGATATGTGCATCACAATGGCGTAGTCATATACAGCTGATTTGGAAGAGGGACTGGAGCCCAAAATTAGTGGAGGGGCACCAAAGTTTCTCCCTGCCTGAGTGCAATTTATAAATACTTGAGCTAGTAGAGATTCCCAAGCCCTGCCAACTGAAGACATCTTCCTCCATTCTGGCAACTCAAAATCTTCAAGCTTTGCAGCCAAAGGCAATATCCTTAAGCTGCCCCTGCTTTCATGCATACATGAAAACCAAGGGGGGGGGGCAGGGAGGAGGCCCAAAAAAGCAGTAATATTTACCCTGATTAAACGATCCTTCAAGTGCGCTGCTGACAGCTGATTCAGCATCCCCGCTCTGATGAGGCTCATCTCTGAAGAGGCTCACCATAGCTGTAATAGAAGTGAATGGGAGAACCAGGAACACGCATCCCTGCTCATCAGTGGGGATGCGGAAGCCTGTGGCTGCTCCCACTGTCAGCGGTGTACGTGGAGGATCACTCAGTCAGGGTAAGAATTACTGCTTTTATGGGTTCTTCTCCACAGTGTCCCTTTAATGAAGGTTTATTATTAGATACGTACATCTTCTATATTAGTGATTTAAAATTTGGGACTTGCTCAGCCTTTTTTTTTTTGCTCATCAGCTAGTGTTAGTGTTGGTGTTTGTGTAGCCCCAGAAAATTTTTTTGTCCAATGTGGCCCAGGGAAGCCAAAAGGTTGGGCACCCCTACCCTACTCCTTTACCGTGAGCAGGGAGGGGTAACTTTCATAGCGTTCCAGGTCGTGGGCCAACCCTCTCCCCACTCCTACTCCTTCACTGTAAGCAGGGAGGATTAATTTGCATAGCATCAAATTTGCACCAATATATTTCCCTGTCCTGCCCCACCCAGCTATTTTTTCATGCCACCCGGCTAGAAAATATTTCTGGGGAGAACACTGGAGTATGTATGGTTTTTTTGTTTTTGTGTTTTTTTACTGTTTGAACTTTAGGTTCTGTTTGTGAGTCTTACTACTGTGGGTTCGGTCAACATACGTTTAAGGAATGGATATTTTATTGAGGCTAAGTTTTATGACTAGAAATCTGTTGAGGGAGCCGGGACTTTCCCGTCCTTTGCCGGTGCGATTTCATGCTCGCACTTGTTCTCCTTGTTGGGTTTCAGTGCAGCAGTAGTAGTTCTGTTTATTCCGAGCTCTCTTTCATCGATGTTTGTCACGGCCATGTGCAGCTGATTTTGCAGGTGCCGGTTTCTAGCAGCGCGCATGAGATGGGACATGTTTTGTCCGGCGCTGTGGGAAGCACCGCACCGTTCTTCTGGTTATTCCCCGAGTCTTTCTTTCTATGCAGGCCGCGGCAGGGTAAATTTTGCGGGGCTTGAATCCAACTATGTTTCTAGGAGCGTTGATGCGGTGGCCACGTGTCAGCGAGAATCAGGCATGCGCTTGGGTCTCCGGTGATGGCGGGAGAGCTGCAGCGTTCAGGTAGTTTATTTACAGCTGACTTTGGTCAGGATATGCCGCGGCTTCTCTCCTTTCTGGTTCAGACAAGTTGTACATGTTTCACCAGCTTTGGGACAAGCTTGGGCAGATTTATATGTCTATGTCTGTGTTCCTGCTGTATTCCCTTGAAGGAAGCTGCTAGTTTAATCGGACTCTGGGGTTAGCACTCAAGGGGATTACCAGACAGACTCTGACCTGTGCTAGGTCACCCAGTCTCGGTTTGTCTCTGGACTGGGCCGACATACGGCAACTCACGGCATAGTGAGATCAGCAGTAAGATAGTGCCCTGTATTTCACACGGGTATCTCATTTTATCCCAGGACAAGCAGGCATGATATTCTCACATGTGGGTGACGTCATCTACGGAGCCCCGATGCGGAAGCATTTTCAAGCAAACTTGATTGAAGATTTAAGTTTGCTCTGCTGCTCCACGCATGCGTGCCTTCCTGCTCCACTAGGGGGTGCATCCCCTCGTGGTCTCCAGTTCAAAATTTTCCGCCGAGCCTAGAAGTCGTGTTTTTCAGGCTCTGCCCCAACTGCCTTCTAGCACCGTGATTTTTTCTTGTTTTTTCCTCAATTAAGTCGCTGTGCGCGAATTCTTTACTTTTCAACTGGATTCCTGCTTCGTTTTTGACGACCCGGAGGCTTCCGGGTCCCTGTGGCCGCGTGGCTACTCGAGCCGCGGCTACTTTCGATTCTATGTCCCGGCCTTTGACCGGCTTTAAAAAGTGCACCCGGTGTGAGCGGCTTCTTTCCATCACAGACCCGCATCGCCGGTGCATCCTCTGCCTGGGGGCGGCTCATCCAACCGACTCCTGCCCCCAGTGCGCTTCTTTCCAGAACCGGGCCCTCCGTCGAAGAAAAGCCCGCATGGCGGACCTTTTCGCCCCGGACCAACCCTCTACCTCGGCCTCGAGGTCGGCCCCGGCCTCGGCCCCGGCCTTGACCTCGGCCCCGAATACCACGGCATCGCCTCGAGACTCGACTCCGAAGTCCTCGGGACAACAGAAAGCCTTGGCCCCGGGTAAGTCCCCTCTTCCCTCTTCAGGTTCCGTAACATCGAAGAAGCCAGCCTCGGGGACAACGTCGACGCATGGCGGAAGCCCCATGCTTACAGCCCCGGCTAAGCCCTCCAAGCCTTCGGGCCGTGCCTCCACCACACGGGAATACTCTGATACGAGGTCGCCCCCGGTGGAGTGCACCGAGGCAGTGGACATGCCTTCGATGCTGTCCGTGCCCGTCTTTCAGGACCTACTCCGAGCGATGATCTCGTCGGAGCTGTCCGCTGCAATGGCCCAGTTACAATCGACATCGACCCCGCATGTGTCAGACCAGCCTGAGCCTCGCATCGAGCAACCTCGGGGAAAAGTGCGCAATCTTCGCCGCATCCCATCCTCCTCGGACTCCTCGCCGAGGCGCCCGAGACGCTCTCCCTCCGCAGACCGCCGAGGGGCAAAATGTCGTGCTAAAACGACAGAAACCTCGAACCGCCGTACCTCCAAGAAGGCCCGAGGTTCACCAACTCTACGAGGCCGTTCTCCTACACCTCGTACAGGACCGCTAAGTGTGGCTGAGTTATCACTCTCCAACCCGCGCATCCTCCGAACCCCCCCCCCCCCCCGAGGTCACAGGTATTCTCCGAGGGAGTCCGGGTCGAGGTCACCGATTCGACATCGATCGGTACCCCGAACCCCGGCATCGTCTCCGAGGGGCTCCTCGAGACGCCGAAGATCGACAACCCCGGAACTCTCTCACAGTGCTTCCCCGGTCTCGGAGCGTGGATCGGAGCAGGAACCTCGATACTCGAGGGAAGCCTCCCCATCCTTCTCCACCCGACGGAGGTCTCGTTCACCGACCCCGCATGGGGCCCCGGGAACATCTCGCCATCCTTCACTCGCTTTGTCCAGGGCATGGGCCACGCTTTGGACTTAGACCTCCAGTCCGACTCCAGATACTCTAAAAAGTACCTAGCGGAACTGGATATGCCATCACTGCCCAGAGCCACCTCGGGGAAAAGTGCGCAAACTTCGCCGCATCTCATCCTCCTCGGACTCCTCGTCGAGGCACCCGAGGCGCTCTCCCTCCACAGACCGCCACAGAGCAAAACGTCGGGCTAAACTAACAGAAACCTCGAACCGCCGTACCTCTAAGAAGACCCGGGGTTCCCCCACTCTACGAGGCCGTTCACCTACACCTCGTACGGGACCGCTGAGGGTGGCAGAGTTATCACTCTCCAACCCACGCATCCTCCGAACTCCCCCTCGGACCGGGGCTCCGATCCGAGGTTTCGGGCTTTCACCAAGGGAGTCCGGGTCGAGGTCACCGATTCGACATCAATCGGTTCCCCGAACCCCGGCATCATCTCCGAGGGGCTCCTCGAGACGTCGGAAATCCACGACCCCGGAACACTTTCACAGTGCTTCCCCGGTCTCGGAGCTTGGATCGGAGCAGGAACCTCGCTACTCGAGGGAAGCCTCCCCTTCCTTCTCCACCCGATGGAGGTCTCGTTCACCGACCCTGCACGGTGCCTCGGGAACATCCCGACCATCCTTCTCACGCTTTGTCCAGGACATGGACCACGCTTTGAATTTAGACCTCCAGTCCGACTCCAGATACTCTAAAGAGTACCTAGCGGAACTGGATATGCCATCACTGCCCAGAGAGTCCCTTCGCTTACCGCCTAACCCGATACTCCAACAGGCTCTCTTCAGGAACCTGGAGACTCCCTATATGGTCACAGCCGTGCCCTCCAAAATGGAGGCCAAGTACCGTACAGTACCCTTTCCGGGATTTGAACAACCACAGCTCTCCCACCAGTCGCTGTTAGTAGAATCCTCCTTAAAAAAGGCTCACCCCTCCCGGGTCTCAGCGGTGGTCCCCCCAGGCCGAGAAGGCCGAACCCTAGACAAGTTTGGCAGGAGACTATATCAAAATGCGATGATGGCCTCTAGGGTGCAAAGCTACACTTTCACCTTCACATCCTACCTCAAACACCTCATTGGACTACTGAGAGCCTTTGAGACTGACCTACCAGCCCCCCGCCAAGGAGCCTTTAGCCTGCTTTTGGAATCCCTCTCCAACCTACGCCTCCATCTATTCCACGCAGCCTACGATGGCTTCGAACTCTCCTCCAGAGAGGCAGCCTTTGCTATCGCCATGCGCCGACTAGCTTGGCTACGCCTGGTCGACATGGACCCCAACTTACAGGACCGGTTGGCTAACCTCCCCTGCGTGGGAAAAGAACTGTTCGATGACACTATCGAGGCGGCTACAAAACGCCTCTCCGAACACGAACGCTCATTTGCCTCCCTCGTCCGACAAAAGCCCAAACCGCCCGCGTCCAGGCCGTATAGGGCCCTTCCGTGCCGCTACCCACAAAAATCCACTCCTGCCTTCTCGCGGCCTCCACCCAGGCGTCCGCAAGCCCACCACCGGGCCATGCCCAAGTCCCAACCGCCTGCGACTACCAAACCATCCCCGTCCTTTTGACGGGATATGCGGAAGGGGGCGGGCCCCCTCCGCCATAGTCCCAGGCCTCCTTCCCATCGGGGGTCGCCTCAAAGCCTTTTACCCTCGCTGGGAACAAGTCACGTCGGACGCATGGGTCCTTGGCGTGATCTCATCAGGATACTCTCAACTTTCGGACCATTCCTCCGGACAACCCCCCAAGGAATTGCCCTCCCAACCGGACGCAGCTACCCCTACTCCTCTCCGAAGCTCGAGACCTGCTTCGCCTGAGAGCAGTGGAGGGGGTTCCCCCCGACCAACGGGGGAAGGGCTTCTACTCCCGTTACTTCCTGGTACCGAAGAAAACGGGAGACTTACGCCCAATACTAGACTTGAGACACCTCAACAAATTTTTGATACGGGAAAAATTTCGGATGCTTTCCCTACCGACCCTCTACCCCCTGATCGACGAGGGCGACTGGCTCTGCTCCCTCGATCTGAAGGAGGCGTACACACATGTCCCAGTAAACCCTGCTCACCGCAAGTTCTTGCGTTTTCAGGTAGGGGACTGGCACCTACAATACCGTGTCCTCCCCTTCGGCCTAGCATCGTCACCTCGGGTCTTCACCAAGTGCCTCGTGGTGGTCGCAGCAACCTTATGCTCTCAGGGCCTCCAGGTATTCCCCTACCTGGACGACTGGCTGATCAAAGCCCCGTCCAGGGAAGCGGTTATCTCAGCAACCCAACAGACTATTACCTACCTACAAAGTCTGGGGTTCAAGATAAACTTCCCAAAATCCCAACTACGCCCCTCCCAGTCCCTACAGTTCATCGGGGCCACGCTGGACACTGTTCGCCTCCGTTCCTTCCTCCCCCCTCCGCGTCTAGAGGCGTTAGTAAGTCTGAGTCGAAGTTTTTCCCTGCTGACCTCGGTATCAGCTCGGCAGATGATGACTCTTCTGGGCCACATGGCCTCCACCCTCCACGTCACACCCTTCGCCCTCCTCCATCTGAGAATTCCTCAATGGACCCTGGCCTCTCAATGGCGTCAAGACCGGGACCCGATCGACCGCCCCGTGACAGTGACGCCTTCTTTGCAACGATCGCTCCGCTGGTGGGCCGACTCTTCAAATCTTTCCAAAGGTTTGCTCTTCCTCACCCCACCCCACAGCAAGATACTCACCACGGACTCGTCGGAGTACGCTTGGGGAGCCCATCTGGACGGCCTACGCACTCAAGGGATGTGGTCAGCAGAAGACCGTCGCTGCCACATCAACGTGCTAGAGCTTCGGGCCATCTATCTCGCAGCTGTAGCTTTTCAACATCTGCTCCACGACCGAGTGGTTTTCATCCGAACCGACAACCAGGTAGCAATGTACTACGTAAACAAACAAGGGGGAACAGGGTCTTGGTCCCTTTGCCAGGAAGCCCTGCGCCTCTGGGAATGGGCAATCTCCAACAACACCTTCCTTCGAGCGGTGTACATACAAGGAGAACAAAACTGTCTGGCAGACAGACTCAGCCGCCTCCTCCAGCCACACGAGTGGTCACTGCACTCTCAGATCCTACGACAGGTGTTCGAAAAGTGGGGGACGCCTCAAATAGATTTATTCGCATCCCCCCACAACCACAAGCTGACTCTCTTCTGTTCCCGGATGTACTCCCCGGACCGGCTCGAGGCCGACGCCTTCCTCCTCGACTGGGAGGGAAGGTTCCTGTACGCGTTTCCGCCGTTTCCTCTGATACTGCGGACGCTTGTCCACCTGAAAACAGTACAAGCCACCCTGATCCTGATTGACCCTCGCTGGCCACGCCAACCATGGTTTTCCCTTCTACTTCAACTCAGTGTCAGAGATCCACTGTCTCTGCCTCTGTTTCCCTCTCTACTATCACAGGGTCAGGGTTCGCTGTTACATCCCAATCTTCAATCTCTTCATCTGAATGCTTGGTTTCTCTCCCCCTGACTGCTCTCCCCGTGTCTCAATCAGTCAAGGAGATATTGGAGGCCTCTAGAAAGACCTCGACGAGAACCTGCTACTCCCAAAAGTGGACCAGATTCTCAACCTGGTGCTCCTCCCACAGCCAGGACCCGGTGTCGGTCCCCGTCCCTCTGGTTCTGGACTACTTACTTCAATTATCTCATTCCGGCCTAAAGACCAACTCCATTCGAGTACACCTCAGTGCGATTGCGGCCTTTCATCAGCCCCTGGAAGGGAAAGCCCTCTCGCTCCATCCCTTAGTCTCTCGCTTCATGAAGGGTCTTCTGAACGTCCACCCTCCTCTCAAACCTCCCCAGGTGGTTTGGGACCTTAACGTGGTTCTGGCTCAACTAATGAAACCTCCATTTGAGCCCCTAGACAAATGCCATCCTAAATTCCTCACTTGGAAGGTGATTTTCCTGCTCGCGCTCACTTCCGCCCGGCGGGTTAGTGAGTTACAAGCTCTGGTAGCGGACCCACCCTTCACGGTATTCCATCACGACAAGGTGGTACTCCGCACCCATCCAAAGTTCTTACCTAAAGTAGTGTCTGATTTTCATCTCAATCAGTCCATTGTCTTTCCTGTGTTTTTTCCCAAGCCCCACTCTCACCCCGGAGAAGTGGCGCTCCACACTCTTGACTGCAAAAGAGCGTTGGCCTTTTACCTCCAACGCACTCAGTCACACCGGAAAGTCCCACAACTGTTTTTGTCCTTCGACCCAAACCGGTTAGGTCACCCAGTTTCCAAACGCACCTTGTCCAACTGGTTGGCCGATTGCATCTCCTTTTGCTACGCTCAGGCTGGTCTCGCGCTGCATGGTCGAGTAACAGGACACAAGGTCCGAGCGATGGCAGCCTCCATAGCATTCCTCAGGTCCACACCTATTGAGGAAATCTGCAAGGCTGCCACGTGGTCTTCGGTTCATACCTTCACCTCCCACTACTGTCTGGACTCACTGTCCAGGAGCGATGGCCGGTTCGGCCAATCGGTTTTACGAAATCTATTTGCTTAAATTGCCAACTTCCCTCCATCCCTTTTCAGTTAGCTTGGAGGTCACCCACATGTGAGAATATCATGCCTGCTTGTCCTGGGATAAAGCACAGTTACTTACCGTAATAGGTGTTATCCAGGGAAGCAGGCATATATTCTCACAACCCGCCCATCTCCCCGAGGTTGGCTTCTTTGCTAGTTAAATGAACTGGAGACCACGAGGGGATGCACCCCCTAGTGGAGCAGGAAGGCACGCATGCGTGGAGCAGCAGAGCAAACTTAAATCTTCAATTAAGTTTGCTTGAAAATGCTTCTGCTTCGGGGCTCCGTAGATGACGTCACCCACATGTGAGAATATATGCCTGCTGTCCCTGGATAACACCTGTTACGGTAAGTAACTGTGCTTTTCGGTGTCATCCTTTCTTTTATGACACTCTCACTTTTCCTTCCTTCTTTCTGGGAGGAGAAATGGGGAGACGTGCTTTTATTCACTGCATTTTTTTGAAAGTGTGTAGCGTTCTCCGCGAGCTAGGTTGCTAACGACTTTTAGTTGTTTAGATCACTTTTTTGTATTCTTCACGGGACGCCTCAAACGTATGGCGTCGTCCAAAGTCTCCATCGCTCGATGGGTCCAGGAGGACATTCTTTACGCTTGCTTGATGGCAGGAAAGCAGTTGGCGAAAGAACTTCATGACCATTCCGCCAGAACGATGGCTACTTCTTGGACTCGGTCCAGAGGTTTTTTCCTTGGAGGAGTTTTGTCTCGTGGCTAATTGGTCTTCCGAAAGTGCTTTCTCTCAGCATTACTGGTTGGATGTGGGGGCGCATGCGATAGATGCGTTTAGTGCTTCGGTTGTTGCGGAGGTGGCGTTTGCATCCCACCCAGATTGAGGATTGCTTTGCTACATCCCATTTGTTTCTGGATTCATCTGCTGCTGTTGCTAAGGAAGGAAAAATTATGTTCTTACCTGTTAATTTTCTTTCCTTTAGACTCAGCAGATGAATCCAGAGCCCCACCCTTTCTGGATATTGTCTGTCGGGTTTTTCTTTTCCAACTTTCGAAGTTTGTTATTATTGATGGTTGTATTCTGTATTATTGCCTTTTGAGATTTGTTATGGGAAAGAAGTTTTTTATATGCTATGCCTGTTGATGGTTACAGATGCTTGGGCAAGGAGCTATACTGGAAGAGTGCCAGCCAATAGGACCACCTGTTAATCAGTTTCTCTATCTCCGTCTGCTAGTAGATGTGTGCTATCCCCATTGGTCTCTGGATTCATCTGCTGCGTCTAAAAGAAAGAAAATTAAGAGGTAAGAACATAATTTTTCCTTCTGTCAGTGACCACCTGCATAAGCTGTAGTACTCTCTGGAACAATCCAATATTTTTTTCTACATTCAGGGATGGTAAGTCATGCTGACAGTGCTCCAGTCTCTGGCCTAGCTCCTCACTATGGTGGAGCCTAACAACCTAGGTCACAGTCCGAGTACTACCTTGAGAGCTTGGAGCTTGTCTTCAGACAGAGCATCCAATCGTACTTCTTAATGCTAATATGCGAGGCTTTGGCTTGCTCCTTTTGGGGCCTTACCAGAGGATGCTTATTGCAGTTGCAATAGTTGTTGGGGCATGGGTGTTTAAAAGGACCTACTGCTGCTTATGCAGGTGCCTACGGTTGTTCAGAGAAAGAACACTTTAGCTTATGCCGATGATGTCACTGACAATTCGTTTTTCTCTTCTTCCACTTGCTGGTAGGAAGGGAATAGCAACCATTGGTTCAGGACAGTGTTGCTGACTAAAGAAAATTAGCAGGTAAAACATAACTTCTTTATCTCTATATTTATATTAAATCTAGAGCTGCAAGTTGATACTACTACTAATCATTTCTATAGTGCTACTAGACATACGCAGTGCTATGCATCAAAACATAGAAAGACAGTCCCTGCTTAAAAGAGTTTACAATCTAGTCAAGACAGACAAACTGGACAAGAATAAGATTATAAGCTTTTAAGCAGGAGGGAAACACGGTGACTCCAAGGTCCACCGATCCAAAATAGCGGGCTTTTCCTCCCTGGTGCATCATGTGATATATAGGAAGGGGCCTGAGGCCCTATTGCCTTGGATGCTGGGCGTTAAGGAACTTGGGCCCCTCCCTGGTGCATCCCAGGATGCACTGGGGAGAGGAAGGCCCGCAATTTTGAAGAGGCGAACCTGTTGGCTGCAGGAAGTTTGTATCCTTCTGACGGGCCTTTGTAAACAAGGTGGGGTTGGTGGGGAGGTTGTGGGCATCCCTCCTGCTGCCGGGAGGGTTACTTGACTGGCGGGGGGGGGGGGGGGGAGGGGAGGGTGTGGGCATCCCTCCTGCCGATTTTCAATTTGGGTCTTAAAAAAAAAAAAATTATTATGATTTGTGTGTTTATTCTGCGCATGTGCTGATTGCTATCACCAGCGATCGGACTTGCAAATTTAGCGACGCTCCGCAAATCTCATTTGCATGCACAGTTTAAGAATAACTTTTTTTAAATTGTTAAAGTAGTGACTGAGACAGTGGCCCGTCAGATTTTACCGCAAACATTTCAGAATTTTCCCCTTACATTACATTAGTGACTTCTATTCCGCCTGTACCTTGCAGTTCTAGGCGGATTACAAAAGAGCTAACTGGACATTTCCAGGAAAGTTACAATTTTGGGTTACAAATGTGATGAGAGAGCTGGATATTTTCAGGAGATATTGCAAATTAGATAACAAGTAAGACAACTGCACATTTATCCCAGGACAAGCAGGCAGCATATTCTTAACACATGGGTGACGTCACCGACGGAGCCCTCGGTACGGACCTTTTTAACTAGAAGTTTCTAGTTGGCCGCACCGCGCGTGCGCGAGTGCCTTCCCGCCCGACGGAGGAGTGCGTGGTCCCCAGTTTCTTCGTTTCCGCGGAGCGAAGAAGACGCGTGTGTTTTTTCAACGGCCGTTGAAACCACTTTTTGCCTTCCCGCTCGCGCTTTTTTTTCCATTTTTTTACTTCCTTTGCCTTCGGGTTTCTTTTTTCTTTGCTTTGTAAAAAAAAAAAAAACTTTGCTTTTTTTCCCCTTTTTTCGTTTTGCCCCGGCGGGGCCTGTTGCCATTATACAGGCCTCGGGGTTCGATTTTGCGGAGGCCGTTTTCCCCTTCATGCCCCCGCAGGTCGGTTTTAAAAAGTGCCAGCGGTGTGCACGCCCGATCTCCCTCACTGACCCACACAATTGGTGTTTGCAGTGTTTGGGTCCGGAGCATCGGGCGGACTCCTGCACCCGCTGTGCCACTCTTCAAAAGAGAACCCTTAAAAACCGAAGAATTCAGCAAACTCTCCTCTTCGGCACCGGGTCGGCGATGGACTCCTCAACATCGACAACGGTACCTCAAAAATCGGCACCGTCTACCTCGACACCGCCCGACCCCACATCGGCGTCTCTGGCGCCAGGTAAGCCGGCTAAGAAGCCTTCCTCTTCCCTTGAGCGCCCTCCAACTACGGTGGCGACACCGACCTTGCCGGCATCACACCGGTCCCGCAAGCGCTCCGCCCCGATCTCGGTGAGTGCCTCGTCATCGGCCTCCTCATCGCCGGGGCGTGGAGCGGCATCTAAGGAACCGAAGAAAAAGAAAGCGGTTCCGATGCCACCCCTAGATGACCGTATCTCGGCCATCTTAAAGGCTCAACTCCAGGAACAATTGCAGCAACAGCTCAAAAACCTGTTGCCCACTATCCTGGCACCGCTCCTTCCGGTACCAGACCGGCCCGAGCCCCGTACCGAGCCCCCGGTATCCACCCCTGCGGTACCCATCAATACTTCCATGCCGATTCTTTCGGCTGAGCAGCTTCATGCCCATCCAGTGGTGCACTCCCATACCACATCGGATCCTCCTCGGCACCAAGCAGTGCGTCATTCTTCCCGGGACCGGGATCGACGCCGGTCTTCCTCTCCTGGTACCGTTTCGGTGCGTTCGGGAAAATCTTTATCCAAGACCCGTCATACCTCACCTTCCACCCCGGTGTCTCGACATGCACCAGAGGTCCGGGACCCTGACTTATGGGAGGAAACCCCTCTCGGTACCGAGGAGGATCCCTCCTCATCTGAAGAGGACCCGTCGGCACCCGATGCCACCTCCAAACCGGAGCAGTCCTCGTTTTCTAAATTTCTGAGGGAAATGTCTGCAGCCCTGTCCCTTCCTTTAGAATCTGACTCAAAGAAGTCTCAAGCCTTCCTGGAGGCTTTAGATTTCGAACAGCCTCCTAAAGAGTTCCTCAAGCTCCCCGTGCATGACATCCTACGGGAGACCTTTTACAAAAACTTAGAGAATCCCCTTACGGTACCGGGGGCTCCACGTAAGCTGGACAACCTTTATCGAGTCATCCCTATTCCGGGGTTCGACAAATCTCAATTGCCCCATGAGTCCCTTCTTGTTGAATCCACCTTGAAAAAGACTCAGGGCTCCAGTGTCTATGCATCTACCCCTCCTGGCAGAGAGGGTAAGACCATGGACAAGTTTGGCAAGAGGCTCTACCAGAATGCCATGCTGGCCAACAGGGCGAACAACTATTCGTTTCATTTTTCGTTCTATATGAAACATTTAGTCCAACAGCTGTCTGCCCTTCAGAAGTACCTGCCGGAGCGCAAGGTCCCACTGTTCCAACAGCACATCTCTGGCCTTCTTCAGCTGCGCAAGTTTATGGTCCGCTCGATATACGACTCCTTCGAGCTCACCTCCCGTGCCTCTGCCATGGCCGTTGCCATGCGCCGCTTGGCCTGGCTGAGAGTCTCCGACCTGGACATCAACCACCAGGACCGTCTAGCCAATGCCCCCTGTCTCGGGGATGAGCTTTTTGGAGAGTCACTGGATTCCACCACCCAGAAACTCTCCGCCCATGAAACAAGGTGGGACACCCTGATCAAACCAAAAAAGAAGGCTCCGCCTGCCCGACCTTATCGACCTCAAGTCATCTTATCAGCGCAGGTTCTCAGCCAGGCCACTCAATCCGCCTCCTCAACAACCTCGGCGGCCCCGTCAACAGCAACACCATACACAGGCTCGTTCTCAGGCCACTCAACCCTCTAAGCCTCTTCAGCCTGCTAAACAATCCCAGCCCTTTTGACTCTTCTCTCCAGGGCATAGCCAGTCATCCACCTTCGCTACCTCTTCCACAACCAATCGGAGGTCGTCTCACCATATTCTCCAGCCGTTGGGAGGTCATCACATCGGACCAGTGGGTCCTCAACATCATCCGCCACGGCTACTCTCTCAACTTCCAGACTCTTCCACCGGACAACCTTCCCGTAGAGTCTGCTTCACACTCATCTCAAACCCCCCTCCTCCTGAGGGAGGTTCAATCCCTCCTTCTTCTCAATGCCATCGAAGAAGTACCTCCAGATCAAAGGGGTCAGGGATTCTACTCCCGCTACTTCCTAGTTCCCAAAAAGACGGGAGACCTCCGTCCCATTCTCGATCTCAGGGACCTCAACAAGTGCCTGGTCAAGGAGAAGTTCAGAATGCTCTCCCTTGCCACGCTCTACCCTCTTCTTGCTCAACACGACTGGCTATGTTCCCTGGACCTCAAAGAGGCCTACACTCACATCTCCATCAATCAGAATTCTCGCCGCTACCTGCGGTTCCAGGTGCTGCACCACCACTATCAGTACAAGGTGCTACCGTTCGGCCTCGCTTCCTCACCCAGGGTCTTCACCAAGTGCCTTATAGTAGTGGCGGCCTTTCTCAGGTCTCACAACCTCCAGGTATTCCCCTATTTGGACGATTGGTTGGTGAAAGCACCTACGTCTCAACTTGTGCTACAGGCTACTCATCACACCATCTCTCTCCTCCACCTCCTGGGGTTCGAGATCAATTACCCCAAGTCGCATCTGATTCCCACCCAGCGACTTCAGTTCATTGGAGCAGTTCTGGACACCACACTAATGAGGGCTTTTCTCCCCTCCGATCGTCAGCAAACCCTGCTCCACCTCTGTCGTCAGGTGCTTCTGAATCCCTCCATTCCTGCCCGTCAGATGATGGTCCTCCTGGGTCACATGGCCTCGACGGTGCATGTCCTTCCTCTGGCACGTCTCCACCTTCGCACACCTCAGTGGACCCTCGCCAACCAATGGTCACAGACTACGGATCTTCTTTCTCATCCCATCTCTGTGACATCATCTCTTCAGCAATCTCTCCAATGGTGGTTGAACTCCTCAAATCTTTCCAGGGGTCTTCTTTTTCATCTACCCCCTCACTCTATGATCATCACCACGGATGCATCCCCCTATGCGTGGGGAGCTCACCTGGGAGATCTACGCACCCAGGGACTTTGGACCCCACAGGAGCGTCGTCATCACATAAATTTCCTGGAACTCAGAGCCATGTTTTACGCCCTCAAGGCTTTCCAACATCTTCTCTGCCCTCAGGTTCTCCTCCTGTGCACAGACAATCAGGTCGCCATGTACTACATCAACAAGCAAGGCGGCACCGGATCTCGCCCCCTTTGTTTGGAGGCTCTACGCATCTGGACCTGGGCCACGGACCGCAATCTCTTCCTCAAAGCGGTCTATATCCAGGGCGAACAGAACTCCCTGGCCGACAATCTCAGCCGCATCCTTCAACCTCACGAGTGGACGTTGGTTCCTCCGACTCTACTCTCCATCTTTGCTCGATGGGGCACTCCGCAGGTGGACCTCTTTGCAGCACCTCACAATCATCAGCTGCCCCTCTTCTGCTCCAGACTCTTCTCTCCTCACCGTCTGGCCCCGGATGCATTCCTGCTCGATTGGAGGGATCGGTTCCTGTATGCATTCCCTCCACTTCCTCTGATGTTGCGGACCTTGTCCAAACTCCGCAAGGACAACGCCACCATGATTCTCATCGCCCCTCGGTGGCCTCGTCAACACTGGTTCTCCCTCCTGCTCCAACTCAGCTCCAGGGAGCCCATTCCTCTTCCTGTGTTTCCTACTCTACTTACACAGCAGCATCAGTCTCTACTGCATCCCAATCTATCTTCACTCCACCTGACAGCTTGGTTTCTCTCGGGCTGACCTCTCCGGAGAATCTATCTCAACCGGTCCGCCTCATTTTGGACGCCTCCAGGAAACCGGCCACTCTCCAATGTTACCATCAGAAGTGGACCAGATTCTCCTCGTGGTGTCTCCGGCATCATCAGGAACCCACCTCTCTAGCGGTGGAACTTGTATTGGATTATCTGCTCTCGCTGTCCAATGCTGGCCTCAAGTCTACCTCCATCAGAGTCCACCTCAGTGCCATCACTGCGTTTCATGAGCCTATTCTCGGAAAACCCCTCACGGCTCATCCTCTGGTTTCCAGATTTATGAGAGGTCTCTTCAATATCAAACCGCCTCTCAAGCCTCCTCCTGTCGTCTGGGACCTGAATGTGGTTCTCTCAGCACTCATGAAACCTCCGTTTGAGCCTCTTGCCACAACTTCGCTCAGGCTCCTTACCTGGAAGGTGCTTTTCCTAATTGCCATCACCTCTGCCAGGAGGGTTAGCGAACTGCATGCACTGGTTGCTGACCCACCGTTCACTGTTTTTCACCATGACAAGGTTGTTCTGCGTACCCACCCTAAATTCCTTCCCAAGGTGGTCTCGGCTTTTCACCTCAACCAGTCCATTGTGTTGCCCGTCTTCTTCCCTAAGCCCCACTCGCATCCTGGGGAACAGGCGTTGCACACGCTGGATTGTAAGCGTGCCCTTGCTTACTACCTTGATCGTACCAGAGCTCACCGCACATCCCCTCAGCTATTTTTGTCTTTCGATCCCAACCGTTTGGGTCGTCCTGTCTCCAAACGGACACTTTCCAATTGGCTTGCTGCCTGTATTGCATTCTGCTATGCTCGGGCCGGTCTCTCACTGGAAGGAGCTGTCACGGCCCACAGAGTCCGAGCTATGGCTGCTTCTGTAGCTTTTCTCCGTTCCACGCCCATCGAGGAAATCTGCAAGGCAGCCACTTGGTCCTCAGTTCACACGTTCACTACTCACTACTGTCTGGATGCGTTCTCCAGACGGGATGGACACTTCGGCCAATCTGTGTTACAAAATTTATTTTCCTAATGGCCAACCATCCCCCCTCCCTCTTTGTTAGCTTGGAGGTCACCCATGTGTTAAGAATATGCTGCCTGCTTGTCCTGGGATAAAGCACAGTTACTTACCGTAACAGGTGTTATCCAGGGACAGCAGGCAGATATTCTTACGTCCCACCCACCTCCCCGGGTTGGCTTCTTAGCTGGCTTATCCTAACTGGGGACCACGCACTCCTCCGTCGGGCGGGAAGGCACTCGCGCACGCGCGGTGCGGCCAACTAGAAACTTCTAGTTAAAAAGGTCCGTACCGAGGGCTCCGTCGGTGACGTCACCCATGTGTTAAGAATATCTGCCTGCTGTCCCTGGATAACACCTATTATGGTAAGTAACTGTGCTTTCTAGGCAATATTACAAATAAGATAACAAATGATAGCTGGACATTTCCAGGAGCATTACATTTTAGGGTACTATATTCTTGGTTGATATTTTGGAGTGGAAAAGAATACCAGATGAGAGGTGGAATTGAGAGGGGTTTTATCAGGGAGGGGAGGGAAGATGGGTGGAGTTAAGGTGTCTAGATAAATTTTTTGAATAGCAGGGTTTTGATTTCATTTCAAAATGTTTAACCTTTGGAACTTAGACTTGCAACATGCTTTGAAAATGATCCTCTAAGTAAACTTCATATTAACAATGGAACAGGTTATTTTCAAAGTCCTGAGCATAGGAATAGTTCTTAAAATAGTTTGTCCTGAAAAGCATTGTGATTCAGTATAAAAGCTGAAATATCCCTGTCATCATTCAGCAGACAAATCCAGATGCATGGGTTAAGTCCACCAGTAGGCAGCGATAGACAGCACTAATTTTCAACCTGTGATATAGGATAGATACTCCTTGGTCACTCAGTATTCTCTGCCTCCAGCAGGCAGATGGATGGCTTCTCCCATGCTCCTAGTTTGATCTGCTACTTGGTTTCTGTTTTGGGGTTTCTAACTGTTGATCCAGGAGGTTAGGCTATCTTTGTGCCTAGTGTGGGCTATACCTGGTAGTGCTTCTCTGCCTCCAGCAGGCAGATGGATGGCTTCTCCCATGCTCCTAGTTTGATCTGCTACTTGGTTTCTGTTTTGGGGTTTCTAACTGTTGATCCAGGAGGTTAGGCTATCTTTGTGCCTAGTGTGGGCTATACCTGGTAGTGCCAGGTCACTAACCTTTCTCAGTCCCCACTCAGCTGCTGACCACTCTGCATTCCCTCTTCACTGATTAAAAAAAGTAGAAAGTTCTTGCAAAGGGACTGAATTCCTGAATGGCAATTATGAGTACACCTGAAAGCAAGTTCTAATGATTAGAGGTGCACATTGTGGCTCTAATTTCCCGTGGGGGGCAGGGTATTTTGATGGTATGGACCCTTTTCTTGAGGTGATTTCAGCATCTGAAATATTGTTTATGGTAGCTGAGTTGGTGAAATGTTGTTCCAGCTGCAGCAAGTGTCGGAGCAGTGTACCTTCTGTGTCCTGGAATGTGAACTAGAGGATGTTTTGGGTGGCTTGAGTTTCCCAGGTGGCGTATTTTGCTGCACATTTAGCTTTTGCAGCTGACTCAGTCACTGGAGTTTCAGTGCACATGGCACTGAGGTGTCTACGAGGGAGTTTGCCGGTCACACTTCACTGTAGGACTCAGTTGGGCAGCTATGCTTTTCTGGGGGTGCAGTCTCTTGGTTGCACAGGATAGGCTGGGAAGTCAATAATCCTTCTTCCCCAATTTTGTTTTGCTGCTACAGCAGGCCTTTCTCCTGTGCCAGGTCAGGCCTCCATTGAGAGGGGGGGGGGGTTCATTGAGGAAGCTGATCTTGCTCTGAGGCCACTTGCATCTCCTCTCCATTCTCAAGGGATGTAGGCTGTTCTGGTTACCTCTTCTGTAGAATCTGCTGCCAAGCGCATGCGGTTAGAGGCTATTGCCTCCTTTCTGTTCTTAGGTCTTTCTCAGCCAAGGGATTTGATTTTTCAGTCTTCCTTGCATGATCATCGATAACTGCCCCGGCCAATCCCCACAGAGACTTTCCAATTCTCCCAGATACCGACAGGTCTAAACCAGACCTACGATCCAGAACGGACCTAAGTTGGAACCAATTTACAACTATCGACTGGCAAACCTTCAACAAATACTTCAACAAATATACCAACTCCTTCTGCAGACTGGACACCTGCCCCCCAAACGTTATGAAAACTGCACCGATCCACTTCAAAGCCAATATGTTGGCATGGGTAAACCTCCTACTATCCACAGGTAGTTTCCCAGCAGAACAGGGCCACATTTCGATAACTCCAATTATAAAAAACACGAAAGAACCAAGCACCGTCCAACTACAGACCGATCGCAAGCATCCCGCTATTCACCAAAATAGCAGAAGGGGTGGTAAATGCCGAACTTACCACATATCTGGAAAAATTCAATATCTTAAATGACAATCAATCAGGCTTTCGCTCGGACCACAGTACCGAAACCATTATAGCTTCTCTACTAGATCACCTACACACACTCTTTAGCCAGGGCTCTAGCGCCTTGATCTTGCAACTCGACCTGAGCAATGCATTTGACCTAGTCGACCACAACATTCTTCTAGACTGCCTTGCATATATCGGCATCTCCGGCCAGGTCCTCAACTGGTTCCACAGGTTCCTTCGAAACAGATCATACAGGGTATTTAAGAACGACTCTTTCTCATACAGCTGGGATAACTCCTGTGGTGTGCCGCAGGGCTCCCCCCTGTCCCCCACCCTGTTTAACGTCTTCCTTGCCTCCCTGGGAAACCTTCTGCAAAGCCTCAAGCTTAAATTCATCTTATCCCAGGACAAGCAGGCATGATATTCTCACATGTGGGTGACGTCATCTACGGAGCCCCGATGCGGAAGCATTTTCAAGCAAACTTGATTGAAGATTTAAGTTTGCTCTGCTGCTCCACGCATGTGTGCCTTCCTGCTCCACTAGGGGGTGCATCCCCTCGTGGTCTCCAGTTCAAAATTTTCCGCTGAGCCTAGAAGTCGTGTTTTTCAGGCTCTGCCCCAACTGCCTTCTAGCACTGCGATTTTTCTTGTTTTTTCCTCAATTAAGTCGCTGTGCACGAATTCTTTACTTTTCAACTTGATTCCTGCTTCCTGTTTGATTCTTGATTCCTGTTTGTGACGACCCGGAGGCTTCCGGGTCCCCGTGGCCGCGTGGCTACTCGAGCCGCGGCTACTTTCGATTCTATGTCCCGGCCTTTGACCGGCTTTAAAAAGTGCACCCGGTGTGAGCGGTTTCTTTCCATCACAGACCCGCATCGCCGGTGCATCCTCTGCCTGGGGGCGGCTCATCCAACCGACTCCTGCCCCCAGTGCGCTACCTTCCAGAACAGGGCCCTCCGTCGAAGAAAAGCCCGCATGGCGGACCTCTTCGCCCCGGACCAACCCTCTACCTCGGCCTCGAGGTCGGCCTCGGCCCCGGCCTTGACCTCGGCCCCGAATACCTCGGCATCCCCTCGAGACTCGACTCCAAAGTCTTCGGGACAACAGAAAGCCTCGGCACCGGGTAAGTCCCCTCTTCCCTCTTCAGGTTCCGTAACATCGAAGAAGCCAGCCTCGGGGACAACGTCGACGCATGGCGGAAGCCCCATGCTTACAGCCCCGGCTAAGCTCTCCAAGCCTTCGGGCCGTGCCTCCACCACACGGGAATACTCTGATACGAGGTCGCCCCCGGTGGAGTGCACCGAGGCAGTGGACATGCCTTCGATGCTGTCCGTGCCCGTCTTTCAGGACCTACTCTGAGCGATGATCTCGTCGGAGCTGTCCGCTGCAATGGCCCAGTTACAATCGGCCTCGACCTCGACCCCACATGTGCCAGACCAGCCTGAGCCTCGCATCAAGCAACCTCGGGGAAAAGTGCGCAATCTTCGCCGCATCCCATCCTCCTCGGACTCCTCGCCGAGGCGCCCGAGACGCTCTCCCTCCGCAGACCGCCGAGGGGCAAAACGTCGTGCTAAAACGACAGACACCTCGAACCGCCGTACCTCCAAGAAGGCCCGAGGTTCATCAACTCTACGAGGCCGTTCTCCCACACCTCGTACGGGACCGCTAAGGGTGGCTGAGTTATCACTCTCCAACCCGCGCATCCTCCGAACTCCCCCCCGAGGCCACAGGTATTCTCCGAGGGAGTCCGGGTCGAGGTCACCGATTCGACATCGATCGGTACCCCGAACCCCGGAATCGTCTCCGAGGGGCTCCTCGAGACGCCGAAGATCGACAACCCCGGAACACTCTCACATTGCTTCCCCGGTCTCGGAGCGTGGATTGGAGCAGGAACCTCGATACTCGAGGGAAGCCTCCCCATTCTTCTCCACCCGACGGAGGTCTCGTTCACCGACCCCGCACGGGGCCCCGGGAACATCTCGCCCATCCTTCACTCGCTTTGGACTTAGACCTCCAGTCCGACTCCAGAAACTCTAAGGAGTACCTGGCGGAGCTGGATATGCCATCACTGCCCAGGGAGTCCCTTCGCTTACCACCTAACCCGGTACTCCAACAGGCCTTCTTCAGGAACCTGGAGACCCCCTACATGGTCACAGCCGTACCCTCCAAAATGGAGGCCAAGTACCGCACAGTACCCTACCGGGATTCGAGCAACCGCAGCTCTCCCACCAGTCGCTGCTAGTAGAATCCTCCTTGAAAAAGGCTCACCCATCCCGGTTCTCAGCAGCTGTCCCCCCAGGCCGAGAAGGCCGAACCCTGGACAAGTTCGGGAGGAGTCTATATCAAAATGCGATGATGGCCTCTAGGGTGCAAAGCTACACTTTCACCTTCACATCCTACCTCAAACACCTCATTGGACTATTGAGAGCCTTTGAGACTGACCTACCGGCCTCCCGGCAAGGAGCGTTTGGCCTGCTTTTAGAGTCCCTCTCCAACCTGCGCCTCCATCTATTCCACGCGGCCTACGATGGATTCGAACTCTCCTCCAGAGAGGCAGCTTTTGCTATCGCCATGCGCCGACTAGCTTAGCTGCGCCTGGTCGACATGGACCCCAACTTGCAGGACCGGTTGGCTAACCTCCCCTGCGTGGGAAAAGAACTGTTCGATGACACTATCGAGGCGGCTACAAAACGCCTCTCCGAACACGAACGCTTGTTCGCCTCCCTCGTCCGGCAAAAACCTAAACCGACCGCGTCCAGGTCGTTCAAGGCCCCTCCGCGCCGATACCCCCAAAAATCCACTCCCGCCTTCTCGCGGCCCCCACCCAGGCGCCCGCATGCCCACCATCGGACTCTACCCAAGTCCCAACCGCCTGCGACTACCAAACCATCCCCGTCCTTTTGACGAGATGCGCGGAAGGGGGCGGGCCCCCTCCGCCATAGTCCCAAGCCTCCTTCCCATCGGGGGTCGCCTCAAAGCCTTTTACCCTCGCTGGGAACAAGTCACGTCGGACGCATGGGTCCTTGGCGTGATCTCATCAGGATACTCTCTCAACTTTCGGGCCACTCCTCCAGACAACCCTCCAAGGAATTGCCCTCCGAACCGGAGGCAGCTACCCCTGCTCCTCTCCGAAGCCCGAGACCTGCTTCGCCTGAGAGCAGTGGAGGAGGTTCCCCCCGACCAACGAGGGAAAGGGCTTCTACTCCCGTTACTTCCTGGTACCGAAAAAAACGGGAGACCTACGCCCAATACTAGACTTGAGACGCCTCAACAAATTTCTGGTACGGGAAAAATTTCGGATGCTTTCCCTACCGACCCTCTACCCCCTGATCGACGTGGGCGACTGGCTCTGCTCCCTCGATCTGAAGGAGGCGTACACACATGTCCCAGTGCACCCCGCTCACTGCAAGTTCTTGCGTTTTCAGGTAGGGGACTGGCACCTACAATACCGAGTCCTCCCCTTCGGCCTAGCATCATCACCTCGGGTCTTCACCAAGTGTCTCGTGGTGGTCGCAGCAACCTTACGTTCCCAGGGCCTCCAGGTATTCCCCTACCTGGACGACTGGCTGATCAAAGCCCCGTCCAGGGAAGGGGTTATCTCAGCGACCCAACAGACTATTACCTACCTACAAAGTCTGGGGTTCGAAATAAACTTCCCAAAATCCCAACTACGCCCCTCGCAGTCCCTACAGTTCATCGGGGCCACGCTGGACACGGTTCGCCTCCGTTCCTTCCTCCCCCCTCCGCGCCTAGAGGCGTTAGTAAGTCTGAGTCGAAGGATCTCCCTGCTGACCTCGGTATCAGCTCGACAGATGATGACTCTCCTAGGGCACATGGCCTCCACCGTCCATGTCACACCCTTCGCCCGCCTCCATCTGAGAATCCCTCAATGGACCCTGGCCTCTCAATGGCGTCAAGACCGGGACCCGATCGACAGCCCCGTGACAGTGACTCCTTCCTTGCAGAGATCGCTCCGCTGGTGGGCCGACTCTTCAAATCTTTCCAAAGGTTTACTCTTCCTCGCCCCTCATCACAGCAAGGTACTCACCACGGACTCGTCAGAGTACGCTTGGGGAGCCCATCTGGATGGCCTACGCACGCAGGGGATGTGGTCAGCGGAAGACCGCCGCTGTCACATCAACTCGCTAGAGCTCCGGGCCATCTATCTCGCAGCTGTAGCCTTTCAACATCTGCTCCACGACCGGGTTGTCCTCATCCAAACCGACAACCAGGTTGCAATGTACTATGTAAACAAACAAGGAGGAACAGGGTCTTGGTCCCTCTGTCGGGAAGCCCTGCGCCTCTGGAAATGGGCAATCTCCAACAACACCTTCCTTCGAGCGGTGTACATACAAGGAGAACAAAACTGCCTGGCGGACAGACTCAGCCGCCTCCTCCAGCCACACGAGTGGTCACTACACTCTCAAACCCTACGACGGGTGTTCGAACGGTGGGGGACACCTCAAATAGATCTGTTCGCATCCCCCCACAATCACAAACTGCCTCTCTTCTGCTCCCGGATGTACTCCCCGGACCGGCTCGAGGCCGACGCCTTCCTCCTAGACTGGGAGGGAAGGTTCCTGTACGCGTTTCCGCCGTTTCCTCTGATCCTGCGGACGCTTGTCCACCTGAAAACAGTAAAAGCCACCCTGATCCTGATTGCTCCTCGCTGGCCACGCCAGCCTTGGTTTTCCCTTCTATTTCAACTCAGTGTCAGAGATCCACTGCCTCTGCCTCTGCATACATCCAAGGGTTCTGAAGGAATTAAAGGAGGAGATAGCGGAACTACTGCAGCAAATTTGCAACTTATCCCTGAAAACAGGCGAGATCCCGGAAGATTGGAAGATAGCCAACGTTACGCCCATCTTTAAAAAGGGATCAAGAGGTGACCCGGGAAACTACAGGCCGGTTCCGGGGAAAATGGCAGAAGCACTGATAAAAGAAAACATCGATCAACATTTTGAAAAACATGAACTTCTGATAACCAGCCAGCATGGTTTTTGCAAGGGAAGATCGTGCCTAACGAACTTATTGCACTTCTTCGAAGGGATCAACAAACGGATGGACAAAGGAGACCCCATAGACATCATATATCTAGATTTCCAAAAAGCCTTTGACAAGGTGCCCCATGAACGTCTACTCCGGAAACTGAAGAACCATGGGGTGGAAGGAGACGTACATAGATGGATCAGAAACTGGTTGGAGGGTAGAAAACAAAGGGTAGGAGTGAAGGGTCACTACTCCGACTGGAGGAGGGTCACGAGTGGTGTCCCGCAGGGCTCGGTGCTCGGGCCGCTGCTATTTAATATCTTCATAAATGATCTAGAAACAGGAACGAAGTGCGAGATAATAAAATTTGCGGACGACACCAAACTATTTAATGGAGCTCAGACTACAGAGGACTGCGAAAAGTTGCAAAGGGACTTGAACAAATTAGAAGAATGGGCGGCGAAATGGCAGATGAAGTTCAACATTGAAAAATGTAAAGTATTACTTGTGGGGAGCAGAAACTCGAGGTACAACTATACAATGGGAGGGATGTTATTGAATAAGAGTACCCAGGAAAGGGACTTGGGGGTAATGGTGGACATGACAATGAAGCCGTCGGCACAGTGTGCAGCGGCCGCTAAGAGAGCGAATAGAATGCTTGGTATAATCAAAAAGGGTATTACAGCCAGAACGAAAGAAGTTATCCTGCCGTTGTATCGGGCGATGGTGCGCCCGCATTTGGAGTACTGCGTCCAATATTGGTCGCCGTATCTTAAGAAGGATATGGCGTTAGTCGAGAGGGTTCAAAGGAGAGCAACACGTCTGATAATAGGTATGAAAACCTGTCATATTCTGAGAGATTGGAGAAGCTGGGTCTCTTTTCCCTGGAGAAGAGGAGACTTAGAGGGGATATGATAGAGACTTACAAGATCATGAAGGGCATAGAGAGAGTAGAGAGGGACAGATTCTTTGAACTTTCGAAAAATAAGAGAACAAGAGGGCATTCGGAAAAGTTGAAAGGGGACAGATTCAAAACAAATGCTAGGAAGTTCTTCTTTACCCAACGTGTGGTGGACACCTGGAATGCGCTTCCAGAGGACGTTATAAGGCAGAGTACGGTACTAGGGTTCAAGATAGGATTGGACAAATTCCTATTGGAAATGGGGATAGAGGGGTATAGATAGAAGATTACTGCACAGGTCCTGGACCTGTTGGGCCGCCGCGTGAGCGGACTGCTGGGCACGATGGACCTCGGGTCTGACCCAGCAGAGGCATTTCTTATGTTCTTATGTTTCCCTCTCTACTGTCACAAGGTCAGGGTTCGCTGTTACATCCCAATCTTCAATCTCTTCATCTGAATGCTTGGTTTCTTTCCCCCTGAGTGCTCTCCCCGTGTCTCAATCAGTCAAGGAGATATTGGAGGCCTCTAGAAAGACCTCGACGAGAACCTGCTACTCCCAGAAGTGGACCAGATTCTTAACCTGGTGCTCCGCCCACAGTCAGGACCTGGTGTCGATCCCCGTCCCTCGGGTCCTTGACTATTTACTTCAATTATCTCATTACGGCCTAAAGACCAACTCCATTCGAGTACACCTCAGTGCGATTGCGGCCTTTCATCAGCCCCTGGAAGGGAAAGCCCTCTCGCTCCATCCCTTAGTCTCTCGCTTCATGAAGGGTCTTCTGAATGTCCACCCTCCTCTCAAACCCCCTCCGGTGGTTTGGGACCTTAACGTGGTTCTGGCTCAACTAATGAAACCTCCATTTGAGCCCCTAGACAAATGCCATCCAAAATTCCTCACTTGGAAGGTAATTTTCCTGCTCGCACTCACTTCCGCCCGACGGGTTAGTGAGTTACAAGCTCTGGTAGCGGACCCACCCTTCACGGTATTCCATCACGACAAGGTGGTACTCCGCACCCATCCAAAGTTCTTGCCTAAAGTAGTGTCTGATTTTCACCTCAATCAGTCCATTGTCTTGCCTGTATTTTTTCCCAAGCCCCACTCTCACCCCGGAGAGGTGGCGCTCCATACTCTTGACTGTAAGAGAGTGTTGGCCTTCTACCTCCAACGCACTCAGTCACACCGGAAAGTCCCATAATTGTTTTTGTCCTTCGACCCAAACCGGTTAGGTCACCCAGTCTCCAAGCGCACCTTGTCCAACTGGTTGGCCGATTGCATCTCCTTCTGCTATGCTCAGGCTGGCCTCACACTGCATGGTCGAGTAACGGGACACAAGGTCCGAGCGATGGCAGCCTCCGTAGCGTTCCTCAGGTCCACACCTATTGAGGAAATCTGCAAGGCTGCCACGTGGTCTTCGGTTCATACTTTCACTTCCCACTACTGTCTGGACTCACTGTCCAGGAGCGATGGCCGGTTCGGCCAATCGGTTTTGCGAAATCTATTTGCTTAAATTGCCAACTTCCCTCCATCCCTTTTCAGTTAGCTTGGAGGTCACCCACATGTGAGAATATCATGCCTGCTTGTCCTGGGATAAAGCACAGTTACTTACCGTAACAGGTGTTATCCAGGGACAGCAGGCATATATTCTCACAACCCGCCCACCTCCCCGAGGTTGGCTTCTTTGCTAGCTAAGTGAACTGGAGACCACGAGGGGATGCACTCCCTAGTGGAGCAGGAAGGCACGCATGCGTGGAGCAGCAGAGCAAACTTAAATCTTCAATTAAGTTTGCTTGAAAATGCTTCCGCATCGGGGCTCCGTAGATGACGTCACCCACATGTGAGAATATATGCCTGCTGTCCCTGGATAACACCTGTTATGGTAAGTAACTGTGCTTTTTCCATGTTAATCGGGAAGTGCATTTGCCTGCCTTTCAGCCAACAGGTTTCAAGACACAGGACCACGTATTGAAGAAACTGGATGTGCGCAGAGTTCTTCTGCATTATCTGGAAGTCACTAACGGCTGACCATTTTTGTTTGTGTTGAAACATTCAGTTAAGAGGGGTGCTCCTGCTTCCAAGGCCATGATTTCCAGATGGATTCATAGGGCCATTGTGTCAGCTTACATTCTTGCTGGAAAATGGACCCCTGTTTCCGTCAAGGCGCATTCTACCAGGAGTGTGGCTTCTTTGTGGGCTGAAGCTAGAGCTGTCTCCCCTGAGGAGATTTGAAGAGCGGCAATGTGGTCTTCTCTTCATATGTTTGCCAAGTTCTATAGAGTGGATGTAGTGACAAAACAGGATTCCGCCTTTGGGTCTTAAGGATCGGCACAGCAAACCCACCCTAGCTTTTTGGGGACTCCTTTTGTACATGCTATCTGTCTAAAACAGGGGTGCCCACACTTTTTGGGCTTGCGAGCTACTTTTAAAATGGCCAAGTCAAAATGATCTACCAACAATAAAATTTAAAAAAACACAAAGCGCACTGTACGCAGAGAAAATGTTAATTCCCTAGCAACAGCAGCAGATGAATCCAGAGACCAATGGGATAGCTCACATCTACCAGCAGGCGGAGATAGAGAAACTGATTAACAGGTGGTCCTATTGGCTGGCACTCCTCCTGTTTATCCAGTATTCTCTATCTCCCAGCAGGAAAAGGTCGCTATTCAACTAGCTCCTGAATTCTGGCTGTGGCTGGAACTTTATTTTCTCCTGTTGAGGTTTCTCTTCAGTGAGACTGCCATTCTGTTTCTCCTGTTGAGGTTTCTCTTCAGTGAGCTGGCAATGCTATTTCTCCTGTTGAGATTTTCTCTTCAGTGAGACAGGGGTGTCCGGCTGAACGGTGCCGGCTTTAGGGGTTACACCTGGGCCCCCCCAGGTCCCTGCCTCACCCTCCCTCTATTGCTAGAGGGTCTGACTGGGTCTCAATTTTTTTCTTCTTTCCCTTCTCTGTAAAAAAAAAAAAAAAAGAGACCACAGTTGTTACATTCTGCCATGCTTTTGCTGCAAACTGGCTTCAACCGGCTCTAACAACATGCTTGTAAGTATGTCTGGCTTTTACGGTTGTTTGAACTTCAGGTTCTGTTTGGGAGTCTTAGTACTGTGGGTTCGGTCATTGTACATTTAAGGTATGGATATTTTATTGAGGCTAAGTTTTATGACTAGAAATCCGTGGAGGGAGCCGGGACTTCCCGCCCTTTGCATGCACGCGCTTGGCTTCCTTGTTGGTTACAGCGCGGTAGTAGCGATGCGATTTCATGCTCGTACTTATTCTCATTGTTGGGTTTCAGTGCAGCAGTAGTCCTGTTTATTCTGAGGCTCTCTTTCATCAGTGTTTGTCACGGCTATGTGCAGCTGATTGTGCAGATGCCGGTTTATAGCAGCATGAGATGGGACATGTTTTTTCCGGCGCTGTGGGCCGTTCTTCTGGTTATTCCCTGAGTCTGATTTTATTTCTATGCAAGCCGCGGCAGGGTAAATTTTGCGGGGCTTGAATCCAACTATGTTTCTAGGAGCGTTGATGCAGCGGCCACGTGTCAGTGAGAATCCGGCGTGCGCTTGGGTCTCCGGCGATGGCGGGAGAGCTGCAGCGTTCCGGTAGTTTGTTTCCAGCTGACTTTGGTCAGGGTATGCCGGGGCTTCTCTCCTTTCCAGTTCAGACAAGTTGTATGTGTGTCACCAGCTTTGGGACAAGCTTGGGCAGCTTTATATATCTATGTCTGTGTTCCTGCTGTACTCCCTTGAAGGAAGCTGCTTGTTTAATCGGACTCTGGGGTTAGCACTCAAGGGGTTTACCAGAGAGACTCTGCCCTGTGCTAGGTCACCCAGTCTCGGTTTGTCTCTGGACTGGGGCGACATACGGCAACTCATGGCAATGTGAGATCAGCAGTAAGATAGTGCCCTGTATTTCACACAGGTATCTCATTGTCTCTCTTGGGGTCCCTGCAGATTGAGCCTTTGTCTGTTGGTAACTGTCCTTATTTGGGCCTCTGTGCTGAGCTGCATGTGTCTAGTAGTGGCACAGGATATATATGCCTAAAGGTAGTACAAACAGTTTCCAAGTTCGGGCTGTCTCTATGGGCATAATGACACTGCGCATCTTCCTGCGGCCAGGACTCTCTGTCTCTATTTCTGAGGGGGCCTGGACTTCAGATTTCCATGCTTATCACGCTGGTTTCTCCTGTCACCATTTTCTCATGGCACATGCTAGACGGGCCCCCCGTCCAGACAGGAAGGGCTGTACAGTTCCTTTTAACCAGGAGCCAGTTACCTATTCTATCAAACCCGCGGAGGATCACGCGCTATGTGGCTGTTAGCCTCATCCCTGAAGCTCTCATTAGCGATGTGAGCTTTGTCTGATACCTGTAAGGATGCTGTTGTTTTCCACGGGGCAGTAGATGCAGCATCTTGATGAGTGTAGTATGTATTCACTTTAAAGGACATACGTATTTCGCTCATGTTAGTACTGTTTTCATGGTTCCAGTATATTCCTCTTTATATTGTGAAACTTGAATTTTCCTAGGAGAATCTTTTTGCAGATCCTACAATCTCATCCTGCCATTCCCTGACCTTCTGCACTTCATTCTGAGGGGATCTTGACTTCTTTCAATGACTCTTCAGGCTTTCTCATGAGGGAGAAGACATTGTAATGTCAGGTCAGGGGGCTGTGAAGATTTTTCAGGATGCTTGCATCTTTGCATCCTCCTCAGGTTTCCGGTTCGTTCTTGGAGTCTCTATGTTTTGTGTTTCCCTTTTCAGTGTTACTGGTCCTCAGGACAGTTCTTGTAGTTCTTCGGGAACTAAGGGACGTTGTTCCACTTACTGCATGGTGCCCGAGATGGGGGCATTGGGCAGGCTGGATCCCATTCTTCTGAATTAGTTTCTCGGGGTTACACATTTCTGCAGACAACATGGTAGTATATTTACATTTTCTCTATGGACTCCGAATCGGCACTTGGTTTGCCTGCCTCCCTTGGAGCAGCACTTTCGTTTTTGGCACATGCCAAAGCCTACCCAAGGCTTCACGAACGTTTTAGGTGATGTGGTACCGTTTTGGCGCTACTAGGCGATTCATCTAATTTCTTCTTGACTGCCTGCTTGATTCGGACGACTTCCAGTTGGGCCATTTGACTGACACGAAAAGGGTGGTATCTTTTCCTCAGTTCTTTACACGTGCATCTTCGAATTTGCACAGCGCTCTTTTCTCCTGTACTATTTATAGGTATATCGGGGTAATGTTTTTATTCATATAAGAGAGACATGTGTTTCTTTCCAGAGACTTGGGCGTGAGGTCTCGGTCTCAGATTGGTATTCTTCTTCGCTTACCATGACCAAGAGTATGGGATTCTGTACAGTTTCTGTGATCCATATTGCTGACTCCACTGGGAACTTCGGCTTGCTTTCCCCTTCTTACGCTACAGCAGTCGCTTATGTTCCGGTGGTTCCCGGTATCTCAGGGCTCCAATTATTTGGTATGCTCCTCTTGCATCGCTCTGTATGATTTGGTGGCTCAGCGCAATTTCTCTTTTCAAGGCATGCCTCAGTCTTTGCTGGACTAGCTCATGACCACCGACCATCCCGGGCTGTCGGGTTGAGGAGCTCGGTGGCTTCCATCCTCAGCTCCAGGAGTCTGGTCTTCAGAGGTGACTCAGTACTTGTTCATTCTTCTACTCTTGAGCAGGGTCAGGCTACCTTTCTGGAGCTTCAGATCATTCTTCCGGATTGCCGCTGAGGGTCCTTTTGGTCAGTATTATGATGGGGGTATTTCTCTACAGCTTGGGCAGTAGGTGTTGTACTCAGTTGGCAGGTGAAGTTGGTCTGCTTCAATGGGTGGACTCTCATCTTCGTCTTCTGTTGGCAGATCCTTTTATGGATCAGGATAAGAGTTTGGATAGACTTAACGCGGAATCTGAGCATGGCCCATTTCTTATATGTTACAGTGTACAGCGCTGTGTACGCTCTGGAAAGTGTGCATGTTAGTAATAGTATAATCTTCTGCATCCTGGATATTGAGATTTGTGGCTCAGGCGTTCTAGCTCTTTTTATGGATGTGAGATCTCCTTGACCTAGACCTCATGGCCTTGTCTCTCAATTCTAAGCTTCCTAGCTTCTTCGGCAGGCCCAGGAAGTGGGAGTTAGAGGGGGTAGCTGCATGGCTCCTTTCTCGCCTCTGCCTTCTCTTTTTCAGTGTTTTCCGCTGGCTGATGATTTGCTATCTCGAGCTCGCTTTCCGGGCACAGTATTTGTAGAATATCTGGATTGGCGGCGCCATCCTTACTATGCGGATTTGTTGAGTCTTTCGACAGCCGGACTAAGAAGTTTCCTGGTATCTCCGGCTTTGCTCGCCTAGGGTCCGATCAACATGGATATTTGTACTACTTTAGTATTACGACCTAGTTTTTTGAAAAATCTTGGTTGACGTGTAAGGGTTATGCGAAGCAGGTTGTTTCTTCTCTTACCCAGGTGCTACGGACGTCTTCTTCCAAGAGCGGATGGAAAGAGACAAGGGGAATTGCAAGTAATCAACGCCTGGATGAGACGATGGTGCGAAGAAGAAGGCTTCGACTTCGTGCGCAACTGGACGGCGTTCTGGGGAAAAAGCAAGTACTACAGAAGGGATGGACTACACCTCAACAAGGAAGGAGCACGAGTTTTGGCAGGCAACATGAAGAAGGCAATCGAGAAGGCTTTAAACTGAAAGATAGGGGAAAGCCGACAGTCGACCACCGGTCGATGGCACGGATAGCAGGATGCCCTGGCGAAGAAGCCAAGGACTACTACTCCTACACAAGAGAAGACGACCTCACAGCCAATAAGGGAGAAAAAGCAGGAATGGACAACTCAGACACAGGAGAGGACGAACACACAGCAAACAAGGGTGATAACACAGGAGCAGTAAAGGATACCGTAATTGAAACTATAGGGACGGCCAAGAGTAGAAGGTCCAAAAAGGTAACACGAAGGGAACTTAGATGTATGTATACGAATGCTAGAAGCCTAGGTAACAAAATGGGGGAACTAGAGACAATAGCGAGACATGACATATTGGATATCATTTGCATAACAGAAACATGGTGGAATGAAGAAAACAAATGGGACACAGTACTTCAGGGATACAAACTGTATAGAAGAGATCGAGTAGGGCAGAAAGGTGGAGGTATTGCTCTATATGTTAAGGAGGGAATAGATTCTGTTGAAATGGTTACAACAGAAATGAAAGAGAAGCTTGAGTCACTCTGGATCAAAATTCCTGGTCAATATGGCGCAGATACGAAAATTGGCCTTTACTATCGTCCTCCAGGACAGGCGGAGGAAACTGACTCAGAAATGATGGAGGAAATCAAACAAGAATGCAAGACGGGCAATGTAATTATATTGGGAGACTTCAATCTCCCAGGAATAGACTGGAAACTAGGAGCCTCCAACTGCGGCAAGGAGGCCAAGTTCCTGGAGGTGCTAGGGGATTGCTTCCTGGAGCAAATGGTAAAAGAGCCGACAAGAGGCGACGCCACCTTGGACTTGGTCCTAAATGGTCTCACGGGACCGATAACAGAAGTAGAAGTCATGGTTCCTCTGGGAACGAGTGATCACAATGTAATCAACTTTAAACTTGACATCGGGAAAGGGAAACATGCCAAAACCTTAACCACCACCTTAAACTTTAAAAAGGGTAAATACGATTGCATGAGAGCCATGGTAACAAAACGACTCGAGAAGATGGTGGACAAACTTGAAACAGTAGATCAGGCATGGTGCCTATTGAAAAATACTATTGCAGAAGCACAAGATCTCTACATTCCGAGGATTTCCAAAGATCGGAGAACTAAAGGCAAAGGAGAACCGGCATGGCTTACCATACAGGTGAAGGAAGCCATAAAAGAAAAGAAGGACTCTTTCAAAAAATGGAAATGCACGAAGACAACCGAAGCCTGGAACAAACATAAAGATGAACAGAAGAAATGTCACAAGGCGGTGAGGGATGCCAAACAGGATTATGAGGAAAAAATAGCCCAGGAGGCCAAAAACTTCAAGCCCTTCTTTAGATACGTGAAAGGGAAAAAACCTGCAAAAGAGGCAGTGGGACCCCTGGACGACCAGGGAAGAAAAGGGTACATCAAGGAAGATAAACAAATCGCAGACAAACTAAATTCCTTCTTTGCGTCTGTCTTTACGAAGGAAGACACCTCAACAATACCTGAAGCGGAGAAAGTGTTTCCAGGAGAAATAGAAGACAGCCTCACCACAGTTGAAGTGGACTTAGACCAGATATACTATCAGATCGACAAACTTAAAAGTGACAAATCCCCTGGACCGGATGGAATTCACCCGAGAGTCTTAAAGGAATTGAAGGTTGAAATCGGAGAGTTATTGCAAAAACTTGCAAACCTGACAATCAGAACTGGACAGATACCGGACGACTGGAGGATAGCGAACGTCACGCCAATTTTCAAAAAAGGATCGAGAGGGGAACCGGGCAACTATAGGCCTGTGAGTCTTACGTCGGTCCCCGGCAAGATGGTTGAAGCACTGATCAAGGATAGCATAGTCCGGCACTTGGACGCACACGACTTGATGAAACCCAGTCAACATGGATTCAGGAAAGGGAAATCGTGTTTGACGAATTTACTCCAATTTTTTGAGACCGTGAACGAGCAAATTGATAGTGGGAAGCCTGTGGACATAATATACTTGGACTTCCAGAAAGCGTTCGACAAAGTTCCACACGAAAGACTTCTCAGGAAACTACAAAGCCATGGCATAGAGGGAGATATACAAAGATGGATAGGCAAATGGCTGGAAAACCGAAAGCAGAGAGTGGGCATAAATGGGAAGTTCTCCGACTGGGAGAAAGTGACTAGTGGAGTACCCCAGGGCTCGGTACTTGGGCCGATCCTTTTTAATATTTATATCAATGACCTGGAGGAAGGAACATCCAGTGAGATCATCAAGTTTGCAGACGATACAAAACTATGCCGGGCGATCAGATCGCAGGAGGATAGAGAGAAACTCCAGAGCGACTTGTGTCGGTTAGAAACATGGGCGGAGAAATGGCAGATGAAGTTCAATGTGGAGAAATGCAAGGTAATGCATTTAGGAAATAAGAATAAGGAATACGAGTATACAATGTCAGGTGCAACTCTGGGGAAGAGTGAACAAGAAAAGGACCTGGGTGTACTGATAGATAGGACCCTGAAGCCGTCGGCACAATGCGCGGCAGCGGCAAAGAAGGCAAATAGAATGTTGGGCATTAGAAAGGAATCTCGAGTAGATCGGAGAAAGTTATAATGCCGCTTTATAGGGCAATGGTCAGACCACACTTGGAATACTGCGTCCAACATTGGTCTCCCTACCTAAAGAAGGATATAAAACTGCTGGAGAGGGTGCAGAGACGAGCGACAAAACTGGTGAAGGGTATGGAGAGACTGGAATATGAGGATAGACTTATAACACTAGGATTGTTCTCCCTTGAGAAAAGGAGACTGCGTGGGGATATGATCGAGACCTTCAAAATACTGAAAGGAATCGACAAAATAGAGCAGAGAAGATTATTTACACTGTCCAATTTGACACGGACTAGAGGACATGTAATGAAGCTAAGGGGGGGCAAGTTCAGGACTAATATCAGGAAGTTCTGCTTCACTCAGAGGGTGGTTGACGCCTGGAATGCCCTCCCAGAGGAGATTATTGCGGAATCGACCGTCCTAGGCTTCAAGAGCAAACTAGATGCATATCTCCTTAAGAGAGGCATATAAAGATATGGTGGACTATAAATTACGCCAGGTGTACACCTGGCAGGGCCTCCGCGTGTGCGGATCGCCGGACTTGATGGACCGAAGGTCTGATCCGGAGATGGCAGTTCTTATGTTCTTATGTTCTCCTGTGGCTTCTGCTTCCTTTTGGAGGTTTTTCCTTTCTTGGGTGCTTCTTAACGTTTGAAACACTCCAGAGTTCCTTTTTGGCACAAGTGTATTGCCGAGGGCTTAGCTTTCATTTCCCTTCAGCTTCTAGTGCCATTCTTGGCTTGTTACAAGGGCTAGATATATTGCTCTTCACTTACTTCTCAGCTTCATGTAGTTCAGTTCCTAAACAGAGTGCGGTATATTCATGCACCTCTTAGAAAGCCCGGTTTGGAGTACAATCTTCACGTACTTCTTCTCAGTTTACCGATGGCTTCATTTCATCCTTGTCTTTTGGGGCTCTAAAGGGCTGTGCCGTTGAACATGGGGTTTCTTGTCATGGCTTCAGCTCTGCAGTTTTCTATGTTGCAGGCCTTGTTTAACGGGGATTCCTATTTCTGATTTCCGAAATATGGGGTATCAGTTCGGATGGTACCACTATTTCTTTCTAGGGGGATGTCATCCTTTCTTTTATGTCATGCTCGCTTTTCCTTCTTTCTTCCTGGGAGGAGAAATTGGGAGCAGTGCTTTTATTCACTGCATTTTTTGATACGTACGTAGCGTTCTCCGCGAGCTCGGTTTCTAACGACTTTTAGTTGTTTATATCTCCTTTTTGTATTCTTCAAGGGACGCCTCAAACGTATGGCGGCGTCCGAAGCCTCCATCACTCAATGGGTCCAGGAGGACATTCTTTATGCTTGCTTGCTGGCAGGGAAGCGGTTGGCGAAAGAACTTTATGACCATTCCGCCGGAGCGATGGCTACTTCTTGGGCTCGGCCCAGAGGTTTTTTCCTTGGAGGAGATTTGTCTCGCAGCTAATTGGTCTTCCGAGAGTGCTTTCTCTCCGCATTTCTGCTTGGATGTGGGGGCGCATGCGGTAGGGGCGTTTTGTGCTTCGGTTGTTGCAGAGGCGGCGTTTGCTTCCCACCCAGATTGAGGATTGCTTTGCTACATCCCATTGGTCTCTGGATTCATCTGCTGCTGTTGCTAGGGAAGGAAAAATTATGTTCTTACCTGTTAATTTTCTTTCCCTTAGACGCAGCAGATGAATCCAGAGCCCCACCCTTTCTGGATATTGTCTCTCGGTTTTTTCTTTTGCAACTTTCGCAGTTTGTTATTATGGCAGGTTGTTTACTGTATTATTGCATTTTGAGATTTGTTATGGGGAAGAAGTTTTTTCCATGCTATGCCTATTGATGGTTACGGATGCTTGGGCAAGGAGCTATACTGGAGATACAGGAGGAGTGCCAGCCAATAGGACCACCTGTTAATCAGTTTCTCTATTTCCGCCTGCTGGTAGATGTAAGCTATCCCATTGGTCTCTGGATTCATCTGCTGCGTCTAAGGGAAAGAAAATTAACAGGTAAGAACATAATTTTTCCTTGTATTGCTAAACTTTGGGCATGGGTAATGATGGTTCAGATGAAATTAAATGCTGCCAAGATTAAATTAGATTCTCTTCCTCTGCTGTGATCTTAGATTCAGGAGAATCTCTGAAAATTGAGTTCTTCTTGTTTGGGTATCGTCATCGATTCCTCACATTTAAGGATCAATTAAATTATCTCGTAAAAAAGTGCTTTTTCAGCCTTCGCACTTTGAGTAGAGTGAGAGTGCTTTTTCATCAGCAACACTATTCTGTCTTGGTTCAATCAATCATCTTGTCAAGGCTGGATTATTGCAATTCATTATATTTGGGTCTTTCAAAGTTAGTGTACAGAGACTTCAGGTAATACAAAATACTGCTGCTAAGCTTATATTTGGTAAAGGTACATTTGACCATGCTTAAGGAATTATTACATTGGCTTCCTGTGCATCTTAGAATTAATTTTAAATGCATCTGCATTGCTTTCAAGATCCTATTTGGCATTTTCACGACTTTGGTTCCTTTAGATTGAAATGCACATAGATCTCATCTTACAAGAAGTTCTCAAAAATTAAAACTTTAAATCTACCAGGAGATTCAGTTACTCTTTCGCTTTCAAATTGACTGAGCTATGGAATAACTCACTTAACATAAGAACATAAGCAGTGCCTCCGCCGGGTCAGACCACAGGTCCATCCTGCCCAGCAGTCCGCTCCCGCGGCGGCCCAAAACAGGTCAAGACCTGTCTGAATCATCAGAAGGGGCTCCCTTGCCACCTTGGTTTCCCATTTAAGTCCTGCCTTCCTATCGAAGTCCTAGCCCTCCGGTCTTGCACATGCACGACCAGGTTAGTTTATACTCATTACCTGATTTACTTCCTATACTTGTGTTATATCCCAGCTCCTCCCTCAGTATCCCACGATCCCTTTATCCCTCAGGAATCCATCCAATCCCTGTTTGAATCCTTGTACCGTATTCTGCCTGATCACTTCCTCCGGTAGCGCATTCCAAGTGTCCACGACCCTCTGGGTGAAAAAAAACTTCCTTGCATTTGTTTTGAACCTGTCTCCCTTCAGTTTCTCAGAATGCCCCCTCGTATTTGCTGTCCCCTTCAGTCTGAAGAATCTGTCCCTCTCCACCTTCTCTATGCCCCTCATGATCTTGAAGGTCTCTATCATATCTCCCCTGAGCCTCCTTTTCTCCAGAGAGAAGAGCCCCAGCCTATCCAGCCTCTCGGCGTATGAGCAGTGTTCCAGCCCTCTTACCAATTTCGTTGCTCTCCTTTGGACTCTCTCAAGTACCGCCATGTCCTTCTTGAGGTGCGGCGACCAATACTGAACGCAGTATTCCAGATGTGGACGCACCATCGCTCGATACAATGGCATGATGACTTCCTGTGTTCTGGTTGCTATGCCCTTCTTTATGATGCCCAGCATCCTGTTAGCTTTTTTCGAGGCTGCTGCGCACTGTGCAGATGGCTTCAGTGATGCATCCACCAGCACACCCAAGTCTCTCTCGAGTCTGCTGTCTCCCAACAATACCCCCCCTAATTTGTAGCTGAACAACGGGTTCTTTTTCCCTATATGCATGACCTTGCATTTGTCCACGTTGAAGCGCATTTGCCATTTGTTTGCCCAGTCTTCCAGCTTATCCAGGTCCCTTTGTAGGTCCTCACACTCCTCCCTGGTCGTAACTCTGCCGCACAGTTTGGTATCGTCTGCGAATTTTATAACCTCACACTTTGCCTCCTTTTCCAGGTCATTGATGAATATGTTAAAGAGTAAGGGCCCCAGCACCGATCCCTGTGGCACACCGCTCGTGACTCCCCGCCAGTCAGAATATTGACCCTTTACTCCAACCCTCTGCAGTCTTTCCGACAACCAGTGCTTGATCCATCATTTTTTGAGCAATTTGTTTAAGCCTTCTTATACTAAGAAGTTTTGGATCCTTTTTCCACTTCTGGAAAGCTCTGAAAACTTTCCTGTTTACTAAACATTTTGAAAATTAGCCGCTTTTGTTAATTTAGATTTTCTGTTCTTTCAAATTATTATGTTACCATTTACTGTTAACCAAGTCAAGCTCCATTTGGTTGCTGACCCAGTCTATAAAACTAAGTTTTAGTTTAGATTATGTACTTACCCTGGTAAGATGTTTTCCAGTAGATAGGTGAGATATTCTAGACTCCCGTCCTGTCCTTCCTTCGCCTTCTTACAGTTTTCAGTCTGTTTATGCTTTTCCAAGCTGATTCTTGAATGCCTGTCAGCCCTTGGGAACTGGGAAGAATTTGTATATATGTTTCAACTTATTGGGGAGTAGTTTCTGAGCTCCTTTAAAGCCTGTATTGGTGGTTAACAGTACTATTTAGCTATTTTTTGAGCAGAACAATTTGTTTAAGCCTGTTGCTAAAGGTGCCTCTACATCACATGTATTGGGAGGCTCTACATGCTTTAGTACTCAACTGTAGGTGAAGCTAGAGAGCCCAGTGAAGTACAACAGAGGCAAAGTGAAAAATCCGGAGTGGATTCCTTCTGCAGCAGCACGCAGCTATGGGGAAATAACCCATCTGTCTAGAATGTCTCACCTGGAAAAGAGCTTATCAGGGTAAGTACATAATCTCTTTTTTTCTTATACTGTTTGGCAAGCCCAAAAGCTATCAATGCAGTTTACATTTAAATACAGTAGGTATTTTTTCTGAGTTTGTACCTGAAGCAATGGAGGGTTGAATGATGTGCCCAAGATCACAAGGAGCTACAGTTCAAAGTCAATACGATGTCAGAGTGACATTTATATACCCCAATGCAGTATTTGCTAAAACATGACAATATCTAGATTTTAATGTATGCATATCCTGTTTCATAGAAACAAGTATAAAAAATAATATTGTGGAACACTTAGACAATCATGATTTAATGAGACGGAGTCAGCATGGGTTCAGCCGAGGAAGATCTTGCCTCACCAATTTGCTTGACTTCTTTGAAGGTGTGAATGTTGATAAAGGTGAGCCGGTTGATTCGCAGCTTTAAGACTCATGATTTCCTAAAACCAGAATCACTGCCTCCTGGACCTCCCCGGACCTTACCTGGTGGTCTAGCGGTCTTTTGGGGCAGGAGCAATCTTCCTATGCTCCTTCCCCATGCAGATCACTCATATAAAATGGCTGCCGTGAGTTCCCGTCGTAGTCTCGAGAGATGCCCTGAAAGATCACTAGACCACCAGGTAAGGTCTGGGATGCCGGGGGAAAGGCGGGAGGGAGGCAGGGATGGATCAGAGCTGGCCCAAAAGTTATTCTTGAATTTTCAGTATTTGCTGCCTGGCTCTGCCCCCTAACACCCGCGAATATTGAGGGAAGTGTACTTCTTTATCACTATCCTTTTCCTCCTTACAGAAGTCCAGTCAGTGAAGGACTGAGATGAATGGGGATTAGAATCAATGCCTTAATACCATAGTCTGAATCCTTGGTTGTCCCAGGACAAGCAAGCAGCATATTCTCTACATGTGGGTGACGTCATCCACGGAGCCCCGTCGCGGACAGCTTTTCAAGCAAACTTGATTGAAGATCTTAAAGTTTGCTAGTGCTGCACCGCGCATGTGCGTTTGCCTTCCCGCTCAGCTAAGGGGTACGTCTCCTCAGCTTGTCCTCAGTTCTTAAGTTTTCCGCGGAGCCAGTAAGCCCTGTCTTTCTTCTCTGCGTTCGTTCTTAAGTGCCTTCCTGCACCGCGGCTTCTTTTGTTTTTACTTCGATTGGAGTCGTTATGCGACGTGTCTTTGTTAATTTTTACTTTCAGATTTTTTTCGGCCGGGGGAGCCCGGTTTTCGTCTGGCCGCCTGGCCTCGTGTGGCCGCGTCCACTTTTTCTCCCTATGTCTCGGCCTGTTACAGGGTTTAAAAAGTGCACGCAGTGCGGTCGGGTGATTTCACTTACTGACCCGCACTGTTGGTGCATTCTCTGCTTGGGTTTCGACTACTCTACCGACTCCTGCCCACGTTGTGCCACTCGGTGCCATGGATCAGCAGGCTGCCAAGGCCTCGACCCCGGTCTCGACCTCGAAGACCTCGGCCCCAAGCAAGTTCCCCTTGGCCTCGAAGACCTCTGCCTCGGGTAAGTCTCCTCTTCCTCCATCAGGTTCAGCTATGCTACCTAAGAAGCCTTCCAAGGAGTCTCTGGCATCCCAGGCAGTGAGTGCAGTCCTGCCAGCCTCTTCGAGACCTCCTCTGAAGCGTGCCTCCAAATTACGGGAATACTCTACCTCGAGGTCACCCTCCTTGGAGCGCACTGCTGCACTGGTCAGACCAGCTCCATTGGTCTCGGTGCAGATGTTTGAGGACATGCTTAAGGCAGTCCTGACCACACAGCTCTCCTCAGTTCTGACCCAACTTGCTCTGGCCTAGACCCTGCTCCCTGCACACCAGCCTGAGCATCGCAGCGAGGTTCCCTGGGGCAAGCACCGACGGTCCCGCCAGTTGTCCTCGAGTGATTCCTAACCTCTCCACTCGAGACAGGCGTCTCTGGCTGCCTTACCCCGCTCGAGGCACTGTTCGAAGCATGCCTCGCCCTCGAGGCACCGGTCTGCTAAACATCCTCGTGACTCCCCTCTTAAGCGGGGTAGATCTCCGGGGACTCGGGCCTCGAGGCCCATCGAGGCATTGGCTCTTGCCGTGCCTGAGTCTCGGGCCCAGCTGTCTTCCTTGCCTCCTTGGTCTACGCGTCGAGGCAGATTGGGGTCGAGGACTCCCTCCTCGCAGCCTTGTCGGAAAGTATCTTCCTCCCTGAGCTCTCCGGGGCTTGTCCCCCGGTCTTCCATCCCTCAGACCCCGGGGTCCTCACCCTCAGGAAGGTTAGCCTGCAAGCATTCGTCGACACCTCCTCGGTCTCTTAGCAGAGCTTTCTTGACATCCATGTTTGTTGACACTGATGTGCCTGTGCAGTATTCGAGGGAGGCCTCTCCATCTTTTTCAGCTGCCCCGAAGTCCAGATCCTCTTCTCCTCTGGAAGGGCACTCTTCAGCCAAGATTTCCTCCTTCACCAGGTTCGTGGTGGACATGGGAAAGGCCCTTCAGCTGTACCTACAATCTGAGTCCAGGTATACCCGGGGGTATTTGGAGGAGATGGAACTTCCTCATCCGCCGAGGGAGTCCCTGCGTTTCCCCTTGAATCCCGTCTTGAAGCAGACTTTCTTCTGCAATTTGGAACACCTTACGCCATTCCAGCGATACCGTCCAAGATGAAATCCCGCTATGGGACGGTCCCATGCAAGGGATTTGAAAGAGCCCAGCTCTCCCACCAGTCCTTGGTGGTGGAGTCTTCCTTAAAGAAATCTAATCCCTCCAGGGGCTATGCCGCTGTCCTGCTAGGCAGGGAGGGGCGTACTATGGATAAGTTCGGCCGGTAATCAGTCGCCTCGACTATTGCAATTCATTGTACAAAGGCATTCTGATTAAAGATCTTAAATGAATCCAACTCATCCAAAATACTGCCATGAAACTAATTACTGGTCACAGGAAATTTGACCATGTTACTTCAATACTAAAATCTGCTTGTTTTCAAAATTCATTCCACCAACACTCTTTTTCTAAGCAGATACATAACATATTACTGTCACTCTAGATCGCTTGGATCAATCAAATAAAATCAATTAGTACTTCCAAACTTTCGGCAAATTATCTTGGACACCAATCGTTGCTCCATATTCTTTGTTCGGGGCCAGAACTGTGGAACCTTTTCCAGGCCATCTCAGTCTTTAATAAACACATTTAAGAAAGACCTAAAAACATTTCTATTCTCTGACTCATAAAACTTCTTTATTAAATAAACTTCATAGTTTGGGGGGGGTTTTCTGCAAAAATGGCAGATCTCGATAAGCACCGAGGCCTTGATGTACAAATCATCATTAAAATCCTGTGGGTTGCAAGATGGCGACTAAAGCGGAGGTGTAGCGCTGAGCTTCATGCTAGCGTTTTTTGTTCTGACCTCCTCCTTCTGGACTTTTCCCCTTAGCGTCGGCTTGGTAAGCTCTCTTGCCGACTGCTATTTGCTTCATTTTTCTTCTAAGTCCTCAGCGTTATGCAGAGGGACTATACTTCCATTTCTGATGGGAAAGAGGAAGGGTGCTCAGTGGCCAGGACCTCTGACGGCCGCAAGCTCCAGACAGCTGATTCAGACAATGCTGAACGTCGGAGTGATGCGTCAGCCAGTAAGTGCTCCCCAGGCTTCGGGAGGAATGCTGAGTAAATCGTTCAAGCTTCGTTAAGCCCAATCCAGAGGCAGACACCTCTCCAGCCTGGGAGTTGGATATCTACGTCGGAGGAGGTGAAGTAGCCGACCAGTGGGGGAATATTGCTGCTGAGCCCCGGAGGAGCGATGGAGGTTGTGGGGTTAGAGAGTTCAACATCCATTGAAGCTTGACCAACGGTGTCCAAGACAGATAAGGGTGAGATCTTTTCCTCTCCATGTGAACAGTTTGGAGAGATAAGTAAGCCTGCAAATGTTAGCATGGATGATCTATGGAAGGTTAGTTCCACTACGGACTCCATCCTTAGAAAAGCTGTATTTATGGTTCGTTCAGATTGTGCCCATATTAGCTCCTAGGTGAAAGTGCAAGGAGATACTATAAAAGAACAAAGTGAGACTATTAAAAAGCATGAAGAGCAACTCTCTCAAATAAAATATTTGGAGTTAAAAAAGATTAAAGAAAGATCTTTAATTCAAAGGAAATTGGAATTTTTGGAGAATAAACAAAGAAGAAATAATTTGAGGCAATTAAATTTTCCAAAATCTCCTGTAATTTCTCCTTTGGAAATGGTGCGGAAATATTTAAAAGAGATATTGTTAATACCTGTGGAAAATTTACCACCAATAACTAGAGTCCAAAGTATTTCAGGGGTTTGAAGAAATCATCTGCCTCTACCCCAAAAGGAGAAAAGGATGAACAACGGAATAAATTAGACCTGACAAATTTTTTGGAGAGTTCTCTAGAAGTAATCACTGAAAGATCTACCCTAATTGTATCATTTGCCTTGGAGTTTGATAGACTTACAGCCTCTTTTTACAAAGCCACTCTAGCGGCTATGCTGTGCTAATGGCCCTGAAGCCCATAGAGATTTAAAGGGCTTCGAGGTCATTGCCACGTGGCTTTGTAAAAGAGGCAGTTAATCTTCTGTACTTATTTTTGACTTATGAACAAATCTTTCCTGGGTTCAACAGTGAGAATCTTTCCAGATCTTTCTAAAGAGAGACAAAAAGAGAAAGGATTTTCTCTGTTATAGAACAAGGACATTAGCTCTTGGTGCATCTTTCTTATTGAAATTTCCTGCTAAATGTTATGTTTCTATTGATGGGAAGAATTTTCTATTTTTTTGAACCAAAGCAATTATCTGAATTTATAATCGCTAGAGAAGGGGAAGGGGTGGTTATAGGTGTGACATCTCCTTCCTTAGTTTAAACGAAACAGCTGTCTGGATGGTAGATTTGAGTACTTTGCTCTGCTTAATTTTAGAAATTTTTGTATCATTATCTTAAGTTGTTTATTTAATTTTTCTTGTTGGATCAAATTGTGGACTAAATATTGTTGTTTTTTTCTTCCTTTCTTTTACTGTAGTTAATCATTGTGATTAAGATTTTAATTTCCATAACTTATGAAAGTTTATACTTGTTTATGATACTAAAAACTTGAATAAAGAAATATATATATTTTTTTAAATCTTGTGGGTTGCTGTGGGGCTGATTAAATTGTCTGATTTGAAAATGATGACTGATGCTCAAATTAGAGAATGACATGGGGACAAATTTTTCCCCGTCCTGTCCCTGTGAGTTCTGTCGCTGTCCCTATCCCATTACATTACATTAGTGATTTCTATTCTGCCAATACCTTGCAGTTCAAGGCGGATTACAAAAGAAGTTATCTGGCCATTTCCAGAGGAATTGAAGAGTAGAGAGATTTGCTACAGAGAATTGGGATGAGTCTTGCGGAGTTAGTTTGTCTTCAAGGATGTCTTGAATAGGATGGTTTTAACGATTTGTAGTCATTATCAGTAAAATTGGAGAGTTGGTAGTCTAGTTTTGCTGCTTGAGTGGCTAGAAGGCCGTCCGTCGTACAGTTTTTTTCGTTTGACGTCTTTGATTGGGGGATGAGTGAACAGTCTATGCGTTCTCCTGTGCCTGTAAATTCTGCCTTAACTGCACAAGTCTCAAACACTTATGATTTTAAAGTGTTTGGGGCTTGTGCAGATGAGGACAGCTTGCAGGAATTGGGCAGGAACAGGAAAGAAACTCATGGGGATGGGACGGGGAAAAATTTGTCCCCATGTCATTCTTTCACTAGTTCAAACAACTTTGCGTGCAAATGAGTTTTGTGGAGGTCCGTCATAATCCCATCTGATCAGTTGTTGGAAAAGTGATTGACAAATATGCAGAGCCGGCAGGGGAAGCCCTGAAGCAGCCGCCTGCCGCTCAGCTATTTGGGGCAGGACTTTATTTATTTATTTTTTTTAATGGGCACAGATGTGCATGTTTTACATACACACAATATCTGTTCCTTTAAAAAAAAAAAATCGTGCCGATCCCCCTCCTGACGATGGCCTCTGAACTAAAAAAAAAAAAATCGGCAAGAGGGAAGCCCACTCCCTCCTGCCACTGGGGCCCCCTCACATCAGCCTGGGACACCTGATACCCCCACCCACAGCCCCATACCTTTAAGTTGAAGATCCGGCAGGAGGGATGTATACTTTCTCCTGCCGGCAGGCCCTTCTCTTCAAAATGGTAGGATTTCCCCTTCCCAGTGCATCTTGGGATGCACTGGGAGAGGCCTAAGGCTCTGATTTGTCCAGGCGCTTAAGGCCCCTCCCATGTTTTGTTTGTTTTATGTTTTATTAAAACTTGTTATACCGCTCATTCATACGACAGGTCCAAGCAGTTTACCATCAGTGACCAGCTTCCTTAGAAGTACTCTTTGCTGTGACCAGTCTGGACTCTAGAATAAGATCTGTAATTGTCTTAACTGTAACCTATTTGTTGTCATAACTAGTCTGTTCTCAAATCGATTGTGAATGCCAATTTGTAACCCATTATGAGCTTCTGGGAGAATGGGATAGCAATATAAATAAATAAATAAATAAATATACAATATAGGATTGTAATAGGATAGACCTCAAAACATATAAACAAGAAATAAATCACATTCATACATAAAAACATACCATATAACCGAAAATAAACCTGAATGTCCTCTAACATTACAATTTCAAGATTCACATTGCAAGATCCTTTCCCTCAATAAATATGAGTTATCTTTGATATAGGAAATCCAAATACTTCACCAAAAAAGGTTTTTAGTCTAGTCTTAAATGCTTGTATGTTTACCTCCAACCTCAAATCACATGGTAGATGATTCCATAGTTGAGGCCCAATAAAAAAAAAGCCTTATTCCCTAGCAACAGCAGCAGATGAATCCAGAGACCAGCTCCAGAGATGAATCCAGAGATAGCTCACATCTACCAGCAGGCAGAGATAGAGAAACTGATTAACAGGTGGTCCTATTGGCTGGCACTCCTCCTGTTTATTCAGTATTCTCTATCTCCCAGCAGGAAAAGGTCGCTATTCAACTAGCTCCTGAATTCTGGCTGTGACTAGAACTTTATTTTCTCCTGTTGAGGTTTCTCTTCAGTGAGACTGCCATTCTGTTTCTCCTGTTGAGGTTTCTCTTCAGTGAGCTGGCAATGCTATTTCTCCTATTGAGATTTTCTCTTCAGTGAGACAGGGGTGTCCGGCTGAACGGTGCCGGCTTTAGGGGTTACACCTGGGCCCCCCCAGGTCCCTGCCTCACCCTCCCTCCATTGCTAGAGGGTCTGATTTCAACTAAAAAGTATAGGGTTTTGGGTGGGATTATCGGTGGTCCTGGGTGGTTATGTGAATGGTGGCGACAAGAGGGAGTGGGCATCCCTCCTGCTGTTTGTTTTTAAGTTTGGGGATGAGGGAGAGAAGCCATGGCATGAGGAGGTTGTGGCATTTGGGGGGGAGTCAGTTCTGCAGGGGCCCTGGTGGAGGGAATGGGTACCCCTCCTGCTGCTCTATGAAGGGAGGGGGGTTCCAGATGGTCGAGACAGGAGGAAGTGTGCTTCACTTCTGCCAAGTTAGCTTAAAATTTTTTTATAGATATACGTATATATCTTGGGGGCTGGGGAAGGCGGCATGACATTCTTTTTTTTAATGGGCACAGATATTGTGCATATGAAACACACTCATATCTGTGCCCATTAAAAAAAGAAAAAGTAGGCTCTTTTAACATTACCGTCATCTCCAGACCTTTTTGGAGATATCGGAACATTAAAAACCAGCACTGCTAGTTAACAATTCCATTGGTTGCCAGTGTTATGCAGGGTACAACATAAGATGTTGTCTATAGTTCATCAAGCTGTGTATGCTCCCGCTGCTTTGTACTTTAAACAGTCTTTGAAGGTTTATTGTCCAAGTAGATCATTGAGAACAATGCATGCAATGTTGCTATCACAGGATAGGATGCTGAAAGTTTGTTATGCAGATACTAGAGCTTCCATTATTGCCACTGCAGAAGTGAAGTTGTAGAATTGTCTTCCTGGCCTTTTACTGCATTTTTGTTGGCCAATTCTGTTTGTGTGTTCTGTTTGACATTGTGATTTATATTGTGTATTGTATTTGGAAACCACCTAGGTTTAGGTGGTGTATAAATTTTTTTAAATAAATTAATAGATCACTGTTGGTGGGCTCATGCGAGTATTTGTAAATTTTGACATACTACTATGGTAGAGTTTAGAAGATTTTCACCTGGGTAAATTTTGGAGTCTAAAAATTAGCCTCTAGTCAAATTGCCTGCACAAAGAAAGGGTCAAGGGAATGGGAGTGGGAGAGGGTGGGCTAGTAGATTTTGTTTTGCTATTGCAGCATGAGATTCATGGTGCAGAGTGTGTGTCTATCTTTGCAAAAGAGTACTGCATGAGTACTGAAGTATTTGCAGTGTTGTTGCCTCCCCCAATTTTCAAAGCTAAACATAATGTACATTTTTTTTTTTAACCTTTTGAAAAATCACTTTAGACAGTAATATAAGTTCAAAAAACCTCTAAGTTGATGCTTTTCTATCTTTTTGTGGCTGTGATATGATAGCGGCCAGATAAGACATACAGAATAATGATGCACCTATGGAGATCCTATCCAGGTCGTGACCTTCCCCCCCCACCCCCAAATGTGACCCCATTTGGTGTCCTTACCCAGTTTGGGAAGCTTTGACCTACTTGTTTTTGATTGCCTACTTTGTATTTTTAAAGAAAACACTTTCCCACACAAATAAGAGGGATAGGAGTAGTGCAAATAAATCTGTGTAAGACTAAACATTCATGTTTTTTTTTTCTTTTTCACTTGATCAGGTAGAAACTATGTTCCAGCTCCCTGTCAACAACCTTGGCAGTTTAAGAAAAGCCCGGAAGACTGTGAAAAAAATATTAAGTGACATTGGTTTGGAATATTGTAGGGAACATATTGAGGTAAGTACCTAATTAGACCTGGTTTCAGTTTAATAAGGGACAAATTAATTAGACAAAAATAGGCTTATTTAAAAGAATGATTTGCCACCTCTGCTGAAGTGCATAGTAAGGTCTGAGCAGATTGATACTGTACAAAAAAATATTATCAAAGAATCTAAGTTGTGTATTTTATTCATAAGAAGTTCAAGTTTCTGGCATCTTAAGTAAGGATGTTGTGCTCTGTTCATCAGAAATAGACCCTGAGCTGCTATATATGAACTTGTGCAGGGGGAGACTACCTAATAAATGGCTGGTGTGCTTGTTCACAATTTTGGACCCTTGAACTTTTATTTCTGTATTTATTTCTTTGCTTTTTATTTCATAGACAGTAATTGATAAAATGAGAGAAGCAGCTGAGCCCAAAGTTCATTTAATTTTTTGTTTTAAATTTTTATACTTGCAGATTGGTTCTGTTTTCTCAAGCTTTTCTTGAAGCACTCCTTAAGACATTTGTGCATTGCTTCTGTTTTTATTTTATTTTTTGTTTTAAGTTGTGATAATGCAGCCTTTCATAATACGATTATGGTGTGTATCAGTTTTGGCTTTTCAGTTAATTTGAATTAACTTAATTAGAATTTGATTTTAACTTTTTATAGATTAATGGCATGAACTCTTTTACAGGAAGTAACTTTTAGTAATCAGGGTTTTCAGGAGTTTACTTTTATGGACTATTTTAGAGTAAATTTTCTACTTTTCAGAAGGTAAAATGAAGGTATAGGCAACTTGGTCTTCATAGACAGTATAATAGAAGAGCTTTTAATACAGAGCTCTGATCCATTAGAAGCCTAATACACTTCAATGTAGTTTCATCTATCACAGTGTTGATTAGATCAAAGTTAACCTTCACACAAGTCAGTGAGGGTACAGTAAACCTAACCACATTAACTTGTATGAAGTTCATTTCTTTATATGTTTCTAGATGATTTAATTTAAAATCTGCTTTTTAATTGTCCTTTTCTAAAGTTATTTAAAGCAGCAGTACGAGTTTTAAAAAATTTACATTCACATTAATACATTCCTTAAAGGGTTTTTTTAATGCAATATGTTAGATTTATAAAAATAGTAGAAAAATAAATTATAGATAAAGTAGGAAATCAGTCTTTGCTTGACAGAGTTGGAAGATACTTGGTTATTTAATCCACACATCCACCTCCAGACAGAATTCACTCTACATATATGACACATGTTTAATTTGCCCTTAAGAACTTCCATGGATGTAAAACTCTATCCTTCTATTCCCCAGGTAACAACATGTTTTCCTTATTGTCCATGCCAAACCAGTCTGAATATCTTTCCTATCTCGGTGTTCTTTTTGTGTTTACACTGGTTCAGAGTGATACCCCCAACTACTCTTTGGATTATGGGGTTCTATGAAGTTTGGTACTTTCCCTCCTCTTCAGTATTTTAATTAGTTCTCTCACCACCTTGATCCTGTCTTACAACATTAGGTTTTATATTTACATGGATGACATCATTCTCTGTCCTGTCTCACCACTCCATGTTGATCTGCATCCATTACAGTCCTGTCTTCATTCAGTTGCCGCATGGCTTTCATCTCATAAGCTTAGACTTATACCAGACAAGACAATAGCTTGCTGGATTTCTGGGATTCTAAATCAACATCTGATACTTCTGATACTCTTTGACTACCCAATCACCCTGGGCTTTGGTTTCGTTGTCTTGGTATATGGATTGATAGTAAATTTGTTTTTTTCCCAACAGATCTCTAATGTAATCAAAGCTGGTTTCTTCACTTTACGTTTGTTGTGCACTCTTAGGAATTTTCTAGAGTTTGATTCAGTCCATAAAAGCAATTTACATATTCTTGATCTCTAAACTTGACTTTCCCTATCAGCAGCAGACAAATCCAGACCATGGATTAAATCCATCCACCAGCAAGCAGAGATAGAGATAGAAAACTATGATCCATTACCTCAGATGACATGCTCCTCGAGACTCTAGTATTCTCTGTCTTCAGCAGGCAGATGGATGACTTTATCTATTCTCTTGCATTAATATGCTTCAGTTGAGCCTGTGGTTTTAGGCTAATTGGGTGCCTAGGGGATATACCTGAGAACCAGATGAACCCCCCCCCCCATCTCGCCCTCTTACTGCTGCCCACTGTACTCTCCCTACTCATCAAAAAGGAAGAAGGCATTGGCTTTATTGGAGCCAAACCCCAATTCAAAAAATAAGCATTATCTATTTAAGAGACTTATAGTCCGCCTAAAAACTAAGCAGATAACAACCATACATACATAAAATATTAAATAAACATAGTATACCTAAGAAACATTGAAAAAGTACTGTAAAACTGTTTGTCCATTTTAGAAACTGCATGCAATCCACTGCTTTCTCTAATGGTTGCAGTAGCAATGAATTATATACCATGTAATGAAACCAAGTAAGTCCAGGAGCTTTACAGCAAGCAGCACCATAGCTTCCAGTTGCATTGACACAGATAACGGTGCCGAAGAATACTGTAATATACTGTTCAATTCAAGAAATTACTTTCTAGCAAGCCGTAGTCAATCTGATCCCATTCTCGTGTATTCCACTGCTTGGTAGCTGCTTTGGTGTCCTCTGTCTCCGCCTGCTAGTGGATGGACTTAACCTATGCGTCTGGATTCGTGTGCTGTGACTAAGGGAAAATAAAAATATCAGGCAAGACACAATTTTACCATTGCAATTCTATCTATGCATGTCTACTGGAAAGAAAGATTAAATGTCGTCAAACCTTACAAAACTGTGCTGCTTGTTTTCTCTTCAAGACAACAAGATAGTCAGTCATTCTTCCCCACTGGTTACCTGTGCACTTCAGAATTAAATACAGGATCCTTATTCTTACTCATAAGGCTTTCCATATAGGTGCCCCATTATTTCTCATTGTCTAAGGTCTCCTACACCCTATCAAATGCTCTATGCTCCTTGGATTATAATAGAATAGTCCTCCCTAGCCCACGCCAGGCACACTTAAAATCAACTGGACACGCAGTTTTTTACTTCTTAGCTCCTTCTCTTTCTTTTATCAGGTTTGAGCAGTCATTTTCCCACTTCAGGGTTTTGCTGACACATTTCATATCTCTCTCTCTCGCTCTCTTCACTTGGCACTGGGGACTGATAGACTGATATTTACCTTTAGATTTATGTATATATGATCTTGGACGTATGAAGTCTCTCTTCCTTTTTTATAATTTGATTAGTTTTATGTACACCGCTCTGATCCTTGAATTGTAAAAGTGGTATATCAAGGCAATAAATAACAGAAATGAGGGGGGGTTGTGTCCCTTTCCAACCTGCAGGTTTTCCTGTGACATCCATAGTTTTTAGGCTAGTGCCTTCTAGAATTCTCCAATAATGTATTTCTCTACTTCCAGCAAATGGTAAAATTTTTCAGGCTGGTGCAGCAATTTCTAGGTCTGGTTTTCTAGTGTGCAGGTTAAGGTCTGCACTCTGAGGTCAAGCTTTTAATAGCTTTGCACCTGGAATTTGATCCATAGACCTTGCTCTGGTAGAACGCAGTCTAGTCTGCACAGCCCCAAGACAGCTCTGTCACTTTAAATCTTTAGGCAGTGCCCACACTGTGCGTGTGCAGGTGCCTCCCTGCCCGAGTTGACACATGAGACCAACAGGTCTGTTTTCTGCAGAGCCGAGAAGCTTTGTCTTCAATGTGTCAAACTTGATGATATTTTATTGTGTTCTTCATTTTCAGTACTTTGTTCAAGTTCAGTTAAATTCTGTCAATTTTTCCATTTTTGGCCTTTTTGCCACTTTGAGACCCTCTTTCAACTGATGGGGAATCAAAGTTTTTCAATATACTTTTTTCCCAGGATCATTGAGCCTTTTGACTTTGCATCAGCCATTATTCCCACCATGTCATAAAGAGGGTGCTGAGCTCCTTGAAAAAATGTAGTCTATGTAATCGGACCATTTCAGTCTCTGTCTGTGAACTCTTTTCTGCGTACGCAAAAGAGGCACTGAAAGCCCAACAAATTCAGTGCGATAATCTTCTTGGTTCAACATCAAACGTGGCAGGAAATTTGGTGCTTAACACTCAACCTGCATCAGTATCAACACTGCGTGTACCAACGCCACATACAAAGTGTTGAACATCAGGCTCTCTGCAGAGACCAGATTAAGCATTGTCTTCATCCGTGCGTCAGGACGCTTTACATAAGAAAGCTAAGAAGCATAAACATTCCTCCCCTGCTAAGTTTGGCATGATGTCTTCCTAGACATCGACCTCCTTGACACATAGTAAGCAGTGCACTGTAGATCACTCTCCATCATTACAGTTCATGTCTCTTCCCAGGCGTGCCTGGACTTCGAGGCCTCCCACACCCGGACAACCAGCACTTCAGACTGCTTCCATGTTAATGTCTCTTCGGTGCAAACGCCAACTCTCCAAGAAGAAATCCAGGCAGTGGCCAAACAGGAGCTTTCAGGGCTACTGCAGATGTAGTCTTCACAGGCTTTAAAGGCAACCATGCCTGCCTCAGCCCAGTCTGAGGATACGTTGAGACATCGATTGAGGATGAGGCCACACACAATTGCAGCAATCACAACCCTTCTGTATCCTTTTAGTGGTCACACACACTTGCCCAACGTAAAGCATTGAGATTGGCATGGACCTATTTGATGCATGCATCGTTGTCGACCAGAGGAGTTATCTCCTAGGTCAGTGCATCAACCCATACCTTGATGCATACTTGATGCACACTCCCTGATTCACCTAGGAGAGAGTATTTTGAGGAGTCTGACTCAGATATATCCATCATTGTATAGAACAGGGGTGCCCACACTTTTTTGGTGTGCGAGCTACTTTTAAAATGATCAAGTCAAAATGATCTACCAACAATAAAATTTTAAAAAACACAAAGCACACTGTACACTAAGAAAATGTTAATTATCATTTATATTCGGGATGGAAGAGGTTTCAAAGAGGTCAAGGCAGATGACTGTAAAATATGCAATGTCTCCTCAGTAACAACTATACAAAAATAGACAAATATACCCCCTCCCTTTTTACTAAACAGTGCTAGCAGTTTTTAGCGCAGGGAGCTGCGCTGAATGCCCAACGCTTCTCTTGATGCTCATAGGCTCCCTGCGCTAAAATCCGCTACTGCGGTTTAGTAAAAGGGGGCCATAGTGCAAAATATAGACAGCAGATATAAATTCTCAAAATGGACACATTTTGATCACTAAATTTTAAAATAAAATCATTTTTCCTACCTTTGTTGTCTGGTGATTTCATGAGTCTCTGGTTGTACTTTCTTCTTCTGACTGTGAATGCTATATTTCTTCCCTCCTTTCTGCCTCCTACATGCTTTGGCTCCTCCAGACCTCATTCCATTCCCCAACCAACATCTCTATCCTTCCATGAGTCCAACTTTTTCTTCCTCTCTCCCTGCCTGCCCACTGCCACCCGACACACTCCATTCCCTCCCGTCTTCATACCCCCCTTTCATTCTTTTTGTTTTCATGCCCCCCTTTCATTCTTTTTGTCTCCATGCCCCCCCTTTCATGCTTTCTGTCTCCATGCCCCCCTTTCATTCTTTCTGTCTCCATGCCCCCCCTTTCATTCTTTCTGTCTCCCCGTTCTTTCTCCCCAAGCTACCACTGGGGCTGTTGTTTGGAAACAGGCCCTCAAACCGCCATTGCCGCCGAGTTTTCCCTGTTTCCTGATGCAGCAACAGGCCAGCAGCCTTCCCCCTGACGTCAATTCTGATGTTGTAGAAGAAGTTCTGGGCCAGCCATTCATTGATTGGCTGGCCTGGAACTTCCTCTCCGATGTCAGAATCAACGTGGGGAGGGGGGCTGGCTTGCCTGGCGGTTCTGTAGTCACTGCTGGCCTGTTGTGGCGTCAGGAACATGGAAAACACAAAGGCAATGCGAGCCTATCGCTGAGTCCGGGATGGGCTCTGCGATCGACTTGCATTGCATTTGCGATCGATGGGGAAGAGTGTGGTGCAGTGGTTAAAACTACAGCCTCAGCACTCTGGGGTTGTGGGTTCAAACCCACGCTGTACCTTGTGACTCTGGGCAAGTCACTTAATCCCCCCATTGCCCCATGTACACTAGATAGCTTGTGAACCCACCGGGACAGACAGGGAAAAATGCGTGAGTATCTGAATAAATTAATGTAAACCGTTCTGAGCTCTCCTGGGATAACGGTATAGAAAATGGAATAAATAAATAATAAATAAAATATTTTAATTAATAGCTTCTATATAACAATTTTATATAGAGATATTCGCTTTGATGTATATTTGGGTGTGTTTTTTTTTGTATTGTCCCTGATTTCAATGTTATTTTATATGTGTTGATGCATATTGCTGTTTGTTTTACATGGTGATTTTATTATTTGCATATCAGTGTAAACCACCATGATGCCTCTTTTAGGTTATTCTACGGTATATCAGATTTAAGATTTTAAATGTGCTATTCCCACTTATAATTGCTCTTTCTGATACAGTATATCTAATCACTCAGATGAGGATCTAACAGACTTGTCAGCAGGTGACTCTTATGGTATCCCTTCGCCACCACCTCAACAAAATGTCCCCACCAGAGAGCATATCTTTTACTGACTTTGAGGGGTCATGCTTTATCCATTAAAATGGAGACAGAGAAAAGAACCTTGCGGTCAACTTTTTTGAGCTTCTTTACTGACTGAGTCACCTCCAAATGACTGCATGAAAGTATCTTTGCACAGAATCTTGAAAGATATTCTATTTAAGAACTGGGCGAACCCTCTGTTAGTCCAGGTTGCTCCTAAAAAGATTAATACAATGTATAGAATACAAATGTGTCCAGGTTTTGAGAGAACACAACTTCAACATCATTCTCTTGAGGAATCTACCTTGAAACATTCACACAGTTCAATATTTTATGCTTCTGCTCTTCCACAGGGAAGTTGGAATATTAGACTCCTTTGGTAAACCAATTTTTCAAGCATCCATGTTAACAAATAGAATCCTGGATTACTAATTCCAGCTTTTGAGGAATTTCTCCTTCAAGCGAAGCTCAAGTAATTCCCACAATTATGAACTTATGAACTTGTTCACTACTTGGAAGTTTCTAGCTAGAGGCATATGCAGTGCATTCAATGTTTCTACTCGTACATCTGCAGTGGCAGTATGAATGTGCTGTTTGTCTTGGCTCGAGTCTTTGATCTTGAAACCTTGGTGCAAGAGCGCCTTTCTAATGTTCCTTGCAAAGGTGATCTAAACTAAGTTTTATACACCGGGTCATCAATCAATTTGGAGCTCAACTCGTTAAAACATTAAGAATAGAGTAATACAAAAGAACAGAACAAAAGAAATCTGATTTGGAAAAAGTAGAATAATTATTTCCCAAAATGTTTGGCGAACAAGACTGGAGATAAGATTGAGGAAGTAGCCGATCGAATTAAAAAACACAGAAACAATAACAACTTTGTCTAAATCTCAAGCTTCTACAACTTCATCTTAGAGAAGGTACTCTGCCCCAGCCAGGTGTTCATTCTACTATACCATGTTTCCCTGAAAATAAGACAGTGTCTTATATTAATTTTGAGCCCAAAAAACGCGCTAGGTCTTAATTTCGGGGTATGCACATGATCATTTCTCCCTTCCTCTCCTTTACCCCAATTCTTCCTCTTTCCTTTCTCTCCCCCACATGTGCAGCATCTTTCCTCCCCTTCCTCCCCCTCCCCAATCCCCCTATGCAGCAGAAGTTTGCCCAGCATCTATCCTTCCCTCCCATCATCAGTAACGTGGCAGAGTGAATTCCCCGACGGACAAGGCCAAAGCTGCCTGTTTAGAGTGCTGATGGCCTGACGCTGCTTTGGATGAAGGTAGGGCTCGCTTGCAGTCGGCGGGGAGGAAAGGATGGAGAGTCAGCAGTGGAGGTGGGGGGGGGCAGGTTGAAGAGTTGCTGCCGGCGAATCCCGGGCTAGGGCTTTTTTTTTTTAATAGGACTTATATTAAGACCTACCCCGAAAATCATGCTCGGGCTTATTTTCAGGGTAGGTCTTATTTTCGGGGAAACACAGTAATACTAAGCGTCTTTACAATCGGCAATCTTCATCATCTAGGCCTGCTAATCAACGCTCCCATGCAAAGCAACAAAAGATTCAGAAATCGCAGTCTCAGTCCAAGCAACACTTGTCTTTTTGACTGTTTTCTAGAGAGCATTGCCACAATTACCCTGACTCTGCCTCCCTATTGGAGGCAGACTACTCTCTTCACTTACATTGGACTCTTATCACAACAGACCAGTGGGTGCTTCGAGTCATCACTAAGGGCTGTGCCCTATGTTGGATCCACAAATCTCCAATCCACCCACCAAAAGAGTCTCTCCAAAAGGCCTTCCTTCATCAAAAACTCTCAGCCCTTCTCCAGCAGAATGCATTAGTCTGTTGCTCTATAAGAGAGAGGCCGGGGGGTTCTACTCGGTGTTTCCTGATACCAGAAAAGACCGGAGGCATTCAACCCATTTTAATGAAGAATGTTGCATGTCTGTTTTATGATCTGTGTATGTATTTTTGGAACCTGCTTAGGTTTAAGTGGGATATAAGTTTTTTAAAATAAATAATTGTTAGACCTCTGAAGCCTAAACAAATACAGTAAAACCTTGGATTGCAAGTAACTTGGTTTGCAAGTGTTTTGCAAGATGAGCAAAACATTTTATTAAATTTTAACTTGATATACAAGCAATGTCTTGCAATACAAGTACATACAGTATACACATCACAATTGAGCCGATGGTTTTTCTATCTGACGCTGCAAGAGTGTAGTGACTGTTCTAAACAAGTAAAGTCTTGCAATACATAGAAACATAGAAAAATGACGGCAGAAAAGGGCCACGGCCCATCTAGTCTGCCCAAACTAATGACCCACCCCCTAACTTCCTCCATAAAGAGATCCCATATGCCAATCCCATCTTTTCTTAAAATCTGGCACACTGCTGGCCTCAATTACCTGTAGTGGAAGATTATTCCAGTGATCAACCACCCTTTCGGTGAAGAAATATTTTCTGGTGTCACCAAGAAATTTCCCTCCCCTGATTTTCAACGGATGCCCTCTTGTTGCCGAAGGTCCTTTAAAATAAAGAGATCTTCTTCCACCTCGATACGGCCCGTGACATATTTGAACGTCTCAATCATGTCTCCCCTCTCTCTGCATTCCTCGAATGAGTATAGCTGCAACTTACCCAGCCGTTCCTCATACAGGAGATCCTTGAGTCCTGAGACCATCTTGGTGGCCATTCGCTGAACCGACTCAATTCTCAGCATGTCTTTTTGATAATGTGGCCTCCAGAATTGTACACAATATTCCAAATGGGGTCTCACCATGATCTGTACAATGGCATTATGACCTTGGGCTTACGGCTGACGAAGCGTTTACGGATACAACCCATGATTTGTTTGGCCTTGGATGAAGCTTTCTCCCCTTGTTTGGCAGTCTTCATGTCTTCGCTAATGATCACCCCCAAGTCACGTTCTGCTACAGTCCTTGCTAGAATCTTACCATTTAGGGTGTAAGTCCTGCATGGATTTTTGCCACCAAGGTGCATGACCTTGCATTTTTTGGCATTGAAACTTAGTTGCCAAATCTTTGACCAATGCTCCAGCAGGAGTAGGTCCTGCATCATACTGTCGGGCATTGTGCTTTTGTCTATTGTGCTTTTGCCTACTATGTTCATATAGCATACACACGTCACATCATCACAACTGTGTTGATGGTTCTTGTCTTTTTGATGCTGCGGGAGTGTAGTGACTGTTCTAAACGAGCGAGGTCTTGCAATACAAGTACGTGTAGCATTTTGTATTAAAGTTTTTAGGTTGTGGAACAAATCGTCTGAGTTTCCATGATTTCTTATGGCGAAATTTGCTTTGATATACGAGTGCTTTGGATTACAAGCATGCTTCTGGAACAAATTATGCTCGCAAACCAAGGTTTTACTGTACTTGATGAAGGGAAAATTTTGAATGGACTTTCTGGGAACCCTCCTATTCCTACTAGAAAAGGGTGACTGGGTATGCTCTCTAGATCTAAAAATACACACATGCTCACATTTCCATCCTACCTGCACAGAGGAATTACCTACACTTCCGCATAGATCTTGGCATCTCCAATACAAAGTCTTGCTGTTTGGTCTGGCCTCTGCTCCTCATGTTTTCACAAAGTGTCTAGTAGTAGTGGTGGTAGCTCTTCACACATGGAGATTTCAGTATTTCCCTATTTGGACAACTAGTAGATCAAGGTTTCATCCATTGTAGACAGCTCAGACTGCCATAAATTCAACAGTTTGTTTTGGGCTTCTGGGGTTTGCTGTCAACTACCAAAACTCATATCTACAGCTATCTTGAATGAGGTTCATAGAGGCAAGCTTTTCTACCCAAGCGGAATGTCAACAATCTCTACCCACCAGATAACGCCTTCTCCGTCACATGGCATTGATGGATTCACACACCTTCACCACAGTGGATTTTATCAACCCAATAGTCCCAAGCCATGGGATCCCTTTCGGCTCCAATACATGTAACCCCGGATCTGTGACACACTCCAGTGGTGAATGGAGCTACACAATTGTACTTGGTCTTCCTTTCCAGTCTTCTCAGCATCAAAACCTTCTAACCACAGATGCTTCTGTGATGGGCTGGCGGGCTCTTCCGGACAGTCTACACCAGGGCTGCCCAAGTCCGGTCCTCGAGATCTACTGGCAGGCCAGGTTTTCAGGATATCCACAATGAATATGCATGAGAGAGAAATTTGCATACCAAGAAGGCAGTGTAGCAAATTTCTCTCATGCATATTCATTGTGGATATCCTGAAAACCTGGCCTGCCAGTAGATCTCAAGGACTGGACTTGGACAGCCCTGGTCTACACACACACACTTGGGGAGTGTGGTCTCACTATGAACAAACCCTGCATGTCAATCTTGAGTTATGGGTGATGGTGAACTCTCTCAAGACATTCCAGGACTGTCTTTTACTTCAACAGTTCGCACACATCTGTACAGATAGCCAGGTTGCTATATTCTACCTGAGGATATAAGTGGGGAACATCCTTTGCAAGGAAGTGAACAACATTTAGACTTGGGCAACTGCTTGTGAAATACTTCTCAGAGTGGTTTACTTAGCAGGGAAGCAGAATATTCCGGCAGACAAATTTGAGCAGACTTCTTCAACCTCATTAATGGTCTCTCAACACATTTTTCTTACATACAATCTTCTCTTGATGAGGGCACTGGACATAGATCTCTTTGCTTCCCTTTAGAACAACCAATTTCTGCAGTTCTGTTCCAGAATCTTTGTCCTGAACCACATTACTTCGGACGCCTTCCTGCTTCACTGGGGAACAAATTTCCCCTATGCATTTCCTCTGATCTCTCTTAAAGGGAAAAGTCAAACTTTGCTGGGACCTCTCTGGTCACGCCAGGTTTGGTTTTCACTTCAACAGCTCTCATCCAAAGAACCATGGAAATTGCAACTTTTTCCAGCAGTGCTAACTCAGAATGCAGAGGCCCTTTTTCATACAAACCCCCGTTCATTAGCACTGACTCGTGGTTTCTTTCCGTTGCAGGATGTCTAGAAAGCTTTTCACTTAGCATTGTTATCACTTCAAGTGAACATAGTTCTCTTTCTGATGTGTTATATTCTTTGAAACCTGTCACCTGCCCGCTTCCATCAGTTTTAGACTACCTTTTATATCTTTAATTCTGGTCTAAAAACCAACACATACACTTAAGTCCAGGATATAAGTCCCTTCCTCTCCCCCGCCCCCCTACTTTCAATTCAGGATCTATGTCCCTTCCTCACCCCCTTCCCCCTACTTGCAATTCAGGGTCCATGTTCCCTTCTCTTCTCCCCCCCCCCCCCTCTTTACTTGCAGTCCAGGATCCGTGTCCCCTCCTCTTCCCCCCCCCCCCCACACACACTTGCAGTCTAGGATCCATGACCCCCTCCTCTCTTCCCCCCCAATCACAGGCCCAGTATCCATGTCCCCATCCATTTCCCTTCTCGCACAGGTCTGGCTTCTCTCTGACCAAGCCCCCTCACCTACCCCACTCCGGGGTGAGATCGGACATTATCTGCAGGCCTCCTAAGGAAACACTGTTGAGGACCTGGGTTGGCCACTGTTGGAAATAAGATTCTGGACTTGATGGACCCTCAGTCTGTCCCTGTATGGCAATTCTTATGTAATTGGGAAAAAAAAAATAAACATCATATGTTAGGGGAATGTATGAGCTCCATAAATGTTAAACTTGCGGTTGTTTTACACTGCTGTTTTTATTGTTTCACATTATTCATAAATTGTTTGGTATACTTCTTGCAGAGCAGAACAGACCTATGTTAACAGGGAGCATCCCTTTACCCCTCCTTTTTATATTCTGTTATGATGGTTATCACCTGCTTTGGTACAAACTGAAGAGGGCAGCACACTCCACTGAGGAAAGAGAAGGAGTTGAAAACTGTGATTGATATCTTCTGCAAAGTGAGCGGGTTTGGATTTGCTAACCTCTTGTCCAGAATGATACACCTATTTACAAAAGAGAAGATTGAGGTAAGAACCTAATCTCCTTTCCACCATGTCCAAGATTCCTCCCTCTTGAATCCCTTTCCATCTGTCACACCCTTCTCTCTCCATTACATCATCTAATATTTCTCCCTACTTTCTCCCACAATGTCCAACATGTCTCCCTCTTTCTTCCTTTCCTCATGCACACCATCTCTTTTCCTCCTACTCTACGCACTCATGTCCAACCATTCTTCCTTTCTCTTCCCTCCCCCATTGGCAGTATCTGTTTCCCTCCCTTCCCACACACCCCACTCCCGCAGCATCTCTTTCCCTCCTTTCCCAGCCCGTGCAATATTTCTTCTCACACGGTCACTGGCAGTGTTTCCTATATGCTGACCTGGAAGCCTTCTCTCTGACAAATTTTGCATCAGAGGGAAAGGTTCCGGGTTAGCTGCAAGCAATGTGTAGGAAGCGCTGCCGGCAGCCTGCGAAGAGAGTGAATGTGACTGCAAGAAGGACGCTGGAGAAAGGTACTCTCCCGTAGGAGCCACGCAAGTCTATAGAGGATCCCTGTGGACTTCGTGATATCCCTGACAACCCTGTTCCCGTGCAGCTCTATGTCCAATTATTTTTGGAATAGCAGTAAAAGTTCAATAGCTCTCAATTCTTTTGGCAAGGCATTCCATATAGTAGGAACATCAGCCATGAAAATTGATTCCCTATACATAACGAGCTAGGCCTGGCTAGTTTTAGAAATATGATGGCAGATTATGGCCAAATGGCCCGTCTAGGCTGCCCATCTGCAGTAACCATTATCTCTTTCTCTCTAAGAGATCCCATGTTCCTATCCCACGCTTTCTTGAATTCAGACAGTCTCTGCCTCCACCACTTGTTCCAGGAGACTGTTCCACACATCTACCATCCTTTCTGTAAAAAAAAAGTATTTCTTTTGATTATTCTGGAGCCTATCACCTCTTAACTTCATCTAATGCCCTCTCATTCCAGTGCTTCCTTTCAATTGAAAGAGACTTGTCTCATGCGCATTTATGCCACGTATTTATTTAAATGTCTATCATATCTCCTCCTCCCGTCTTTCCTCTAAAGTATACAGATTGAGATCTTTAAGTTTGTCCCCATATGCTTTATTACGAAGACCACATACCATTTTAGTAGCCTTCCCCTGGACCGACTCCATTCTTTTTATATATTTTTGAAGATACGGTCTCCAGAATAGTACACAATATTCTAAATAAGGTCTCGCCAGTCTTATACAGGGGCATCAATACCTCCTTTTTCCTACTAACCATACTTCTTCATATGCACCCTAGCATTGTTCTAGCTTTCACCGTCACCTTTTCAACTTGTTTGGCCACCTTAAGATCATCACATACAATCACATCCAAGTCCCACTCTTCTATTGTACACATAAGTTCTTCATCCCCTAAACGGTATCGTTCCTTCAGGTTTTTGCAGTCCAAATGCATGACCTTGCATTTCTTAGCATTAAATTTTAGCTACCAATTTTCAGACCCTTCTTCAAGCTTCGCTAGGTCTTCATGTTATTCACATCATCCGGGGTTTCTACTCTATTGTAAATTTTGGTACCATCCACAAAGAGGCAAATCTTACCTGACAGCCCTTCTGCAATATCGCTTATAAAAATGTTAAAAAGAAGAGGCCCAAGAACAGAACCTTGAGGCACACCACTGGTAAGATCCCTTTCTTCAAGAGCGATCTCCATTGACCACTACCCTCTGTAGTCTTCCTCTTAACCAGTTCCTGACCCAGCCCATCACTTTGGGGTCCATCCCAAGAGCACTCGGTTTATTTATTCTATATCTTTGTGGTACATTGTCAAAGGCTTTGCTAAAATCTGAATACACCACATCTAGTGCATTCCCTCTACCCAATTCTCTGGTCACCCAGTCAAATTGGTCAGATTTGTCTGACAAAACCTACCTCTAGTGAATCCATGTTGCCTCTGGTCCTGTAATCCACAGGATTCCAGAAACTTCACCATTCTCTGTTTTAGAAGCATTTCCATTAATTTACTTACCACAGAAGTCAGTCTTACTGGCCTGTAATTCCCTACTTCTTCCTTTCTTCCACTTTTGTTTAGAGGGACCACATCCGCCCTTCTCCAGCCCTCTGGTACTACTCCCAACTCTAGAGAAGAATACAAAAAAGGTCAGTTAGCGGAGCCACCAGAATTTCCCTAAATTCCTTCAGCACCCTCGAATGTACACCATCCGACCCCATCGCTTTATCTACCTTTAATTTAGTAGCTCCTCATGAACACAACCCTCTGAAAATCAGTCGGGGTCTACCACTAATTTGAATTTGTCTTCTGTGGTCCCGCTTCCAGATCTTCAGCCATGAACACAGAACAGAAATATTTGTTAAACAATTCAGCCTTTTCTTTTGTGCCCTTTGTCAGGAACTAATGCTATGGCAAAGAACTAAGTAGAGAATTTCCCTCTAGGCGCACCCAGAGAGAGTTGTCAGAGATGCTAGAGCCCTGGGCTGAAGTAGATTAGGGCATTCAGACTGGTCTGCACACATCTACCATGTGGTAGGGCATGCTGCTTGTCCTTCAGAGCCAGCATTCAAGGGGGATAATGGATTTTTATACCGTGTAAATGTGGATTCATTCAGTCTCTTTTCTCAGTTTGAATTTTACATATGCTTTTCCTCCCCCATCCCCTTAGCTCTAATGGATACATTTCTCTCTGTGTGCCTGCCAAGGAACTTTGGCAGAATCCTTTCTCAATTTACGCAGGCTGGGAAGATAATTCTCTGGTCATGTGATGGGCTTTTTCATTTCTATCCACCCTAGGTCTCTCTATAGAGAGGGTCCCGGTGGAACCTTTGGGGATCCGTAGGAGCCTTGTTGTGTTTTTTAGCTCCAGAACTTGCCCAAATGGTTAAGCAGGCCTTGCATAGTTCCCCTCTTGGGACTAATCCTAGCCTTACCCTAACCCTCATTCTCTTGGTGGGGTCCTCTAGGGAGCCTGAGAGGATTGGCAGGGACCCTGTTTTGGGGTCTCAGTGCTGTAGAACAGATCTGGTAATTCTTGGTGGGGGGAGTATTTATAAATAATTTGGAATGGGAATAGTGAGTGAAATGATCAAATTTACAGAGACACAAAACTATTAAAAGTTGTTAAATCCAATGCAGATTGCATGAAATAGGACCTTGGGAAACTAAAACTGGGCATTCAAATAACAGATGAAATTTAATGTGGAAAAGTTCAGAGTGATGCAGTTTTATAGCTACATGATTTTAGGTTCTATATTAAGCACCACCAAATGAGGAAAAGGGTTTAACATGGACAATAAATTGAAATCTGTTAATTGTGCAGTAGTGACCAAAAAGGTGATTAAGGAGACAGAACGACCCTTCATATGAGGAAAGGCTTAAGAGGTTAGGGGCTCTTCAGTTTGTAGAAGAGATGGCTGAGGGGGTATATGATGGAGATATATGAAATCCTTAATGGAGTGGAACAGATCAATTTTTTACTCTTTCAAACAGTATAAAGACGTCAGGATTCTCCATGAAGTAATAGCACATTCAAAACGGGAGAAAATATTTTTTCACTTAATATATATATTGTGTTAAAAGCATTAATGTAACTGGGTTTAAAGAAGGCTGGATAGCATGAAATCTTTTTATACTTACGCCAGGTACTTAATACAGATTTCACATATCACCTTTATTTAATATACTGCAAATAGCAATTCTGTAGCAAAGACATACTGTACTGTAGCTGTTGCTTCCCATTAGTCACAAATCCGCAGAAGGGTGTCACACTAAAACTTTGGACTCCTCACCTTCTGCAGTGGAGAACAGTTTCCTCTTCAGTTTTTTCTTGTGCAAGCGAACTCAGAAGGTGTGTTCTGATCTGCTCTGCTTCATTTTATTACTGTATTTTGTGGTATTTTTGTCATCTGTTTTTTTTTTTTTTTAATTATTTTCTGTGTTTCTTCAGTGCTTGGAGGTCCCCTTCTTGGGCTTACTCAGCTGGGGAAAGGACCCAGTCCTACATGGGTGGACTGCTGCTCCCTGGTCAATCTTGGGTACCTGTGGAGCCAGCCTGCTTTGTTTCTTCGGGAGCTTGGGGTCTGTTCCGCTGGGATCTTGCTCGCCTGCTGATTTATCAGAGGCTCGAGTTCAGGATGTGTGACTGCAGGCAGCCGGCTGCAAAATTTCTCCCCTTGGCACATCACATGGATTTATGGGGGTGAATCTGTATTTGGGGTCCGCCCAACCAGCAGTGAGAAGATCTTAAGCAGTGGACTTGTACTGGTTATCTCTGCGGCAGAAATCCTTTTCCTGCAGGCAGGCTGCTGCAAGCTAATAGGCACCAGAAGTTAGTGATTACTCCCATTGTTCCCTATTGGGGGGGAGGGGGGTGTTGGGGTTCTGAAAATCCCAGTTTCTGGGGTTAGGTTCCTCCAAAACCCCTTTTTTGATATTTGTTGTTTTTCAGTTAAGCTCCCAGAAAATAACAAACAGACTGCAGACAATGTACAAGATGCAGGCGTTGTTTATTAGTAAATGCAGTAACATATACAACCTTATAGCCAACCAAGGGACCCGACACGGTCCGTGTTTCGGATAACACGCCTTCCTCAGGGGTCCATGGTGGTTAAGGTATAAAGCAAACTGCGTAAAAGATAACAAACACACGCCAATCACGATCAAATGGGGTCAAGCAGTTTGCTTTATACCTTAACCACCATGGACCCCTGAGGAAGGCGTGTTATCCGAAACACGAACCGTGTCGGGTCCCTTGGTTGGCTATAAGGTTGTATATGTTACTGCATTCACTAATAAACAACGCCTGCATCTTGTACATTGTCTGCAGTCTGTTTGTTGTTTTCTGGTTGCTGTTGTTTACTGCAGACTACGTTGGATTTTCTTTCTCCCTTTTGTGCAATTTCAGTTAAGCTCCACCAGACTGTTTTTGGTGCGGATTTTCTGGCTGCAGTCATCTTGGATTTTTAGTGATTTTTTTTTTTCTGCCTCAAAACCCCTCAGTTTGCCTAGGGATGTTCTATATAATGGATGCCTCAAGTCAGTCTAGCCCCAGTTCCTGCATATATTGTGCAGATTTTACTGGCTGAGGAGTGACCATGTTCCACATGCAGCGGAGCACAAGAGGAAGCAGCGGGAGCTTTGGTCTCAGCCTCTAATCAGTCATCCAGGGCCTTTGAACTCCAAAAAGCCTGGAAAGCCAGATCGATACTTCCCCCTCTCCTATTTAACATCTTTCTTGCCTCACTAATTACTTTAGGACAGTCTATCGGCTTTAGTGTATTCGCATACGCAGACAATATTCAGTTAACTCACCCGATTAACCTCAACAGTCCTGATGACACTCATTTAATCAATCAAAAGTTGGAGAAAATCAGCAATTGGCTCAATGCTAATATGTTGTCAGTCAACATCAATAAATCAAAAATCATGGTTTTCTCAATTAAGGAAGGTCTACTCTCCTTTCCCCTAACAAACTTAGATCTATTCAATTACAATCCGTTCAGACTATTAAGTTATTAAGGGTTATCCTCGATGAGAAATTATCTTTTCACGTTCAAATAAGTGCTGTGGTTCAGAAATGTTTCTACCAGCTTCTTTAGCCAAGTTGCTTGACCCACCATCGTTAAATATCCTCGTCCATTCACTAGTAATCTCATGTCTGGACTACAGTAACGCCCTTTATAAAGGAATCAAAAAAAGAAATCAAGCGTTTTATAGCAAAATGTTGTACGATTTGTAAAGAACAGCAAAAAGAGGCAATGGAAACATCACAACCAGCGAGGGAAAATGAGTGTTGATTTGAAGTCTTAAAAATATGAAGTCCCAACTAGGACTCAGTTTTGGCGGTGACGTCGTCTTCTTCAGGGGACAATATAAATCCTCGCTCACGCTTCAGCATCCGTTTTTGTAGACTGTGGTGGTGGCTATCTAACCGTTGGGTTCTGGACATTATTCAGGAGTGGCACAAGATCGAGTTTCTTGGCCCCCTTCAGATCTGTTCCTCAACTCCCCAGCTGGATAACCAGAAAAGGAGACCTGAGTCTGAGCAACAGTGCAACGGTTCTTTGACATTTGATGCCGTAAAACCAGTTCCCGAAGGAGAATCGAACTCAGGCAAATACTCCTTATACTTCATTATGCCCAAGAAAGGCACAGAAGATTGGAGGCCAATCCTGGACTTGAAATCAGTAAACGAGGCCTTAAAGGTCCCCCACTTTCGCATGGAAATGGTCAGTTCCATTATAGCAGCGGTGGCTCTGGGAGAATTCCTAACCTCTTTGGATTTAACAGAGGCATATCTTTACAACTTCATCTTTCCGGATCACAGGATATCTAAGATGCCACATTCTTCAGCGACACTTTTGTTTGTGCCGCTCCCTTTTGGTTTGGTCACTGATCCATGCACCTTTACCAAGGTGTTGGTGGTTCTGGTAGACCACCTACTATATAGGTTGGGCATCCGGGTGTATACTTAGCTAGACGATTGACAGATCAAAGTCCCCTCAGAAAAGAAAGGTGATCACATAGTGCAGCAGGTGATAAATCTCCTCCAGATCCTTGATTGGATAGTCAACTTCCAAAAGAGTCTCCTTCAGCTGACTCGGTGTTTGGAATATCTGGGAGTCCACTTCGTCACAGTGAAGGGCTGTGTTTTTCTACCCGAGCTATGCAAACAGAAGCTCAGGACACAGATCTTAGAGATTCTGGCTTTACCGATCCCCAGGGCCTGGCATTATTTTCAAGTGCTGGTCTTGATGCCGGCCTCCCTGGAAAATGCTTCCTGTGCAGAGCTTATATGCAGACATTCCAGGACTCTTCTTTCCAGGTGGTCTCCGCAATGCCACTCCCTGCAGAGGCAGCTCCCCTAGATATCAATGCAAAATGCAGCTTATGTTGGTGATTCTTGAGGGATGCCTTAAAGGATTGACATGCTAACCAGGGACTAATTGGCCTTTTGTAGGCACTGCTACCCTCTACTCCAAACTCCTCCCAAGTCCACCGGCTCTGCTCTCCTTCCTTTGTGCCTAAGATAATAAGCGCTGGTGTCCACCTCTTCTTCCCCCCCCCCCCCCCCACCAACTGACCAGTACTGTGCTTACCTTACGTGTGCCAGTTCTGAAAGAGCCTAACGCTGATGTTTCACTCAGGGCTACTGTGGGGCCTTGAGCATCTGCACGTGTTCAAGGCCTTCCAGCTCCCACCCTCATCTACAGGTAGGAAAGGGACACAGCTCAAGCAGGATTCAAGGAAATTAACGTGACTAAATTTCACCTTCATGGCTCATCTACATTTCACAGAAAGTGCTTCCTAGAGTCTAACCTAAATTTATTTTATTTGCAAAATAAATCTTGATATACAATTAAGAAAAGCAACAGAGCAGTTAACAATATTTAAAAGCCCAAGGAAGGACAGCGAGTAGTATATTAACCCCCACCCCACCCCACCCCCTTTTTTACAAAACCGAAGCACAGTTTTTAGCTCCAGCTGCAGTAGTAACAGCTCCAACACAAATAGGAATTTAATGAGGTAAAATTAACTTTGGGTATTAGTTTGACCAAAAACATGCTTTGAATAATGTTTTGAAAAAAGTTATGTGGTTTCCATTGTAATCTCATTTTCTACAGTTAGGGAGAACTGGTTACGATCATTGTTATAACACCTCTTTAGTGCATTTGAAGATCATCATGTTGTCTTTTAAGCTGCTTAATTCTGTGCTAAGTACAATTGTTTTCATTTGTATTTGTAGTAATACAGTTTATCCCAGGACAAGCAGGCAGCCTATTCACATATGGGTGACGTCATTGACGGAGGCCAGATGCGGAAGCCTCGCAAGCAGACTTGCTTATAGAAACTAGAAGTTTTGAGTGCCTTCCCGCCCAGCGCAGAGCGCGTCTTCTCAGTTCACGGTTTTCCGCGGAGTCGAGAAGTCCGTCTTTGACTCTGCGTTTAACTTTGTTACTTCGTGCCTTCTCTCACCGCGGTTTGTGTTTATTTTCTTCACGAATCGCTGTGTTCTTTTATTTTATTGTTAAAAAATTAAAAAAAAAAATTTCTTCCATTCGTCTGCTGGGGCAGGCCGCTTGGCCACAGCCCGTGGGCTTCGACTTTGTGGTGGCTATCTTTCCTCCTATGTCCCGGCCAGCAACGAGCTTCAAGAAGTGTAGCCAGTGCCAATGTGCGATTTCTCTCACGAACCCACACCGTCGGTGCCTCAAGTACCTTGGGTTGGACCATCAACCGAAGTCATGCGAGCGCTGTACTTCGAGCCCTTAAATGTTATCGGATTTTAGTGGAGAAGCTTTTCGGGATGGATTCTTCAACCACTCCCTTGACTTCGAAAGCGACCTCGGGCCCACCTTTGACCGAAGATCCTCCTGCTTCCACGACTCCGACCTCGAGCCTCATCAGACCTTCCTCATGTGCAGCGGCTCTTGCTTTGAATACACCTGCTGTATCTTCCCCTGCACCCTCAAGTCAGATAACTCAGCAGAAGGTCCCAGCGTTGTTAATCAAAGGTGGCTAAGACTTCCAAGTCGAAGCACCTTTCCACAACCACTTTGCAACCTCCAGCCAAAGCAGGTTATCTGTTTCAGACGCGGATCCATCCTTGCCGGCTTCTTTCCAGACCATGTTAGAGAAGCAATTCATTCAGTTCCTTACTAATATGGGACCGAAGCTAGCTACTCTAATCCAGCCTGGGCATTCTGCAGACTCTCGCGAGGTCGACAGGAATCCTCACACTCCATACAAGGAGCAGAATCTTTGGGAGTGCATCGAGATTCCTCCACCAAGTCTCCTGAGCTTCTATCCACAGCTTCTAGCCCTATCCATTCCCTGGTAGCGATGTCTGCTTCCATCTCCTGGGCGAAGTCTCTTCGATCCTTGAGATCTGCTTCCAGGCACCACTCTCACCAACGATCGAGGCTTTCTTCGAGGCATACTTCCAGGCATAGCTCCTCTTCCAAAGAGTGTCCTTTTTCAACTAAGCCTCGATCTACACCTTCTACCTGTACAAGACCCCCGACTCCTCAATTGAGGTCCCCGCTTCCAGACCTCGAGGACTCGGCGGTTTCTATTGCTTCATCCAAGTCTCCTGGTTCTTTTGATGCCTATTTTCCTGCCGAAGCTTCAACTTCGACCCAGGCTGCCTCGATGTCCTCGAGTCCTTCTCGAGGCAAAGCATTTGCGGATTAGCTATCTTTCTCTTCTTTTCTTCGTCAGATGGCTGCTGATCTGGCTTTTCAATTGGATGCTGGTTCTAAATACTCTTAGGGAGTATCTCGAAGTCATCCATTTTTCTCAGCCTCCTGCAGAGTCACTTAAGCTTCCTCTTCACAAGCTTTTGTCTCAGACTTTTACACGATGCCTGGAGATTCCGTATGCAATTCCTGCTGTTCCAGGCAAGCTGGACTCCAGGTATAAAACTCTTCATTGCAAAGGATTTGAGAATTCGCAGTTGTTTCACCAGTCCCTGCTTTTGGAGTCCTCCGTGAAAAGATCCCATCCTTCCAAAGTTTATGCTACTGTTCCTCCTGGAAGGGAAGGGAAAACCATGGACAAGTTTGGCCGTCGTATCTACCAAAATGCTATGATGTCTTCCAAAGTCCTAAATTACAATTTTAATTTTGTCACTTATTTCAAGTTCCTCATTGATCTCCTTCCAAAATTTCTCAGCTATTTAGACACTCAAAAGCACTTCAAGTTTCAAGAAGTCATAGCTACTCTATCACAACTCAGATTACATCTACTTCAGTCTTCGTATGATGCCTTTGAGTTGTCCGCTAAAGCAACTGCTTGTTCAGTAACGATGCGCCGCCTTGCATGGTTTCGCACCATTGACATGGACCCTAATCGTCAGGACTGCTTGGCCAATATTCCTTGCGCAGGCAATGACCTCTTTGATGAATCTATTGAGGCAGCCACCAAGAAATTGTCTGAACATGAAAAATCTTTTGCTTCTATTGTCAGACCAAAGCCTAAGCCAGCTCCTACCAAGCCTGCACGACCTCCTCCAATTTTCCAGAGGTGTTTTGCTTTGAGAGCAGCTCCTTACACTCGTCCTTCTATCAAGAAACAGCAGCAACAGAAGCCTTAGAAATCTCAACCTTCTGCTGCACCTAAGGCTACGCAGCCTTTTTGACCATTTAAAACAGAGTATAACCTCCACCGTTCTGTCTATGCCCTTTCTTCCCCCCATTGGAGATCATCTCCATCATTTTTACCACTGATGGGAGACAATCACATCCAACCTCTCGGTGCTGTCAATCATCAGGGAAGGATACTCTCTTTGTTTCACTCAGGTTCCACCAGAGCTTCCTCCAAGAGAGTATCCTTCCAGTCCATCCCAGATCGCCCTTCTTCTTCAGGAAGTTCAAGCTCTGCTTTGTCTCCATGCCATCAAACCAGTTCCTTTGGAACAGCAGAACAGGGAGTTTTACTCCCGTTACTTCCTTGTTCCGAAGAAGACGGGCGATCTGCGGCTCATTCTGGACCTCAGGGCTCTCAACAAATTTTTAGTCAAAGAAAAATTTTGAATGTTGTCCCTGGTGTCTCTTTATCCCCTTCTGGATCAGAATAATTGGTTATGCTCTCTGGATCTCAAGGAAGCCTACACTCATATCCCCATTCATCCGGCCTCCCGTCAGTACCTCAGATTTTGGGTGAGAAATCTGCATTATCAATACAGAGTGCTACCCTTTGGCCTGGCTTCATCTCCCAGAGTGTTCACCAAGTGCCTGGTATTGGTAGTAGCAGCTCTAAGGAACCATGGTCTTCAGGTATTTCCCTACCTGAACGACTGGCTCATCAAAGATTCAACCTCTCAGGGGGTTATTGTAGCGACCCAATGGACTAAGTGGTTTCTACAAAGTTTGGGATTCGAAATCAACTTTCCCAAATCTCAACTTCAGCCCTCTCAGAATCTACAATTCATCGGAGCTGTTCTGGACACTATCCAGCTCAGAGCATTCCTTCCGCAACAACGTCTGGAAGCTCTCCTTCAACTCTGTCATGCAGTGTCTTCCCGCTCTTCTATCAGCGAGACACATGATGGTGCTACTAGGTCACATGGCCTCCACAGTACACGCGACTCCTTTTGCCAGACTTCACCTCAGAATTCCTCAGTGGACGCAGGCGTGCGACCCACTTTCTCGACACATTACAGTCACTCCTTCCTTGAAACAGTCTCTCCGCTGGTGGATGCTCTCTTCCAATCTCTCAAGAGGCTTATTGTTTCAAACGTCCCCTCATCAGAAGGTCCTCACAACAGATTCCTCGACCTACACTTGGGGCGCTTATCTTGATGGTCTCCGTATTCAAGGCCACTGGACCACTACGGATCATCAGTGTCGTATCACTCTGTTGGAACTCGGAGCGATTTTCAATGCTCTCAGAGCTTTTCAACCCCTTCTTCACGACCAAGTCGCCATGTACTATGTCAACAAACAAGGAGGGACGGGATCTTCCTCCCTTTGTCTAGAAGCTCTGAAGGTTTGGAACTGGGCAATTCGTCACAACACCTTCCTCAAAGCTGTCTACATTCAAGAGGCGAACAATTGCTTGGCGGACAACTTGAGTTGTCTTCTGCAACCTCACGAATGGACACTCCATTCTTCGTCCCTTCATCACATTTTTACGCAGTGGGGAACACCTCAAATAGATCTCTTTGCAGCTTCCCACAACCACAAACTGCCTCAGTTCTGCTCCAGGATATTTTCTCCTCATCGCCTCGAGGCAGATGCTTTTCTACTGGAATAGACAAATCTCTTTCTGTATGCATTCCCTCCGTTCCCTCTCATTCTCAAGACTCTTGTCAAGTTGAAGAATACTCATGCCACCATGATCATGATTGCTCCTCGGTGGCCGAGACAACCTTGGTAATCCCTTCTACTTCAACTTAGCTGCAGGGAGCTATATCTTCTACCAGTTTTTCCATCTCTGCTTACACAGAGTCAGGGATCTCTGCTTAATCCCAACCTATAGTCTCTACACCTGACAGCTTGGTACCTCTCAACATAACTCCTCTTCAGTTTTCTCAACCTGCAAGAGACATTTTAGAGGCTTGCCACTAGACAATACTACAACCAAAAATGGACTAGATTTTCTACGTGGTGTTTTTCTCACGATAAGGAACCTCAACATTCCTCCTTATCTTCTGTTCTAGATTATCTCTTGCACTTATCCACATCTGACCTCAAATCTACATCGATCCGAGTCCATCTCACTGCAATTGCTGCTTTCCATCAGCCTATTGAAGGGAAACCCCTCTGCTCATCCAGTGGTTTCCAGATTTATGAAAGGACTTTTCAATGTCAAACCTCCTCTCAAGCTGCCTCCAGTGGTTTGGGATCTCAACGTTGTTCTTGCTCAATTGATGAAGCCTCCATTTGAACCAATGTCTACGGCTCATCTGAAGTATCTCACTTGGAAAGTGGTGTTTCTCATTGCCCTCACTTCTGCTCGACGAGTCAGTGAGCTACAAGCTTTAGTTACTGACCCACCTGTCACTGTCTTCCATCATGACAAGGTGGTCCTTTGTACTCATCCTAAATTCCTCTCAAAAGTGGTGTCAGAATTTCATCTCAACCAATCCATTGTTCTTTCAGTATTCTTTCCAAAGCCCCATTCTCATCCTGGAGAATCAGTCCTTCATACTCTGGACTGTAAACGTGCTTTGGCATTCTACTTGGAAGCACCAAACCACACAGAACTGCTCCTCAACTTTTTGTTTCCTTTGATCCAAACAAGTTGGGACATGCCTATACCTTGGCGTGATATACAGACCCCCCAGGCAACAGGAAGACCAAGACATGGAATTAATAGAGGACATAGAGAATATCACACTGCGCGGAGACACAGTAATACTAGGAGACTTCAATATGCCTGATACAGATTGGAACACACTCTCCGCGACTACAAGTAGCAGCAAAAGAATTTTAACCTCCATAAAGGGTGCACGTCTCAAGCAATTGGTATCGGAGCCCACCAGGAACCAGGCAATACTAGACCTAGTACTCACCAACGGAGATAGCGTCTCGGAAGTCTCAGTAGGTGATACACTGGCCTCCAGCGACCATAATATAGTATGGCTCAACCTCGAGAAGGGTTTCCCTAAGTCACACACAGCAACGAGGGTTCTCAACTTTAGAGGCACAGACTTCAACCGCATGGGAGAATTTATCCATCAAGAGCTATATAAACAGGTAAAAGCTGACAATGTGGAGGATATGCGGTCGACTCTAAAGTCCATCCTACATGAAGCGACAACCCGCTACATAAGAACAGTAAGTAAACGCAGGAGAAACAAAAAACCCCAATGGTTCAGCAAAGATATTTCAGACCTAGTTAAAAAGAAAAAAGAAGCATATATCGCCTACAAACATTTAGGAAAACAGGAGGCGAAAGAGGACTATCTAGACAGATCCAGAGCTGTCAAAAAAGCAGTCAGAGAGGCCAAAATCCAAATGGAGGAAAATCTAGCACAGAACATTAAGAAAGGAGATAAATCATTCTTTAGCTATATTAGTGACAGGAAAAGAAACAAAGATGGGATTATACGCCTGAAGTAATCGGACGGTAACTTTGCAGAATCGGATTCTGCCAAGGCAGAACTACTAAACAAATATTTCTGTTCAGTCTTCACATGTGAGGCACCGGGAGACGGTCCACAGCTTCAGACGGGAGATAACCAGAAAGACCCGTTTCAGGATTTCGAATTTACGCCAGATAGCGTCTACAGCGAACTATCAAGACTCAAAGTGAACAAAGCCATGGGACCAGACAACCTACACCCCAGGGTACTCAGGGAGTTATGTGAAGTCCTGGCGGAACCATTATCTGTGCTTTTCAATCTTTCCCTACGCACAGGAAGAGTCCCCTTGGACTGGAAAACCGCCAACGTAATCCCACTCCACAAAAAGGGCAGCAAGACAGAGACAGCAAACTACAGGCCAGTGAGTCTCACGTCTATAGTGTGTAAAGTCATGGAAACACTGATCAAACGGAATCTTGACACAATCCTAGATGAGGAAAATCTACGTGATCCCCACCAACACGGGTTCACCCAGGGTAGATCCTGCCAATCTAATCTTATTAGCTTTTTTGACTGGGTTACTAGACAACTGGATGCCGGGGAGGCACTGGACGTGGTGTATTTGGACTTCAGTAAAGCATTTGATAGCGTCCCACACCGAAGGTTATTGAACAAGCTGAAATCAATGGGCTTGGGAGACACTAACTAAATGGGTTGGGGACTGGCTGAGCGGTGGTGAACGGTACCCCATCAGAAGCGTCGGACGTGCTCAGTGGAGTACCACAGAGCTCAGTCTTGGGCCCAATTTTATTCAACTTATTCATAAGAGATATGACGCAAGGGCTTAGGGGAAAGGTATCACTGTTCGCCGATGACGCCAAAATTTGCAACATTGTAGGCAACAGCTTATTACCTGACAATATGACACAGGACTTACTGCTGCTGGAAAGATGGTCAACGACTTGGCAGTTGGGCTTCAATGCTAAAAAATGCAAGGTAATGCACCTGGGTAAGAGAAACCCGCGCAGAACTTATGCACTAAATGGAGAGACCTTGGTTAGGACCAAGGAAGAACGTGATCTAGGAGTGATTATTAGTGATGACATGAAGGCTGCCAATCAAGTGGAGAAGGCTTCCTCCAGGGCAAGACAAATGATGGGTTGTATCCGCAGAGGAGACCTGAAGTCATTATGCCATTGTACAGATCCATGGTGAGGCCTCACTTGGAGTACTGTGTTCAATTCTGGAGACCACACTACTGTAAAGACATGCTGAGGATCGAGTCGGTTCAGCGAATGGCCACCAGGATGGTCTCGGGGCTAAAGGATCTAACATATGAAGAAAGACTAAAGAAGCTGCGACTGTACTCACTTGAGGAACGAAGAGAAAGGGGAGACATGATTGAAACGTTTAAGTACATCACGGGTCGCATTGAGTCGGAAGATGATATCTTCTGTCTTATGGGTCCCTCGACCACCAGAGGGCATCTGCTGAAGATCAGAGGAGGGAAGTTTCAAGGAGACTCCAGAAAGTACTTCTTCACCGAAAGAGTGGTGGATCAGTGGAACAAACTCCCACTGCAGGTTGTTGAAGCCAGCAGCGTGAAGGATTTTAAGAGTAAATGGGATGCTCACGTGGGATCTTTAAGGGAGTAAATTCGGGAGCGAATACTTTGGAATGGGCAGACTTGGTGGGCTATAGCCCTTTTCTGCCACTATGTTTCTATCCAATCTCTAAGCACACCATCTCCAACTGGATGGCTGCTTGTATATCTTTCTGCTATTCCCAGGTTGGATTACAACTACAGAGTCGAGTCACAGCCCATAAAGGCAGAGGAATGGCAGCTTCAGTAGCTTTCCTCAGATCCACTCCTATTGAGGACATTTGCAAAGCTGGCACCTGGTCCTCGGTTCATACTTTCACTTCTCATTATTGTGTGGATGTTTTTTCCAGACAGGATGGCCATTTTGGCCAGAGAGTATTACAAAATTTATTCTCCTAAATTGTGAATGCTCTCATCATCCCATTCTGGTTAGCTTGGAGGTCACCCATATGTGAGAATAGATTGCCTGCTTGTCCTAGGATAAAGCACAGTTACTTACCGTAACAGGTGTTATCCAGGGACAGCAGGCAGCTATTCTCACAACCCACCTACCTCCTCTGGTTGGCTTCTCTGCTAGCTATCTGAACTGAGGAGACGCGCCCTGCGCTGGGCGGGAAGGCACTCGCGCATGTGCGGTTGACTCGAAACTTCTAGTTTCTACAAGCAAGTATGCTTGCGAGGCTTCCGCATCTGGGCTCCGTCAATGACATCACCCATATGTGAGAATAGCTGTCTGCTGTCACTGGATAACACCTGTTATGGTAAATAACTGTGCTATATAGGCCCTAGGTTCTCAATAAAATTGATCTGGTTTTCAAGATAGCAAAATTGTGTGTGTTTGGACTATTTAAAGCAGTGGTTTCCATCTGGTGTGCTGAAATTTTGGGACATAAATGTGCATGAGACAAATTTTTCATTTGAAAGGAAGCTCCTGAATGAGAGGGCATAGGATGAAGTTAAGAGGTGATAGACTCAGGAGTAATCTTACGGAAATACTTTTTTACAGAAAAGGTGATAGAGATGGTGGAGACAAAGTTCAAGAAAGTATGGGATAAGCAAGTGGGATCTCTTAGGGAGAAGAGGAGATAGTGAATGCTGTGGATTGGCAGACTGGATGGGCCATTTGGCTTTTATCTGCTTTCATGTTTCTATGTAAGGTTGGCCATTGCTGCAACCATCACAGATGACTGGCCAGCACTTCTGCTGCCTATAGTGCTTATCATTTCCTTTGTTCCCTCTGCCTAAGAGGAAAAATCAGCAGTGCTAATTGCCCTTGTTGCCTCCTCTGTGGGCATCCTACTGGGATTGAAATAGTGAAGCCCAGTGATGTTGCAAAACCCACTGGTTCCTTGCAGTTGTGATGCAAAGGGAAGCCTGTAAATTAGGCTACAGGAAGTAAGAAGTGCTGTTTCTCTAACTCCTGTCGGCTGGCTGCATGCTAAAGAAAATTATATCTGGGTTGTTGGAAGGGGAGTTGATTGTAGTTGTACCAGCAGTCATAGCAAAAGGAAGGAAAGAAGATGGTTATGTGTATGGGGGCAGTTATTGCAGTGTCTTTCAAAACTGCCACAGCACAGTATGCACTAGAATAGATGATATGTACATCACATATTGAAGAGTCTGTCAGTGTTGTTATGAGCGTCTTTGTGCTTAAGGATACAACAACCCAGACAAATTTCATTCTTTGACCTGATTGGTCCATGTAAACTAATGGCAAGTAATTTTACTTTTATTTTTTATGCAATAGTTATCCTAACTTGAGTAACAAAGCAATCAAGGCTTTGTTAACGTTTGAATCTTTATCTTTGTGAGCTTGGATTTTCAGCTTTGACAGAAATTAAATTAAAAAAAAAGAGAACGATTCCAGATGGTGTATAATGAAATGCTCTGTTTAGTGTGCCAGAGCTAAAAAAGTTTGAGACTGTATTACTGCCGTGAGTTTTGCTCACCAAAATTGACTTTGATATTCACTGGAAATCGAAGGACTTTCTAAAAATAGTTTTCTCCCATTCTTTTGTTGTGAAAGTGATAAATTTCCTTGAAAAATAAAATAACTTGTAATTAAGATCATACTATGTGTAACAAGATTAATTTTACATAGTTTACACTGAAAACTTGATCTGTGGCTCTCAAGGACTGAACTTGTGAATCCCTAATATAATGTTGTAAATAATGCAAAGGAATAGGGGTCTGTAAAATTTAATAAAATCAAATCTTTTTTCAATGTATAGCTGTTAATCAGACTCCTACTTCTTTGTTGGGTTTACGTGGGGGCAATCTTTTTTTTTTTAACCCTGCTGGAGTTTTTTTGCACTTATAAATAATGCAGCAAACACACATACATGCATAAATAAGAGAAATTTGGGTGGGGCAGGTGTACTTGAAACAATTTTGAGAAATTTAGTACTGCTGCTTTAAATACAGCTTTTACAAAAGGAACTTGTATTAATAAATCTCTACTGGGTTTACCAAAGGAAATTGACTTGCACGTTAGCCAGATGGCACAGGCCATCCTAGAACAGTGCTGTTGGTCCACTGAAGTGGAGCACTGGACTCTGTACTCCTGGGCCAGGGTGGCAGGCCTACTGAAGCATTCCACAACTGTTGATAGAAGTTTGAGCTGCTGAATTCTTAGTTTGTTGAGCACAAAAACAAAAATGTCTGACTTTTGAACCAAATTTCAAGATTTTCATGTAGACTATAGCACATTCAAAATATCTTTTTGGGTATTTTGTTTTGGTTTTTGAGTAATCAGATATGATTTTTAAACTCATATTGATCTTTTAGACTTATAAAAACTTGGAAATGTGTTCAAGATTTCTTTTGTTTTAATATTGTAGATGATGTTTGATTCTGTTTTCTCTTTCCATTTTCTGCTTTGTTACTAAGATTGGATGAAATGATTATAGTTGGATATGGATCTTCTTTTGTCTGTTTTCATGTTACCATCCTCTCAAGATTTGATTTACTTTGTAAGATATAATATTCAATTAAAAAAATGGAAATGTGGAAAGGCACTTAAAAAATATTGTAAAGCAACCAGTGAAAAAATTGGCAGATACAAATTTCTATCAGTTAAGGGTTCAATAGATCTCCAATAGAGGAGACCTTTATGGGAGCCACACGCAATGTCAAGGCTCAGCTGCTTGTAGAAAGAAAATTTAGAAATCACCCGCAATGAAGGATTGTGCAGATCTATGTATTTGATTCAGCCAGAAGAGATGCCTTAACGTACTTTGGCTATTAGCCCTGAAGCAGTGGACTTACATTGTTGTCCACGAAACGCTGCCGCGTCGGCGGCATAGCCAGTGCACAGGCATTAGACTGCAACTTGTCTCCTAAAGCTACAAATGAACACCGTTTAAGATAAGTGAATTGTAAAATAATTAAGAGACTTTTTGACCATTTGCTACTATGTTGCCTTTCATTTCTCTAACCTTAAGAAACTGCAACGTCTACATTTAGTTAGAGTGAGGCTACGTTAATAAAGTAACTGCAGAATATACACCCTAAAGGTTTATTTAAAACATTATTTAATTGAACATTTTTGATATGAATATTTTAATATGGACTTTTAGGGTTTAACTTAGAGAGAAAAAAGAAAAAAAGTTTACAAAAATTAATATTTAGTTAGAAAAAATCTTTATAGACTCCAGGTTTTTTGGCCTATGACTGGAGCGTGGAGTGCTTTACTACGCTGACAGTTCAGTCCATGATAGGACTACGCGTAGGTTCCAATTCTGAGGCCTTTTCCTGGATTAGGATTTAAATTTGTGTTGCACTTTCCATATTTAGTGGGTTATATCCTTTATATGATTATTTATAATTTGGACCACTTGGGTAGTTTGGATTTAGTTTCAATAGATCTCCAACAGATTTTTGATTCATGAAAGTGAGCTTTAATAATTATAATTTCCTTTGAATCCATACCAGACCAATTCAGACTATTTGGTTATGTTCACTGACCAGCAGATAGAGGCAGAGAAGAAAGTACAGTGGAACCTTGGTTTACGAGCATTAGTTCCAGAAGCATGCTCGTAAACCAAAATACTCGTATATGAAAGCGAGTTTCCCCATAGGAAATAATGGAAACTCGCTTGATACGTTCTCATCCCCCCCTCCCCACGCGAACCGGCACCCCCCGCCCGAACAACTTGAAACTTACCCCCCGTCTGGCACCGGCACGCAGCCCACAGGACGTGTCTGTGCCGCTTGAAGAACTTCCTGCCTCTGCCGGGCCTTGAGCATGCATCTGCACATGCTCAAGGCCTTCTAATTCTCCCTCTCGCCGAGATTCTCGAGAATCTCAGCAAGAGGGAGAATTAGAAGGCCTTAAGCATGCTCAAGGCTCGGCAGAGAAAGGAAGTTCTTCAAGCGGCACCGGCGCGTCCTGTGGGCTGCATGCCGGTGCCAGACGGGTGGGGGGGGGTAAGTTTCAAGTTTGGGTGGGAGGGGGTGCTCGCAAATCGAGTCAACACTCGGTTTGCGATACACATTTTGCGAGAATATTTTGCTTGTCTTGCAAAACACTCGCAAACCGAGGTTTGACTGTAGTTCTTTGTGAGCAGCTTGGAATGTTCAGTATTCTGTCTTCAAGTGGATGGTTGACAGATTGTGCAACTCATCCTTGATTCTCTTATCCAGTTCCTGACCCAGCTGATATCTGATGTCATTAGAGCAGGAGTTTTATAGATGAATGCAATTAACTTTCTAAAAGCATAGCTGGAGTCTATGGTAGAGTTGAGTCTCTCCCCTTCCCTTCTTCTCAGTGCTACAATTAGGAGTTTTTCAGAATGGACTTCTGAAAGAGACATCTGACTGACAAGAATTTCTTCACTATTTTACATTGTTAGTTTTAATATTTCTCAAATAAGAAAGTAGCACCTTCCTTACATCCCTCTGAAGAGGCTGTCTTGCATTTTTCAATATCCAGAAGGAAGGCAGGAAATCTCATTTAGGAGACTTTAATTGTCCATATTCCTTTCCCTCTCCTCCCCCATGTCCAGCAGTACCTCTTTCCCTCCCCTCCCCTATGTCCAGGAGTATTTCTTTCCCTCCCCTCCCCCATGTCCAGCAGCACCCCTTTCCCCTTCCCTCTCCAATGAAATGATGGGGAGGGAAGGGGAAAAAGGTGCTGCTGGACATGGGGGATGGGGAAGAGGTACTGCTGGACATGGGGGAGGGGGGAAGAAGTATTGCTGGGGACGAGGAAAGGGGGTACTGCTAGATATGGGGAGAGGGAGAAGTGCTTCTGGACAGGGAGGAGGCACCTCTTCTGTACAGGAAGCAGCACCTCTTCTCCCTTTCCCCCTTACCATGTCCAGCAGCACCTCTTCCCCATCCCCCGTGTCCAGCAGCATCTCTTCTCCCTTCCCCCTCCCTCATTTCCAGCAGCACATCTTCCCCTTTCCTCCTCCCCCTGCCCATGTCCAGCAGCACCTCTTCTCCATTTCCTCCTCCCCCATGTCCAGCAGCACCTCTTCCCCCCTTTCCTCCTCCCCAGAAGAGGTGCCTCCTCCCTGTCCAGAAGCACTTCTCTCTCTCTCCCCATGTCTAGCAGTACACCTTCCCTCCTCCCCCATGTCCAGCAATACCTCTTCCCCTCCCTCTCTCCCATGTCCGGCAGCACCTCTTCCCCCTTTCCTCCTCCCCCCTCCCCTATGTCCAGCCAGCAGCACCTATTCCCCCTCCTCCCCCTCCCCCATGACCAGCAGGACCTCTTCCTCCTCCTCCTCCCCCTCCCTCTCCCCCATGTCCAGCAGCACCTCTACACTCCCTAGCGGCAGCTCACTGTGTGCTTTTAATTTCCTCAAACAGCTGCTGCAAGTGTCAGGTTAGCTGCTGTTTTATCAGGCAGCCTCAGGGCCTTTGCTAGGCTGGCCCGCCTCTGACGAAAGAGAAAGTTGCATCATCGGAGGCAGGCGGCCTAGCAAAGACCCAGAGACTGCCTGATAGAATTGCCGGTTAAACTAATGCTAGTGGCAGCTGTAGGGGGAAATTAAAAGCACACAGTGAGCTGCTGGGGAGAGAAGACAAGGAAGACAGGAGATACATGACAGCAAAAGGAAGTTGGGAGACTTACAGCGCCAGCGCTGCATTCCCCCTGACAATGGTGCATGTACCCCCTGGGGTACGCTTACCACGTGTTGAAAACCTCTGTCCTATGGTACGTCAGGCTTTCCATTCAACTTCATTGCTCACTGACTATATGGTACAATTGCATTAGCAGCAAACTATGAGCATATCTGCCACAACAAGAACATAAGAATTGCCGCTACTGGGTCAGACCAGTGGTCCATCATGCCCAGCAGTTCGTTCACGCAGCGGCCCTTTGGTCAAAGACCAGCACCCTAACTGAGACTAGCCCTACCAGCATACGTCCTTGTTCAGCAGGAACTTGTCTAACTTTGTCTTGAATCCCTGGAGGGTGTTTTCCCCTATGGCAGACTCCGGAAGAGCTTTCCAAGTTTTCTACCACTCTCTGGGTGAAGAACTTCCTTATGTTTGTACGGAATCTATCCTCTTTCAACTTTAAAGAGTGCCCTCTTGTTCTCCCTACCTTGGAGAGGGTGAGCAACCTGTCCTTATCTACTAAGTCTATCTCCTTCAGTATCTTGAATATTTTAATCATGTCCCCTCTCAATCTCCTCTGTTCGAGGGAGAACAGGCCCAGTTTCTCTAATCTTTTGCTATACGGCAGCTCCTCCAATTCCTTAACCATCTTAGTCATTCTTTTCTGGACCCTTTCAAGTAGTACCGTGTCCTTTGTGTACAGTGAGCAGTGCTGTACGCAGTACTCCAGGTGAGGGTGCACCTTGGCTCGGTACAGCGGCATGATAACCTTCTCCGATCTGTTCGTGATCCCCTTCTTTATCATTCCTAGCATTCTGTTCACCCTTCTCGCTGCCGCCACACATTGTGTGGACAGCTTCATCGACTTGTCGATCAGAACTCCCAAGTCACTTTTAAGCTACGTAGATGATACGGACGACCTCTGTAGCACAGCTGCGTTGCCAATCGATCTTTTGGCACAGCTGGGAAAGGCAGCTTCATGACCAAGTTTCAATGCTAGAGCATACAGCTACTTCAGTGGCCATCTCTAGGTTTCATCACTACCTTTTCACAGCTATTTGACATGGTTTCAGTGGCTGATAATAGTCAAAAACAAAAAATGGTAGAGAACGTATATACAGAAAAATGCAAAAAATATATAGAAAAATTCTTTTGATGGTTAAATTAACTTATGTACTATATAACTAAAAAAAAAAGCAAACAAAAAAAACCCCTCAAAAGTAAATATATGGCAATACACAAATATCAGACAAGGAGAGAAACATCAGACTTGTATATTCTTGTGGGATCATAGGTAGAGAATGGCACGGGGAAAAATTCTGTCCCCGGACCACCATCCTCTGCACTGCCCCGTCCCCGCTGGTCCTTTCACCGCCCTGTCCCTGTCTCTGCCGTCCCCTTCACCACCCCGTCACCGTCCCTGCTGTCTCTTTTACTGCCCCGTCACCGTCTTCAGCGTCTTTTCCTCTCCATCCCCCCATCCCCAGCACCCTTCACGCGGTCCAGCAGCTCCCTCCCACCGGCCAGCCGTGCATTTTCTCCCTCCCTCCTTTTCCCTTACCTTTTCTTCTTGAAACTGGCGATTTCTATAAGGCTACGAGCTGTATTGCAGCCAGAGCCTTGAAGTCACGTCGGGTTGCCTGCTAGAAAAGTCTCCTCCGATGCAACCGGAAACAGGAAGTTGCGTCAGAGGAGACTTTTTCCAGCAGGCAACGCAACGCAACTTCAAGGCTCTGGCTGTAATAGAGCTCGTAGCCTTATAGAAATCGCCAGTTTCAAGAAGAAAAGGTAAGGAAAAAGGAGGGAGGGAGATGCATGGACCGCTGGCGGGAGAGAGTGGGCTGCCGGATCGAACGCTCGTTCACCGCGCATTCACTACTTGTTCACCGCCCCGTGCTACCATTCACCGCTCCACGGGTTTTACCCAATAATTTCTTTTTTTATTCCTGCCAGATCAGTCCAGAAACCCGCCCTGCTTCTTTCACTGGTTTATTTTTGCTGTGTGGCATTTTTTCCTGTTTGTCTTATTGAGAGGTTTCATTCATCCTATTTTCAAGTTTCGTCACTGCACTGTGCTCGTCTCGCACACCTCCTTGGTGAAATATCTGCACATAAGTAGAATATAAGCTGACTCAGTTAATTACCTGTATGTCAGGTTAGAGTATATTGTTGTTGTTGAAGTTACTGGCTAAATGGGACATATGGTCTTGAGTTTTCGGTGGTGACCAACAATGTGGTCATGAGCACAATTGCACAGCTAGTCGGAATACTGAAAGTTTTAAGCTGCATGCTATCTTTAAGGAGCAACTCACAAAGAACTACTGTTTCCATCCGCTGTTTGACGGACGTAACCCAATAGTCTGGATTGGTCTGATAGGACTAAATCGTGGAAAATTATCAGGTGAAACCTAATTTTTCATTGATTATTTTAATTGAAATTCTCAGTGGCTTTCTGGTTTGGTTTGAATAAACCACCTTGGCCCTATTAGGTATAAGGTGAGAGAGAATCCTAAAATTAGATTAGATTGGATTTTGGTGAGAATTAAAATAAAACCAGAGCTGCATAATATTAGACTAATCTGGATTCTCTTATCTGATATGCCCTCTTTAAGATAATTTGTCCAAACTTTAGTTAAGCTCAGCAAAAAGTTCAAAGACTTTTCTAATAAACAGGAACAAAGTGGAACCTCAAGTTAGAAATAAAATTTTTGTAAGTTACTAGATGTTACTGTAAGTGGAGAGCTCCAATTTTCTGTTTGTGGTGTTTGTCAATTTATTTAAAATAACACAGATGCAAATAGCCTGTATGTGTCCTGCTACTACCCTGAATGATTAGGAATTTAAAACAGTGATGGGGAGAATACTAAATACAGTGGTGCCTCACACAACGAACTTAATTCGTTCCAGGAGCAAGTTTGTTATGCGAAAAGTTCGTTATGTGAAACGCGTTTTCCCATAACAATACATGTTAAAAAAAATAATTCGTTCTGTAGCATAAAATATGCTAAGGTGACATAAAAAAAGATAAATTTTTGGTTACTATTTTTATTTAGATACATCTAAAAACATAATTGTTTTTTAAAACAACACACATTTTTTAAATTTAAAGACAGACTAAGTAGAGTCTAATTTTACAGTGAGAGAGGGCAGAGTCTCAGCGGCAAAAACTGGGACTTAACTGTTCATTTTTTTTTTTTTTTCTACCGTGTTTCCCCGATGATAAGGCAGGGCCATCAAATAAGACAGCCCCCCCTTTTTAGAAAAAAATGTAAAATAAGGCACCCCCCCCGCAAATAAGCCACCCACCGATACCTGCGCTTACCCGAATCGGGTGGTACGGTGGGTGACTCCGTGTGGTCCCTGGCACCCCCGACACGATCGGGGCAAGAGGGAGCTCAAGCCCTCTTGCCCCCCCGCCTCCCCGACACGATCGGGGCAAAAGGGAGCTCAAGCCCTCTTGCCCCCCCGACTCCCCGACACGATCGGGGCAAAAGGGAGCCCAAGCCCTCTTGCCCCGCCGATTCCCCAACTCCCCGACAATATCGGGCCAGGAGGGAGCCCAAGTCCTCCTGGCCACGGCGACCCCCTAACCCCACCCTGCACTACATTACGGGCAGGAGGGATCCCAGGCCCTCCTGCCCTCGACGCAAACCCTCCCTCCCCCCAACGACAGCCCCCCCCCCAAGAACCTCCGACCGCCCCCCCAGCCGACCCGCGACCCCCCTGGCCGACCCCCACGACACCCCCAACTCCCTTCCCCGTACCTTTCTGTAGTTGGCCGGACAGACGGGAGCCAAACCCGCCTGTCCGGCAGGCAGCCAACGACGGAATGAGGCCGGATTGGCCCATCCGTCCCAAAGTTCCGCCTACTGGTGGGGCCTAAGGCGCCTGGGCCAATCAGAATAGGCCCGGGAGCCTTAGGTCCCTCCTGGGGGCAGGGCCTGAGGCACATGGGCCCAACCCGACCATGTGCCTCAGGCCCTGCCCCCAGGAGGGACCTAAGGCTCCCGGGCCTATTCTGATTGGCCCAGGCGCCTTAGGCCCCACCAGTAGGCGGAGCTTTGGGACGGATGGGCCAATCCGGCCTCATTCCGTCGTTGGCTGCCTGCCGGACAGGCGGGTTTGGCTCCCGTCTGTCCGGCCAACTACAGAAAGGTACGGGGAAGGGGGTTGGGGGTGTCGTGGGGGTCGGCCAGGGGGGTCGCGGGTCGGCTGGGGGGGCGGTCGGAGGTTCTTGGGGGGGGGGGCGGGCGTTGGGGGGAGGGGGGGTTTGCGTCGAGGGCAGGAGGGCCTGGGATCCCTCCTGCCCGTAATGTAGTGCAGGGTGGGGTTAGGGGGTCGCCGTGGCCAGGAGGACTTGGGCTCCCTCCTGGCCCGAAATTGTCGGGGAGTTGGGGAATCGGCGGGGCAAGAGGGCTTGGGCTCCTTTTTGCCCCGATCGTGTCGGGGAGTCGGGGGGGGCAAGAGGGAGCCAGGCGGAGAGAGGGCAGTTAAGCGCAGTGCCTGCGCGGAAGGATGCAGCTCGGGCGACTTCGTTGTGTGAAACGAAGTTCGTTGTAGGGAGCAAGACATAAAGTTCGTTGTGCGCAGCGTTCGCTGTGCGAGGCGTTCGTTATGCGAGGCACCACTGTATAGGGAGGTGGGAGAGTAATACCACACCAAATAATATCCCTCTTAGAAATATACAAAAGAACCACCCATAGTTCCTGTACATCTTACATTCTCACACAAAGTTTCTCTCTCTCTCTCTCATACACACGTACTTGGAATTTCTTCAATGTAAAGGACATATTGAGAATTGTGTACTCAATAGAGCACATCTATCTGCTTTTACTTTTAAATCATATGTGTTTCTTGTATAACTCCACTCTATTTCTGAACCTTCAGGTAGTCAATCTTGCGAGAACTCTTGTAGGAAGCTTCATTTGCATATTTTTACTCCTCTTAACCTCTGAACTGCCCTTCAATTCCTCAGTTGTCTTCTACAAGCGAGACAGTAGGAGATTGTCTATTCTGCTCATGTTTATATTTTCTTTAAATTCAGTAATTTTTCCACTAATTTGCATGACTTATTTTTCATGCTGCAGAGAATTCTCTTGGACAGCTTTGGCTGTGGGACACTACAGACTCTAAAGCAGAGGGTCTACTTTCAAGGGTTTGGCTGATTTGTAGTGCACCTACTCAGACAAGCCTGCTTTCACAGTTCGAGAGTTTTGGGACTATTCTCTTGAAAGCATAGCTTTCCCCAGGTTCGTCCACTACTGGGTTTGAACGCAGACTCCCTGGCAGTTTATCCAGGATCTAGGCCAATGGTATTCCTCCCCAGTTTGCGTGCATGGGCTCTGGAGGGGGGTCGAGGTCTCTGACTGAGACATTGGGCCCAAGAGGCAGTCGGAAGAAACAGGCAGTCCAAGTTTCAGGCTTGTTGAAGCAGAGGTTCTCTCTGTAAGCTTATAGCTTCCATCTTGAAGCTTCCAGCATGCAGCATGGCACAATGTAACAGGCTGACAGCCTGGCAAATCGATTTGGGTTTGTTTGTTTTTTAAGGTTAGTCCTAGGTCCCCCTATCTCAAAAAATTTTTGATGCCCACTGCTGCCGTGGCCATCTTGGATTTACTGATTTGAAATTAAATCTTCTGTCTGTCTCTAAACATTTTGTTTTTGCTGAAAAAAAGGTGGGATGGACTCTTCAGGGAAGAATACTTCAGATTCACGCCCTATTTGCGATGGATGGCAATCTGAGGGGCATCTATGTTCCACGTGCCGTGCAGCATATGGGGGGGTTCTGGGACCCAGTCCACATGAGGAAAATCCTCAAATTCTAAATGGGCGGGGGCACAGCGAAAGTGCATCCCCGATGAGATGCAACAGTTTCAAGTTTTATTTGAGCTTGACATACTGCTTCAGCATTCCTAATCAGTTTACATAATACTTTTTAATACTGTAAGTTAAAAACAGGGAGGTTTGACATATACAATTAAAATATATAACAGAACAAATGATATAACTTCACAGGATACAAAAGGGAGACGGGTAGGATTACATTGTGAAAAATAAATTAATGGGGGAGGAAAAAACAAAAGGGCATGTGGACTAAGATCACTTAAATCAGACTCCAGGTCTAAACATCATACGCATCTTTGGAAATAAGTTTTTAGGTTAGATTTGAATTTTGCTGAGTTGGTTCTTTCCTCAGGTTAGGTGGGAGTGGGTTCCACAATGTGGGAGTTACCACTGAGAAAATCTCAGGTTAGGTGGGAGTGGGTTCCACAATGTGGGAGTTACCACTGAGAAAATAGTGCTACCACAGTAAAATTGTGCAAAAGTTCAAAACCAGGATTGCAGGGGCCCTATTCCCCTCAGGGGCAAGGATTCCCCTCCCCAACACACCGAATTACTATGATGATTCAGGCCGATCTGCTTTACAAGGAAGGGCCCTATCAATCCATCTGGAATTGTGGTCCTGCTACTGCTAGTGGGTCATCCTCCCCAGAATGTAAGCCCTCAGTAGAAGTGCCATGCACAGTCTGGGAACAGTCTGCCTGTGAACAATTCAAATGGTCAGGATTCTATTTTTATGCCTAATCCTAACAGGAACTTCTGCAGTGGGTGATGATACTGTAGCTACAGGACTGCAGGACCCAGATCTGGAGGACACTCTGGATCTTGGGGAGGACTCCACTGTGTGCAAACTGTTCATACTGTCAGCGCTGATAGGGATGATCTCGGAATCCCTCCAGGAGTTAAAGCTAGAGATTCCTCAGGCCTCAGTAAAGCAGTGCTCCCTTATGAGTAGCATTAAGCTGGAGTCTTTCTATTTTCTAGAGCATCAAGACATCACGAAGATACTTACAGATCACTGGGACGTGCCGGAAGAGCCCCTGCGGGTGGCTATGACTAAGCTCTATCCAATGGCTGTTACATTTAACCAGCTTTTTGTTTCCCCAAAGGTGGATTCTCTGGTTGTGCAGGTTACCAAGCACACCTTTCTCCCCAGTGAAGGTGGCATGGTGTTGAAGGATGTCCAAGACCGCAGAATAGATTCTGTACTCAAATAGCTTTTCAAGTCCGCAGCCTCTAGTTTGAAAGTGGCCATGGCAGCATCTTTTGTTGTCAGAACCTGTCACATTATTGCGTCACAATCCAGACACTATTGTGGACAAGGATCTTTCATTTTTGATTACTGGAGTGGATTACATGACAGATGCTCTGACCTTTTTATGGTTGTGAGCAAGATGTCAGTTTACTCTTATCTCTGCCTACATAATGCTGTGGATTATAGTGGTCAGGTGATTCTTCCAAGCTGCAATTTAAGGGACAGTTACTTTTTGGTAACGGCCTGGCTGACCTTATGGCCAGTGTACAAGACCATAAGCCAAAATCCTTACCAGGCTTGTGGGCTTTGATCCTCTAAGGGATCGAGGTGAAGTACTTTTCTTGCCTCTAGGCGATATCAATATTCTAGAGATTCCTCAGGCCAGACACCATTTCAGAACACCAGAAAAATTTGGAGGCGCTAGGCATCCATAATGATCGGGAACCTGCTCTACCTCCACCCCAAATATTCCGGAACTTGGAGGCAAGGAAGATGGCAGTTTGAGTGCAGAGCTCCTCTCCCTGGACAATCTGCCTGCTTTTAAATATCAGCAGCAGTGGGAGATCAATTGCTTTTACACCTAAGCAGCAACGGGACCAACCCACCAAAAACCCACAGTCCCGGTCCTGCAAAAATATGAGCTCCACCCTCCCTGCAGTTCACTAGGAAAATCAACTGCTTTTACACCTAAGCAGCAGCAGGACCAGCCACCACTACCAAGAGCCCTTTGCCCCGATCCAGCCAGGCATGTGAGCTCCTCCCTCTGCAGTCCATTGGAGAGATCAATCTACCTGCTTTTAAATATCAGCAACAGTGGGAAATCAACTGCTTTTACACCTCAGCAGCAGCGGAACTATCCGCAACTACCAAGAGCACACAGACCCGATCCAGCTAAGAGTGTGAGCTCCACCTCCCCCTGCAGTCCACTAGGAAGATCAACTGTTTTTTACACCTAAGCAGCAACAGGACCAGCCACCTCTACTGAGAGCCCTTTGCCCTGATCCAGCCAAACAAGTAAGCTCTTCCCCCAGCATTCCGTTGGAAAAATCAATATGCTTGCTTTTAAATATTATCAGAAGTAGGAGATCAACTGCTTTTACACCTAAGCAGCCAATAATAGGAGCCCTTGCCCCGATCCAACCAGGCATGTGAGCTCCTCCCCCTATATCCCGTTTAAGAGATCAATCTACCTGCTTTAAATATCAGCAGCAGTGGAGATCAACTGCTTTTACACCTAAGCAGCAACGAGACCAGCCACAACCACCGAGAGCACACAGACCCGATCCTACCAAGAGTGTGAACTCTTCCCCCCATGCAATCCGCTAAGATCGACTGTCGGCTCCGGGCGGCTTTCCCGCAGAGGAGAGAATCCTGCATTCACCGTGGGCCTCATCTGAGGCAGCCTCCTTGGAGCGGCTGGGGCACGGGCAGTGTGTCTGGGAGGGAATGCATGGATGGGAGAACATCGCAGGGGAGGAGACATAGGCATCCTGGGACTGTCTGCCAAGTCTCTTCCCTGAAGAAGCCCTTTCTGGAAACGTCAATCGCTCCTCCTAAACTTACTTGCTCCACTTCATCACTGACGCTGAAACCGTGGATTGAAGACAAAGTTTTATTTTATTTTTCTTTCCAGCTTATGATTTATCTTTAATCTTATCTATTGTTTTGCCTTTTGTCTTTGTTTTGTTCTATTTCTATCATTTAAATTTCTCCAGAATTCTACTGTTCAACGGCTCCCCCTTCCTGCTTCTATTCCTTTCTCTCCTCTCTTCTACCTTCCAAAGTATTTAGATCAATGCTGTCTTGTTAAAATGTTTATTTTATTTTTATTTTTCCTCTAACTCTACTTTTCACTTCTCTATTACCCTCCAGGTACTTTAGTTAGATTGTGAGCCTTCGGGACAGTAAGGGAATTTTTCAAGTACCTTTCTTATTTCTAATCTTAATGTATATTTTCTGTAAACCGCTTAGAACCTAACGGATGTAGCGGTATATAAGAAATAAATTACATTACATTACATTACAAAGGCTAGTGACCGAGCCTCCACGCATTGGAGGGAGCCTTTCGGTATTTTTAAAAGAATGATTGGAGATCACCACAGATTTCTGGGTACTGGACATTCTGCAGGAGGGGTACAAACTCAAGTTCTATTGTCCCCTTCCAGATTTTATTCTGGACTCCCCAGTAGAGAAGCTGGAAAAAGCTACAAAGATCAGAGCAACAGTCCAAAGATTGCTGGATATAGAAACCTTAAGAGTCTGTTCCAGAGGCAGACTTGGGCTCCAGCAGATACTTGATGTACTTTTATCATGCTAAAAAGAGGTTTTGAGAATTGGAGACCGATCCTGGATCTCAAAACAGTCTATGCAGCCCTCAAAATCCTGCGGTTCCAAATAGAAACAGTGAGGTCGGTGATCACATTGGTCACACCAGGGAAATTTCTAGCCTCTCTGGATTTGACCAGAGGCCTATCTACATATCCCATTGTTCCAGGGCACAGGAGACCTCTAGATCACAGCTTTGCCCTTTGGGCTGGCTACAGCACCATGGACCTTCACCAAGGGGATTATGGTAGTGATAGCCCACCTGCGCAGAGTGGGCATGCAAGTCTGTCTGTATCTGGACAATTGGCTCATCAGAGCCCAATCTGAGTCCAAGGGACACCAGGCAGTTCACAAAGTTGTCCAGTTGCTGCAGAAGCTCAGCTGGGTGGTCAGCTTTTAGAAGAGTTGCCTCGTAACGATGCAACAGTTGGAATATTTGGGTGTCCGCTTTGCTTAAGGAGCAAACAAAGTATTTCTTCCAGAGCACGCAAGGAGAAGCTTCTTCAACAGATCTGAGCCTTTCAGAGCATGCCCACTCCAACTGCCTGGCAATATTCCAACTGATACAGAATACCACTGCTAAGCTGATCTTTGGAAAGAGTAAGCTTGACTATATGTCCCCATTGCTTAGAAAGTTACACTGGCTCTCGATCCATCTTAGGATCCATTTCAAATGCATTTGTATTACATTTAAGATCTTATTCGGCCTCTTTATTCCTCTTACCTCCTTGTGTTGAAACGTTCATAAATCTCATCCTGCCAGAAGTTCTCAAAGGTTGAAACTTTCCTTTCCCTCATTTAAGGGTAAAAATAAAAATATTCAGAAATCTAGTTGATATTTTTCCTTTAAATTGACAAAACTTTGGAATAGCCTGCCACTTACATTTAGGAGTCTAGGCTCCTTTCAATCATTTTGGAAAACCTTGAGGACAGTTTAGTTTGCTAATTATTTTGGAAACCACACATATTAATTTTCCCCTAAATTTTAGTTTATTCTTTTTCTTTTTATCTATGTACCATTCTCATTGTTAACCGAGTCGCGCACCTATTGGTGGGATGACCCGGTCTACAAATCTAAGGTTTAGTTTAATACTTGCAGGTGCTGAGGTCGATGGTTGCAACCGTAGACATCATACCCTGGTCAAACCATTCCAAAAGGCACTTCTTTCCCGTTGGTGTCCGCAGAAGGATCCGCTGTATCAACGGTTCCCTTGGACAGAAAAGGCTCGTCATAGTCTAGTCTGACGGTTGAATCCTCTGTCTCCTTTGTATCTCAACATGGGTGATCTTGATGATGCACATCAGCCTTTATGGCTGAGGAGCGTATTGCAAAGGAAATCCAGTCCAGGAATGCTGGACCCCTTCCCAGTGGAAGTGGTCAATCAATCGCTTGGAACTTTGAGCAATTTGTCTGGCTCCCCTGAGTGCCCTGAAGAATAAGGTGGTTTGAGTCTTCTCGGACAATGTAACGGTAGTAGCCTGTCAATCGCCAAGGGGCACAACGAGTGTACCCTCTGCCTGGAAGCCCAAATGTTCTTTCAATGGGTAGAAACTCATCTTTTAGCGCATTCAGCAGCACATGTTGCAGGAGTGGAAAACGTACAACCAGATTTTCTCAGCCGCCAAACCCTGGATCCTGGGGAATGGTTGCTAAACCAGAAAGCCTTCACTTGTATAGTGAAGAGATGGGGGAAATCCAGTGTTCAAACTAATGGCGTCTGCTTCCAACAAGAAAGCAACTCGGTTTTTCAGCCGAAGGTGTAAACCAGGAGACAACATTCTGGACATCATGGTCCATCTGTGGCCAAAGACAGGTCTCCTCTATGCCTTTCCTCCATGGCTCATAATAGGCGGTCTGCTATGCAGAATCATGGTGCACCAGAGAAGGGTGAATCTAATGGCACCAGATTGGTTGAGATGCCCATAGTATGCAGACCTGGTTCATCTACAACTGGGCCAGGATCTCAGACTTCCCTGTCATTCACATCTCACGCAGGGCCAAATAGCCCTGCAGGATCTGAAACTCACAGCTCTTGAGCACACAGCACTAGTGCGTAGGGACTAACTATAGGATGTAGTTGCTACCATTTTACAGAGTAAAAAGTGGTCAACTGTTGCACACGTGAAAGCCTGGAAGTGTTCCAATTTCTGATGCATTTGGAAGGGCGAAGACCTGAGATCTGCACCAGTGGTGACTCTGCTTTGTTACATACTAAGGAATTGGAGGGCAGCTCACAGGTATGAGGAAGAGCAAAAGCATGCAAATGAAGCTTCTTACAAGAGTTTTCGGGAGAAGGGATTGACTACCAAAAGGCTCAGGAATAGAGTATGGGTTACAAGATTAATGAGGTAAGAACTTAATCTTTCCTTTGATTAGATTCCAAGTTACTGCTTTGTTGTGCTATATAGCTACATGATAGCCTTCAGTATTGCTTTCCAAACTGAAATACCAGCAGCTCAACTTGTTTTGATATTTTTTTTGCATCTTTGAGTCTACTGATTTTGTTTTTGTTTTGTTTTGGTTTTATTTTGGTTTTCAACTAACTTTATTGAATCTGAATCCCCTGTGTGCACGGTTGATACCTTATCTCTTCTAAGGAGAAACAACTAACGTTGTTAAAGGTAATAAAACCAGCTTTTATACTTTAAATGCCCTCCTGTTTTCAATTCCTTTCAGTGGTATCCTGGCTTCTGACATGCTTTGGGTTTTATAATCATAGTCTTTTTTTTTTTTTTTTTTAATTGCCTCCACAATTGCCTTGTTTTGGAGAGATACTCTACTGCTTAAATTAGGCATTCTCTGTTAAGCTCCCAAGATTTGTTTTTGAAAGGCAAAGAAAGTTCTCTTATACTTTTTTCCCCTCTTCCCCATATTTTTATTCAGGATTTTAAACAGTTTGAACCTAATGACTTTTATATGAAGAACACTACATGGGATGATGTAGGTTTATGGGACCCTTCGCTTACAAAAAATCAGGTTTGGAAGATTACTACTTTGATTTAACAACTCCTGTTTTGGGTGTGCTAATTTACAAAAATGTGATTTAATATTTGAAGTGTAGCAGTTTCTTCTAATGTTTTATGAACTTTGAGAAATGTTTCTCCAAAGAGGTTTATAGTATTTATAAAATGTGCTTAATCTTGAAAATAAGGAAAATGCAGTGTACAATTATACAATAAATTAATATGCATGCTGGAGAATATTTTATTATATGTAATTTTTTTACACAGAGTCTGATAATATCTCTCTGTCTCTCTCTTTAAAGGACTATCGTACAAAACCATTTTGCTGCAGTGCATGTCCATTTTCTTCGAAGTTCTTTTCTGCCTACAAAAGTCACTTCCGGAATGTTCATAATGAAGACTTTGAAAATCGAATCCTTCTGAACTGCCCCTACTGTACATTTAATGGGGATAAAAAGACTTTGGAAATGCACATTAAAATATTTCATGCTCCGAATGTTGCTGCACAGAGTGGAGGCATGGGCAATTTTAAGGATAAAAACAAACATGAAAGCCTTAAACCTAAACATGCTGACAGTATAGAACAAGCTGTGTATTACTGTAAAAAGTGCACTTACCGAGATCCACTCTATGAAATAGTTAGAAAGCACATTTACAGGGAACATTTTCAGCATGTTGCAGCACCTTATGTAGCAAAGGCAGGTGAAAAGTCTCTCAATGGTGCAGTTTCTTTAAGTTCAAACCCTCGGGATGATAACAGTATTCACTGTAAACGTTGCCTTTTTATGCCTAAGTCGTATGAAGCTTTAGTGCAGCATGTTATTGAAGACCATGAGCGCATAGGATATCAGGTAACGGCAATGATAGGGCATACTAATGTTGTGGTTCCAAGGTCAAAACCATTGATGTTAATAGCTCCAAAACCACAAGATAAAAAAGTGCTAGGGGTTCCTCAAAGAATTGGCCCTATGTCTTCAGGAAATATGCGTCCTCTTTCCTCACAGCAAATGATGAATCGACTCACTATACCAAAGCCTACATTAAATTCTGGAGGAGTAAATATGATGTCTGGTGTTCATATGCAACAAAATAATTATGGTGTCAAATCAATACCATCAGGTTATTCTGTTGGGCAGCAAGTGAGATTAGGTATGGGTGGCAGTGGCCCAGTTCCTATGTCACAGCAGTCACAAACCATGAAACAATTAATACCAAGTGGGAATGGACGGCCTTACACAATTGGAACAGAACAAAGAACACAAGCGCCTGTAAGATACACAATGCAGTCTGCCAATTCATCTACTAGCCTTTCATCATCCCAGTTGAAACCAGCTTCATTAATTCCATCTCAGGCAGCATCAAGAGTATTGGCTCAGACTAGCTCAAAACCACCTACATCAGCAGCAGCTGCTGCAGCTGCCGCAGCTGCTGCTGCCGCCGCAGCTGCTGCAGCAAACAGTACAAATACATCGTCTACGCAAAAGTGGAAAATTTGTACAATTTGTAATGAATTGTTTCCTGAGAATGTGTACAGTGTACATTTTGAAAAGGAGCACAAAGCTGAGAAGGTGCCTGCAGTAGCCAACTACATAATGAAAATACACAATTTCACTAGCAAATGTCTGTACTGTAATCGCTATTTACCCACTGATACGCTGCTTAATCATATGCTAATCCATGGCTTATCTTGTCCATACTGCCGCTCAACATTTAATGATGTTGAAAAAATGGCTGCTCATATGCGAATGGTTCATGTCGATGAAGAAATGGGACCTAAAACAGATTCCACTTTGACTTTTGATTTGACTTTACAGCAGGGTAGTCACACTAATATACATTTACTTGTAACAACATATAACCTAAGAGATGCCCCAGCTGAGTCTGTAGCCTATCATGCCCAGAATACTACTACTGTTCCTCCTAAACCACAGCCCAAAGTTCAAGAAAAGACAGATGTACCAGTAAAGAGCTCACCCCAGGCTGCAGTCCCCTACAAAAAAGATGTAGGCAAAACTCTTTGTCCTCTCTGTTTTTCTATCCTGAAAGGACCCATATCTGATGCTCTTGCACATCATCTAAGGGAGAGACATCAAGTTATTCAAACGGTTCATCCTGTTGAGAAAAAACTAACCTACAAATGTATACATTGTCTTGGTGTGTATACCAGTAATATGACTGCATCAACTATAACATTGCACCTTGTTCATTGCAGAGGTGTGGGAAAAACGCAAAATGGGCAAGATAAAGTCACTGCACCAGCTAGATTAAATCCCTCTCCAGCAGCAGCACCACTAAAACGTACCTATGAGCACATAGAATTCAATATGACAAAAAAGAAAAAATTGGATGATGAAATTGATCCAGCTATTATCTTTGAGGAAAAGCCTGAAGAACCAGTAGTTTTGGCTTTAGATCCCAAAGGTCATGAAGATGATTCTTATGAAGCAAGGAAATCATTTCTTACAAAGTACTTCAATAAGCAGCCATATGCTAGTAGAAGGGAAATTGAGAAGTTAGCAGCCAGTTTATGGTTATGGAAAAATGATATCGCTTCACACTTTAGCAACAAAAGGAAAAAATGCATCAGAGACTGTGAAAAATACAAACCTGGTGTATTGCTTGGTTTTAACATGAAAGAATTGAACAAAGTAAAACATAACATGGATTTTGGAGCTGAATGGATGTTCGAAAACCATGATGAGACAACATCTAGAATCAATGCTAGTAAGACTGTTGATAAGAAAATTAATCTAGACAATGAAGATAATAGCTCCTCAGACTGCTATGAAAATGTGGAAGAGGAATCAATTGAGAGTGCTGGAGAGCAAAATGCTAGTACTGATATTAAAACTCCTAGTGATACATTGAAGAAGAATCCAGAAGAAAGCCTAAAGGAGGAGATAGCTGAAAAAAGTTCTGAGCCCCTAGAGAAAAACCAAAAAGAATATGAAGATAATGAGTCAGCTGAAAAACCAAAACCAATATTTAAGGGCTTGAATAGCGAGGTTGATCAAGACCCTGCTCAGTCTGAAAGTGGACCAGGTTCACAGCCAACATCTGACTCTGAAGATAATACATCAACGTTAAAACAAGAAGCCTGTATAAATAATTCATCCCACAAAGAAGATAGCTGTAACAGCAAGCAAGCTTCAGAAACAAAAAGTGCTGTCTTGGATAGTGATGATGAACATTCAAAATGGAATGATAATTCCTATGGAAAAGCAGGAAATTTTTGGTCTAAAGATAGACCGCAATGGAAAAAGGCAACAGAAAACGAGGGAAACTTGTCAAATCAGCAGATGGCATGGCAGAATAGCACAATTGACAGTGAAGATGGTGACCAGTTTGACAAAATGACTAACAGTGTCACAGAGCCAATGCACAGCAGCTTAACTGGAGTAGGGTTGAGTAGCCAGCAAGCATGATTTATTCATCATAAACATCAATATTATGCTGTAATCTGTAACAGTCTAAATATTTTCATTTCATTATGACTGCTAAGCTTAATTCTAATTGGTACTGTCTTGGACTGCTAAGTCATTTGGCGGTTTGATTATGATCACTATTCAAGTGGTCCTTTCTATTTAGAATGTTGGCTGAATTGCTTGAAATTGCGGTTGTAATATACAATAACAATGTGAAAACATTTGGATATGCTGGTGGTTCCAGAACACATTCACAGAAAAGCAGATGTTTACTTTTATCTTTCTGCATTTTATCATTTATCTTACACTTTTTATATGTTCAACTGTATGTCTCTTGTTTGGTTTTTTTTTTTCTTTTTTTTAAGCATCCTTTTTCACGTTTGTTTAGGGCCAACATGATGAGCTACCAGAATACCAGATCATTGTGTATAGTACACTGGGGGAAGGGCAGATTGATAATTTTCCATGTATTCATTGGAATAGCTGAAATGTATATTTGTACAGTCTTTTAGACCTATTCAAGTGAAGCTTATATTGTTGTGTATCCATCATAGAATTGCTTCTCTATTTTAGTGTTGCCCTGCTGTGTAATAAATGCTGTATCTAGTTTGCCTAGCAAAAGCTTAAATTCTCTAGTATGGACTTTTGACACTTAGTTTTGCACATAACCTGTACAATCTCAAATAGAGGCCAGCAACTTGACGTTTACTGGACTCTTGTATTATAGAATTTTCTTCTGAAATATTGACATGATAAACTGGTGTTTCAGATAGTCTGTTCTCTGAAATCTTTTAAGCTAAAATCACATGCAAGAAAACAAGTTTGCAGTTACTAATTTTGACACCTTTTAAATCTGTATAAAATGTTTAAAGCAGTTTAAAATCAGAATGCTGCATTTTGAATATTTAGTTTTTGTTTAGTTAACACCAACATGGTGTATTCATTTCTACCATCTAATATGACACACTATTGTAGTATGTATAATTTTGTGATCTTTATTTCCCTTTGTATTCCTTTAAGCATCTAAATAAATTGCTGTATTGTGCTTAATGTAAATACGTGCCTCATTACACGGTATCAGAATATTTAAGTTTGTAGGTCTTAAGTGTCGAGACATTTAGGGCTCCTTTTACAAAGCTGTGTTAGCAATTCCCAAGTGGAAAATGCAGCAAAGCCCATTCAGTTTCTGTGGGCTTTGTCTCAATTGCTGCCCTGGGGATGGCTACAGCGGCTTTGTAAAAGGAGCCTTTTGGAATGTCAGTTCTATAAAGGATATCCAAATTTGAGCTAAAATGCAGGATGCTGATTGCAAGTTCTGCGTGCCCAGATTCTGATATAGAATAAGGTGTAAGTTGCACTAACATTCAGGTGCTGTTACACAATGTAAATGTCAATATGTAAAGAGCAAAATAACTTACAATATTCTGTAAGTTACATTTGTTAGTGTAGGACCTACCCATTCTCCTTGCAGTTGCACACTGTGTGGGTTTGCATGCTAAGCTTGTAGCATACCGCTTAGTACCCAACTGGCACTTACACATGTGAATGTCAGTATTCTATAATCTTAGCACAGAAATGGTGCTTACATTTATGTGCTAAGACTATAGAATTAGGTAGTTAGCTGGTATGAGGAAGCAAAGGAGGAACAAAATTATTAGAGAGTTACAATCACCAGTAAATAAAAATTAGAATAATGATTTTATATTTTTTTTTAAAAGTTAAAGTGTAACTCTGAAATCTTTTGCTGACCTTTAGAGCTTTCTCGTGAGCACTTGGCAGCTCTAATGTATCTTAACAGTTCCTAGATAGATTACACTTTTTGTTAAGACAGTGTCATTAGGAGAAACCCACATTATCTGTACATAAGAAGTTTGATAACAGTGGAAATACTTCAGGCAAATCTATCTCCTGTATATTTACTGTAGTTATAAGCCAAATTGGCTAGTTGTATCCTGAGGACCAGGTCTTTATATTTTAGTTTCTAAAACATGGCAGATATGAACTGATGGTTTTTTTTTTTTAACTTTGTCACCACCATGTAACTTGTAAAATATGTCTTTACTTGGTGTTGCATTTAGACAGAAGGGGCATTAAGCCTCAAGCTACTGTTTATCTTGTGAATATGCTGTAGGAAGAAATAAGTTATTCATAAATGAGAATAAAATATGGTTCTTCTAAAAACTGATCTGGTATGTAGACCACAAAAATGGAGTAAAATTGCATAATCTTTGAAACCCGAGTTTAAAAAATATACATATATTTTCACATACAGCTTTCAAAAGTACTTTATTTTAAATTTACAAATAGGTCAATAGGTAAGGAAAATAATTTTGCTGGTTTGAAATTTACTGTCAAAATCTACTTGTACATATTCACATATTTGTTTTTATTACCCAAGCATTATATTTCTGAATGCTACTGAAAGTTCATGTTTTCGCATATTCATATGTAATGTTAAATTTGAAATAGAAAAACAAATCAGAATATTCTGCACTTCTCTAGGATGTGTTATGTCTTAGTCTAGTGTTTTCAAATGAATCTATTGCATTTCTATACAAGATGAATTTGTACTTATCTTATATATCGGAAACAGAATTGTTTTTATATATATAAAAAAAGTAGATGTTAAATCCTAAATATTGTTGGCTCTGCCTCAGGCTATGTGCTGGAACATCATGGAACAGATATTTAGTTTTAAAATGTATTAACTCTCAATTTAATTACTTTGTATGCCACAATTCTCCAGAAAATAATTGTAAATCACAACTCTGTTGCTATGCACTCAGGTATATTGGCTAATCGATGACAGAAACCTATTTAAAAGCCCAGTTGAAGTTGCAGAAATGGCTACTGCATGGTCGCTTCTAGCAGCCTTTTTTAAACCCCTTTGTCTTGCCCTTCCCCTACAACATGAGATTTTTAAGAAGTCTTCAGTTTCTCATAACAGAATTAAGTTTTATCTTCATGGGCAATGTGTTCTAGAATTGTGACTGCCTTCTAGTGTATGCTTGCGTGTACATGTTTTAATTTTAAAAGTTAAGATTTGAGCAAACCTTTACATTAACATCCTGATCTGGCATAGAATAGTGAGTAGTGGTATTGCTGGATCCAATTTCTTATGTATTGTGGAGCACAGCTTTATTAGACTGGCCTTTTATTTGAAACTAATGAAAATTGTGTTTTCAGCAAAAGGAATCAGCAGTTGGCTCTGACTTATAGCATACTGTTTTGGATTTTTTAATCTAGCAATATTAGGATGAAGAGATTCACTAATAGCTCATGCAAGCAAAAAACTGGCTGGTTACTGAGCAGTTTACTGAAGAATTGCTGGGGAGGAAGGAAGGACAGGTGATGTCATCGTGTGGAAATAGCTGGATTTGTTGGAGGAAACATGGGCTCAACAAACACATTTAGGCCCAAATTCTGCATATAGTGCCATAAGTTGTTTGTGCAAATCAGTGTGCACAATTGATATGCATACACAACTTGTTTAACAAGACTGGTGCTGATAATGGACGATTAACACCTCATTTTTGTACATCAGGATTGGGTAAAACCTTCATTAGCCACGAGGGTTGTAGAGAGCCTACTGTTTTGTTTTCATGCTCTACTTCCCATCACTTTGGGATGAGTTCCACCTCTTCAGCCTTACTCTCTGCAAGCGAGAAGTAGGGAAGACTACTGCTCGAGTTTAATTTTATTATTTTCAGGTTTTTTTTATTATCCAGGTGGAGGCTTTTGGTGCTGTAGGGAATCCTGTCACCCCAGGGCATCTCTGACTGTGAGAAGATACTCTCAGGGCTGAGATCTGTAGCCCACAGGCACATGCCCCGCATGATTCTTGTGTGGCCAGTCTGCATCAGCTCAGGGTCTGTAACCTTAGGAGCAATCTCACCCCAGGTTCTGTCCGCAGTGGGCTTGAGCGCAGACTGAGCAATTCCTGAGGCAGTTTTATCCAAAATCCATGCCACTCCAGCAAAGGTCTAAGGGTCCAGTTTCACGTCTGGGATTAAACAGCAGACCGAAGAAACAAGCTTCTGTTAGACTCCAGAGGTTTTCCTATGTAGCTCCAGCACAGAAGCATGACACAGTGAATAAGGCTATTGCAGCCTATGGGGAAAATCCAGGGGGGAGGAAAGTCCTTTATAAGTTATTTTTAACTGTTTCTGAGGCTAGGGATCAGGTACCCCATCTACCAGAACCCCTTCCCTGCATATTTTGAGTCTGTATTTTTTTCTCCACAGGCCATTTAGGTGCCAGAATTGCTATTGTGGCCATCTTGGAGTTTCCAATTTTGTTTTAAAAGCCTCAATCTGCCTCAATACCCCTTATTTTTTTTTTTTTTTTTATTTACAAATAGTAGTCATCCGCTGAAAATCTAGCATGAATCCAAAGGATCTTCACCTGAGGAGTCTAAGGGGGAGGGGGGCGGGAGCTTTGGGCATCGCCTTCCCTTATGTCTCTGGTAGCTAATGTACTCTGAGCATTTTCTGGGCCAGAAATTCCAGCAGTATCCAGAGAAAAGGGAGTTGGCATCCCTGGGAAAGCATAGCCACATGCTGGTGGACAAACTCAAAAGCTAGTGCAGGAGACCCTGCCAGGACCCTCTTTGCAACCAGAGCAGTGGTTTGCTCCTGAATTCATACATATGAAGCCTTCACCAGCATCAGTAAGTAATCCTATATGAAGTTATATTGCAACACACTGTATGTAAACCCTATATTGTAACACTGAATGTAAACTAACCTATTCTGAGTTCTTTGTGGAGGATGGGATATAAATCTAAATAAAGTTTCAAAAGCCGACCTAATACCCCGGGGGCCTCAGCCAAAGTAGCACCAGTGAAAGATGCATGATCTGCCTCTAGGAGCCATGCAGATCTCTGCAGATGAAGGTTCAGAGTCCATGCCTTTAATTTCCATTCTGGATCCTCAGGTCTTAAGAGATTCAGCATACCAGCTTTTTTTGGGAGGGGGGAGTGCTGATCACAGTCAGGTGCTAGCCCTGGATCTTGGAGGTGACCTGGAGGTGCGAAGGTTTTCAAACCATCCAACCTACAAGGTTTAATTGTGTGGAGACTCTCCAAGAATTAAAGCTGGAGCTGCCTCGGTGCTCGCTAATGTGCAGCACCAAGGAACAGAATGCCTGTTTTCCCAAACATCCAGAGAGCACTAAAATGTTAGATCACTGGGAGGTTCCCGAGGTGCCCTTAGGGTAGCTAAGTCCTTGGCTAAGCTCTACATGATGGACGCTGAGTTCTAGCAGTGCTTTGCCATGCCTAAAGTGGATTCGCTGGTGGCACAGGTTATGAAGCAAACTTCACTCCCTATTGAAGGGGGAGTAGTCCTTAAAGACACACAGGACTGCATGATAGACTTTGTCATCAAAAGACAGTTCACGGCTGCTGCTCTGGGACTGAAAGCAGCTGCAACTGCATCTTATAATGCCCTGGCTCGGCTAAGCTGGGATCCAGACAAACGCTTATCTTTAGTTCCTCTTGGAGGAGATTGATTATGTTCTTTATGACCTTTTCAGGGTCCTGAGTAAGGTCTCTGCTTACACCGTCTCCGCCCATAGAATGCTTTGGATTAGACGGGGTGAGTCTCTCTTCCTTTTCAAAGACAGTTGCACTCTGGCTTGGATAATCTCATGGCTAGTGTGGTGGATCATAAGCCAAAATTCTTAACCAGATAGCAGACCATGGTAGGGGAAATTTTCATAGCTCCAGGTGGTTTCGCCTGTATTCAGGAGCATTCTCCAGTCAGGACATTCCAGGGCCAGAAACAAGGTACAGGAGTACCTTGGGCATTTCCAGTGTCCAAATATTGTTCCTCTGCAGCTTCCAAGAAACAGCAATGATGCCAGGTCAGGGGCCATTTCCCTGAGGATGGAGGGCATGCTGGCAGAGTACTGGCAAACTTGGACACAGATCTCTTCAGATCTGTGGGTGGTGCAGGTCATTTGGGAGTAGGTATAAGCTAGATTTCTACTGACCCCCAGACATCTTTCTCACTTCTCCAGCAGGGCCCAGGTGCAGACAACAGTTCAGATGCTCATTGCTCTAGGAGCCATAGAGCCTGTACCGCAAGGAGGATGAGACTTGTGCAGCTACTCTACATGCTTCATAGTGCCCAAAATAAATGAAATCTATTCTGGATCTAAAGTCAGTCAATGCAGCCCTCAAGATTCTTCACTTCTGCATGGAAACGGTATAGTTAGTCATTGCCTCAATTGCACCATGGGAATTCATGGCCTCTGGATCTTGAGGTCCCATGTTCTGGACAAACATTTCCACTTCTCTGCTCTTCCCTATGGCCTTGCAACAGCACCCTGAACCTTTTACTAAGGTGATGGTTGTGGTGGCAGTACACCTTCACAAGGTATGAATTCCGGTGCCTGGACGATTGGCTCATAACAGCTTCGTCAAGAGACAAGGGAGTGACAGGTGTGGATCATGTGGTCCTGCTCCTATTGCTGTTGGGCTGGTAGTCAACTTCTGGAAAAGCCAGCCACTTAATCCAAACTTAGACCCTAGAATACTTGGGAATTCATTTTGAGACAGCACAGAACAGGGTATTATCCCAGGACAAGCAGGCAGCCTATTCTCACATATGGGTGATGTCATCCACGGAACCCAGATGCGGACAGCTTCGCAAGCATACTAGCTTGTAGAAAACTTCAGAAGTTTCGAGTCAGCCGCACCGTGCATGTGCGAGTGCCTTCCCACCCAGCACAGGGCTGGTCTCAGTTTTCCACGGAGCTGAGAAGTCTGTCTTTGACGCTCTGCGCTGAACTTCGTTTGCTTCGTGCCTTCTCTCACCGCGGTTTGTGTTCTTTTTAGTCGCGAATCGCTGTTACTTTATTTTCTGTTTTTAAAAAAAAGAAGACTATTCGTCGACTGACTGGTGGGGCAGGCTGCTCGGCCGCAGCCTGCGGGCTTTGACTTCGCAGCAGCTATCTTTCCTCCTATGTCCCAGCCAGTAATGGGCTTCAAGAAGTGTAGCCAGTGCCAGCGTGTGATTTCTCTCATGGACCCACACCGCTGTGCCTTAAGTGCCTCGGGCCTGACCATAGTCCTAAGTCATGCGAACGCTGTGCTACCCTTCATCCTTGAGCCCTTAAATATTGGGTTTTAGTGGAAAAACTCTTCAGGATGGACTCTTCAGTGACACCCTTGACCTCGAGTGCTGCCTCTGTCCCACCTTCCACCAAGGGTCCTCCTGCTTCCACAACTCCGACCTCAAGTCTCATTAGACCTTCCTCTTTTGGATTGTTTTTGGCCTCGAGTACACCTGCTTTATCTTTCCCTGAGTTTCCCTCGGATCAGATACCTAAGCAGCAGATTCCGGCGGTAGTCCTCAAGCTCTCCAAGACCTCCAAGTCGAAGCACATCTCTACTGCCACTTGGAGCCTTTAGCCTTAGCAAGTGGTCCAGTTTCAAAACTCGGATCCACAATTGCAGGCTTCTCTCCAGACCATGTTGGAGCAGCCATTTGTTCAGTTACTGAGCAAATATGGTTCTGCCTCAATTCTGCTTCCTGTAATCCAACCTGGACAATCAGCAGTCTCCCGCGAGGTCAAGTCCCTGCTTGTGCCTCAAGCTGAAGCTACACATTTTATGCAAGGAGCCGAGTATTTGCGAGTGTCTGGTTTGGCATCTACACACTCTATGCAAGGAGTTGATTCTTTATGAGTGTCTCGACAGGAATCCTCACACTCCATATAAGGAGCCGAGTCTTTGAAAGTGCTTCGAGATTCCTCAGTCCAAACCACTGACTTTCGATCTACAGCTTCTAGCCCTATTCATTCACCAGCAGCATTGCCAGTTTCCATACATAGGGCAGTCTCGATCCTACTCGAGACCTGCTTCTAGACACCATTCTATTCGTCGATCGAAGCCCTCATCAAGGCACAGGTCTTCCAAAGAGCAGCCTTCCTCGTCCAGGCCTCATTCCAGACCTTCCAGCTCTTCGAGGCCTCCAACTCCTCAATCGAGGTCACTGCTTCCAGACCCTGAGGAATCGACTGCTTCCATTGCCTCCTCCAAGTTTCCATATTTTTGGAATTGCCACTATTCCAGAGAGGTTTCACCTTCGTCCTCCACTTGAGGTCATCGAACCCTTCTCGAGGCACGGCCCTGGTGGATCAGCTGTCTTTCTCTTCCTTCCTTCGTCAGATGGCTGCTGACCTGGCCATTAAATTAGATGCTGGTTCTAAATACTCTAATGAGTATCTAGAGGAAATGCATCTGCCTCAACCTCCTGCAGTCATTTAAGCTCCCTCTTTAACCGGCTTTTGTCTCAAACTTTCAAACAATGTCTGGAGACTCATGCTATACCTCCTGTTCCAGGCAAGTTGGACTCGAGGTATAGAACTCTACATTGCAAAGGGTTTGAAAATTCACAGTTATCTCACCAATCCCTCCTTGTGGAGTCATCTTTGAAAAGAACCCATCCTTCCAGTGTCTATGCCTCAGTTCCTCCTGGAAGAGAGGGTAAGACCATGGGCAAGTTTGGATGTAAGAACATAAGCAGTGCCTCCGCCGGGTCAGACCATAGGTCCATCCTGCCCGGCAGTCCGCTCCCGCGGCGGCCCAAACAGTTCACGACCTGTCTGAATCACCAGAAGGGGCTCCCTTGCCACCTTGGTTTCTCATTGAAGTCCTATCTTCCCATCGTAGTCCTAACCCTCCGGTCTTGCACATGCACGACCTTTTGGGTTTCTATACTTATTACCTGGTTAGCTTTCTATACTTGTGTTACATCCCAGCTCCTCCCTCAGTATCCCACGATCCCTTTATCCCTCAGGAATCCGTCCAATCCCTGTTTGAATCCCTGTACCGTACTCTGCCTGATCACTTCCTCCGGTAGCGCATTCCAAGTGTCCATGACCCTTTGGGTGAAAAAAAACTTCCTTGCATTTGTTTTGAACCTATCTCCCTTCAGTTTCTCCGAATGCCCCCTCGTACTTGTTGTCCCCTTCAGTCTGAAGAATCTGTCCCTATCCACCCTCTCTATGCCCCTCATGATCTTGAAGGTCTCTATCATATCTCCCCTGAGCCTCCTTTTTTCCAGAGAGAAGAGCCCCAGCCTATCCAACCTCTCGGCGTATGGGCAGTGTTCCAGCCCTTTTACCAGTTCCGTTCCTCTCCTTTGGACTCTCTCAAGTACCGCCATGTCCTTCTTGAGGTGTGGCGACCAATACTGAACGCAGTATTCCAGATGTGGACGCACCATCGCTCGATACAATGGCATGATGACTTCCCGCGTCCTGGTGGTTGTTATGCCCCTCTTTATGATGCCCAGCATCCTGTTGGCTTTTTTCGAGGCTGCTGCGCACTGTGCAGATGGCTTCAGTGATGCATCCACCAGCACACCCAAGTCTCTCTCAAGTCTGCTGTCTCCCAACAATGCCCCCCCCCCCAATTTGTAGTTGAACAACGGGTTCTTTTTCCCTATATGCATGACCTTGCATTTTTCCACGTTAAAGCGCATTTGCCATTTGTTTGCCCAGTCTTCCAGCTTGTCCAGGTCCCTTTGCAGGTCCTCACACTCCTCCCTGGACGTAACTCTACCGCACAGTTTGGTATCGTCTGCAAATTTTATAACCTCGCACTTTGCCTCCTTTTCCAGGTCATTGATAAATATGTTGAAGAGTAACGGCCCCAGCACCGATCCCTGTGGCACACCGCTCGTGACTCCCCGCCAGTCAGAATATTGGCCCTTCACTCCGACCCTCTGCAGTCTACCCGAGTGCTTGATCCATCTGTGCACATCCCCTCCCACCCCGTGGTTCCACAGCTTCCTAAGCAGCCTTTCATGTGGCACCTTGTCGAAAGCCTTTTGAAAATCGAGGTAAATGATGTCTATGGGTTCCCCATTGTCCACCCGACTGCTTATTCCCTCAAAGAAGTACAGAAGGTTCGTTAGGCACGACCTTCCCTTACAGAATCCGTGCTGGCTTGTTCTCAGTAGGCCATTCCTCTCGATGTGCTCGCAAATGCCGTCCTTGATCATAGCTTCCACCATCTTCCCTATAATTGAAGTCAGGCTCACCGGCCTGTAGTTCCCGGGGTCACCCCTCGATCCCTTCTTGAAGATAGGTGTGACATTCGCCAATTTCCGGTCCTCTGGTACCTCACCAGTTTTCAAGGATAGGTTGCAAACATGCTGGATTGTGCCCGCTATTTCTTGTCTTAGTTCCTTCAGAACCCTTGGGTGGATCCCGTCCAGGCCCGGTGATTTACCGCATTTTAATCTGTCTATCTGTTTGAGGACATCCTCCTTACTTACCTCTATGTGCTCCAATTTTTCGGCCTGTTCCCCACTCATGAGCTCCTCTGAGTCCGGTATATTAGATGTGTCTTCGCTCGTGAAAACCGACGAGAAGAACGTGTTCAACCTCTCAGCTACCTCTTTATCCTCCTTAATCACTCCCTTCCTATCCCCATCGTCCAACGGCCCCACCTCCTCTATTGCTGGTCGCTTCCCCTTTACGTAACTGAAGAATGCCTTGAAGTTTTTCGCCTCCCTGGCCAGCCCCTCTTCGTATTCCCCTTTCGCTTTTCTAACCTCTTGGTGGCATTCCTTTTGGCATTTCCTGTGCGCCTGGTGATTTTCCTCCGTTGGGTCCTTTTTCCATCTCCGGAAGGATACTTTTTTGTCATTTATTGCCCTCTTTACTTCAGTTGACATCCAAACCGGGTCCTTTGATCGCTTGTTCTTGCAGCCTTTCCTGAAACTGGGGACGTACATTCTTTGTGCTTCCTGCAGGGTGTCCCTGAATAGGGTCCAGGCGCTTCCCACAGTCTCCATCCTAAAGATGTTTCTGAGTTCCTCCCCACCATTTCCCTCATAGCAACATAGTTCCCTTTCTTGAAGTTGAGCGCAGTTGTTGCGGTCCTCCTTACTATGGGTGTCCCCCTTTCTAATGTGAATCTGATCGCGTTGTGATCACTGTTGCCTAGTGGTCCTCCCACTTCTACCCCTCTTGCAGGCCCCCCTAATCCGTTTAGGATGAGGTCAAGAGTAGCACCCCCTCGCGTCGGTTCTTTGACTAGTTGCTCCATGAAGCAGTCCCTCACAGCTTCTACAAATCCTGTCATGTTTATCTTTGTCATCAAATCCTGTCATGTCTATCAATGTCATCTTTATCAAAATGCTATGATGTCCTCCAGAGTCCTTAACTATAATTTTGTCTTCACTACTTATCTCAAGTTCCTCATTGATATTCTTCCAGGTTTTCTGAAAAACATGGACCAACATAGGCATTTTGAGTTCCAAGAAGTCACTGCTACTCTGTCACAATTCAAATTACATCTCCTCCAGTCATCTTATATCTTTGAACTGTCTTCTAGGGCCACTGCTTTCTCTAGTGATGCGCCACTTGGCCTGGCTTTGCACCATCGATTTGGACCCTAATCTTCAGGATCGTCTGGCTAACATTCCTTGTGAGGGTAATGACCTCTTTGATGAATCCATAGAGGCTGCCACTAAGAAATTGTCTGAACATGAAGAATTATTTGCTTCTATTAAGCATATAAGCATTGCCTCTGCCGAGTCAGACCATAGGTCCATCATGCCCAGCAGCCTTTTATACTGAATAGTAACCCTCTAGTTGTACCCCTGGATCCCCTTTTCCTTCAGGAACTCGTCCAATCCCCTTTTGAACCCCAAAGTCGTACCCTGCTCTACCACCTCCTCTGGAAGCGCATTCCAGGTGTCCGCCACTCTCTGTGTGAAGAAGAACTTCCTAGCATTTGTTTTGAACCTATCTCCCTTCAATTTTTTTGAGTGCCCTCTAGTTTTTGTTGCCCCCGCCAGTCTAAAGAATCTGTCCCTCTCTACCTTCTCTATACCCTTCATGATCTTATAAGTTTCTATCATATCCCCTCTAAGTCTCCGCTTTTCCAGGGAAAAGAGCCCCAGCCTCTCAGCATATGAGAGGTTTTCCATGCCCTTTTTCATTTTTGTCACTCTCCTCTGGACCCTCTCGAGAATCGCCATATCCTTCTTAAAGTACGGTGACCAGTACTGAACGCAGTACTCCAGATGCGGTCGCACCATCGCCCTATACAGCGAGAGGGTAACTTCCTTGGTTCTGGTAGTGATACCTTTTTTGATGATGCCCAACATTCTGTTCGCCTTTTTTGAGGCAGCTGCGCATTGTGCCGCCGGTTTCATTGTTCTATCCACCAAAACCCCCAAGTCCTTTTCTAGGTTGTCTTCCCTCAGTACCATCCCCCCCATCGTGTAGTTGTACATCGGGTTCCCTTTCCCTGTGTGCATAACTTTACATTTCTCTACATTGAAGCTCATTTGCCATTTATTTGCCCACTCAGTCAGTTTGTTCAGGTCCCTTTGAAGTTCTTTACATTCCTCTACAGATCTAACCTTACCTGAGAGTTTTGTGTCATCCGCAAACTTTATAACTTCACACTTTGTCCCTGTTTCCAGGTTATTAAATATATTGAATAGCAGTGGTCCCAGCACTGACCCTTGTGGGACCCCACTTGTGACCCCTTTCCAGTCAGAATAGTGTCCCTTTACTCCTACCCTCTGTTTCCTGTTCGCCAGCCAGTTTCTGATCCATCTGTGTATGTCCCCTTCCACCCCGTGGTTCCACAGTTTCCTTAGTAGGCGCTCGTGAGGTACTTTGTCAAAGGCTTTCTGGAAGTCCAGGTATACTATGTCTATGGGTTCACCTTTGTCCAAATGTTCGCTTATCCACTCGAAGAAGTGCAGCAGGTTCATTTGGCAAGATCTTCCAGTACAGAAACCATGCTGGCTTGTTCTCATCAACTTATTTCTTTTTATATGCTCATTGATACTGTCCTTGATTAGTGATTCAGCCATCTTCCCAGGAACTGAGGTTAAGCTGACCGGTCTATAATTCCCCGGGTCGCCTCTGGATCCCTTTTTGAAGATAGGTGTAACATTTGCTGTCCTCCGGTATTACCCCCGTTTTCAAGGATAGGTTGCAAATCTGCTGCAGTAACTCCGCTATTTCGTCTCTAAGTTCTTTTAGTATTCTTGGGTGGATTCCGTCCGGGCCTGGAGATTTGTCAGTTTTTAGCTTATCTATCTGATTGAGTATGTCTTTGAGGCTTACCTCCATGCTCGATAATTTATCCTCTTGGTCCCCCTTGAAGAATTTTTCCATTTCCGGTACATTGGATGTGTCCTCCTTCGTGAAGACCGAAGAGAAGAACTTGTTTAATCTGTCCGATACTTCTTTTTCCTCCTTTACTACTCCTTTCCTGTCCCCCTCGTTCAGGGGTCCCACCTCCTCCCTTGCCGGCTGTTTCCCTTTCACATATCGAAAGAAAGGTTTAAAATTCCGTGCCTCCTTTGCAAGTCTCTCTTCATACTCTCTCTTTGCTGTTCTGACTGCGCTTTGACATTCTTTTTGGTGCTTCCTGTGCTCTTTCCAGACCAAAGCCAGCTCCTGCAAAATCTTCATGCCCTCCAGTTTTCCAGAGGCATTATACTACAAGGGCGGCTCCTTACACTTGAGCACCTCCCAAGAAACCACAGCAGCAGAAGCAACAGAAACCCCAGCCTTCTGCACCTAAGGCTGCACAGTCTTTTTGACTGCTTAACACAGAGCATATAAGAACATAACATAAGAACATAAGAAGTGCCATCTCCGGATCAGACCTTCGGTCCATCAAGTCCGACGATCCACACACGCGAAGGCCCAGCCAGGTGTACACAGCGTAATTTTAGTCACCCATATCCCTCTATGCCTCTCGTAAGGAGATGTGCATCTAGTTTGCTTTTAAATCCTAGGACGGTCGATTCCACAATAACCTCGTCGGGAGAACATTCCAGGTGTCCACCACTCTCTGCGTGAAGCAGAACTTCCTAATATTCGTCCTGAACTTGTCCCCCCTCAGCTTCATTCTGTGTCCCCTTGTCCGTGTCAAATTGGACAATGTAAATAGTTTTTTCTGCTCTATTTTGTCGATTCCTTTCGGTATTTTGAAGGTCTCGATCATATCTCCTTGCAGTCTCCTCTTCTCAGGGGAGAACAATCCCAGTCTCATAAGTTGATCCTCATATTCCAGTTTCTCCATACCCATTACTAGCTTTGTTGCTCGCCTCGGCACCCTCTCCACCAGTTTTATATCCTTCTTTAGGTTGGGAGAGCAATGTTGGACGCAGTATTCCAAGTGGGGTCTGACCATTGCTCTATAAAGCGGCATTATGATCCTCTCCGATCTACTCGTGATTCCCTTCTTTATCATGCCCAACATTCTATTTTCTTTCTTTGCCGCCACCGCACATTGTGCTGACGGTTTCAGGGTCTTATCTATCAGTACACCCAGGTCCTTTTCTTGTTCGCTCTTACCCAGAGTTGCACCTGACATTCTATACTCGTGTTCCTTATTCTTATTGCCTAAATGCATTACTTTGCATTTCTCCACGTTGAACTTCATCTGCCATTTCTCTGCCCATTTCTCTAACTGATACTGTAGCACAAAGGAGCAACCAAGAACTGCTAGTGGGAGGCTGATGTGTCGTAAGCCACAGTGACTGGTCATTTGCAGGAGCTCTGCCATCTGCCGCAGGGGATTTCTTGCACTTTTTTGGAACTGATGTGAGTTGGCAAGGGTATCTCTCTAGCCCTCCATTTGTGAAAAATGTATTAGGACTTTTACTTTCTAAAATGTTAGACATAAACAGCGTAGAAGAAAAATGACATTTATATAATTTAATGGAAACTCGGCAAGCTAATTATACTAACGAGCTGCTTATTTATATCTGTTTGGGTTTTTTTCACATTGCCTTTCTCTGGAATCTGCTCTGGAATCTGGAGATGCCCAGAACAGCAGACTGCATGAAAGGGAGTCTGGCAAAATGAACATACAGAGATTTCATCAGTCCCTGGGGCTACATATAGCATTTGAACCATTGGCATCAAGTCAGTCATCACAGCTTTGAGATTTCATGAAGATATTTAATATGCTAAAAAGGAAACCTATGTTTGAAGAAAATAACTCCAGTTGCCAATATAATTCCATGTTTCTGGCCTCTTGGTTCATAGAAACATGATGGCAGATAAAGACCAAATGGCCCATCTGCAGCATCCACTATCTCTTCCTCTCCCTATTAGCTAAGACTCTTAAGATTTGCATCACCTCTTCCTATAGGCTAAGACCGTTTACACCTGCATTTTGATGTCATAGAACTTTCTGATTATAGAAACATGATGGCAGATAAAGGCCAAATGGCCCATCCGCAGCATCCACTATCTCCTCCTCTCCCTATTAGCTAAGACTCTTAAGATTTGCATACTCTTTTCCTATAGGCTAAGGCTATAACCTCCATCATTCTGCCTCTGTTCTCCCTTCCCCCATAGGCGGTCGTCTCCATCATTTTTACCATCGATGGGAGATCATTATATCCGGCCTCTGGGTGCTGTCAGTAATCAGGGAAGGATACTCTCTTCATTTCACTCAGGTTCCACCAGAGCTTCCTCCAAGAGAGTATCCTTCCAATCCATCCCAGACCACCCTTCTTCTTCAGGAAACTCAGGCTCTGCTTCGTCTCCGTGCCATCGAAGTTGTTCCTCTGGAACAGCAGAGCAGGGTTTTTTTACTCCCGTTACTTCCTAGTTTCGTAGAAGACAGGCAATCTGCGACCCATTCTGGACCTTGGCTCTCAACAAATTTTTAGTCAAAAAAAATTTTGCATGTTCCTGGCGTCCCTTTACCCCTTCTAGATCAGAATGATTGGTTATGTTCTCTAGATCTCAAGGAGGCTTATACTCGCATCCCCATTCATCCGACCTCCCGTCAGTACCTCAGATTTCGGGTGAGGAATCTGCATTACCTTTGCATTTTCTTCTGACTGTATCCAATATTTTTGCCTTCTTGCATGCTTCCTCTCCTCCAGATCTCATTCCATTCTCCAACCAACATCTCTCTCCTTCCTTGAGTCCAACTTTTCTTCCTCTCCTCTGTCCCTGTTGGCAACATGTCTCCCTTTCATTCCTTCCCCTGCTGCAAAGGGAGTGGGGAAAGAGAGAGATCCAGGGTGCATCTCTCCCTCTACTGTCACACCAATCCAACATCTTTCTGCCTCTATGAATCCTCTCCAGTCCTCATTCCCTCCCCTACCAACATTCTCAATGAGTTCAATTTTTACTCTCTGCCCTCTCCTTCCCTAGTGTGATATTTCTCCCTGCCTTTCTTCCCTCCCCATCCATCTCTCACCATGAGTCCAACATTTTCTGCCTCCTGCATGCTTCCTCTCCTTCAGACCTCATTCCCTTCACCAACCAACATCTCTGTCCCGCCATGAGTCCAACTCTCCTCTCTTCCCCCACCCATTGGCAACATGTCTCCCTCTCACTGTCCATCTGTTTTGAGAGATCCAGACATCTTTCCCTCACCCTCTACTGCCACATCCAACATCTCTCCCCTCATCTGGATTATGTGCAACATTTTTCACCACTGCCCACCAGCCCCATTCCCATTCTATCACCCCTCTCCAGTACCATGCCACATCTCACCCTCCATCACTATGTCTAACATTCCTTCCCCTTGCATTCCCCTTCAATCTGTCCCTCTCCACCACCATATCCAACATTTATCCTCTCCCCATGCATCTTCCTCTCCGACCAATTTTCCTTTATGCCACCATCTTTCCCTCTTACACACTCATACCCAACAATTATCCCTTTCTATCCCCTCCCTATGTTCCAAGTTAATGCCTCCTTCCTCTTTTCTGTGTCCCAAGTTCAAGCACCCTTCCATCTGTTGCGTTCCCCATTCCTGCTTGTAAGTGCCCATCTGTAGAAGCTGTCTCTGGGGATCCCTTCCTCCCGCAGTTGGGGATCGCTCCCTACTACTTAACATGCAGCATGTGAATCACTGCGTTCGCCGTCCATGCAATCAGTGCTGCTGAAGACTGAAGGAGTGAGTGTGGCTCAGAAGGTGGTAACTGTTGGCTTTGGGTGGGTGTACAGGCAGAGATCGCCGGAAGCAGCATCAGCGGGGGGGGGCAAGGACGGATGGGAGACAATTGGTCAGGTCGCATACCCCCAAAAGTACGCGTACTGTGTGGAGAAACATTACATTACATTAGTGATTTCTATTCTGCCATTACCTTTCGGTTCAAGGTGGATTACATAAGAGTTGTCATGAAGTTACAAGATATATAGGCAGATTACATAAGAATTGTGAAATTAGGTAATACATGTTGGGTAATTTGAACATTTTAGATTTGCTAAGTATTAGACAGGATAGTAGGTGGAGTTTGGGATGGATCTGGTCATGTTAAATAGGTTTTATGTATTTTTTTTGAAGAGTAGAGTTTTAGTTTCTTTTTTGAAGGTTTTGTAATCTGTGATCGAAGATAGCAGATTGGTGAGTTGTCTAGTTTTGCTGCTCTGGTGGCCATTAGGTTGTCATATAGTTTTCTTCATTTGACATTTTTGGTTGGGTGTGTGAATAGTGAGTGGGTTCTCCTGTGTGGTTGAAGTGGATTGAGTTAGTCGGTTGTTCCAGTAGGTTGGGCTGTCTCCGTTTATAGCTTTGAATAATAGGCAATAGAATTTGAAGTGTACTCTTGTATTGAGAGCCAGTGTGAGTCATGATATCCCTCTGATGTCGTGTTTTTTTTCAGTGAATAGATGAGTCTTAGGGCTGTATTTTGTGTTGTTTGTAGTTGCTTTATTATGGTCGCTGGGCAGGGGAGGTATAGTATGTTGCAGTAGTCTATTAGTCCAAGGATAAGAGATTGTACCAAAAGTTGAAATTGTTTCCTGTCTAATTTTCGAATTTGTCTTAGGTTTCTCATAGATGTGAATGATTTTGTTGATTTGTGGTTGCATGGTACAGCCTCTGTCAATCAGTATTCCAAGAAGTTTTAGCGTGGGTTGAAAGGGGTATGAGATAGTTTATTACTAGGTTTGTTAAGGTTGGGATTTTGCTGGTTTAAGTATTGTTTAATGTTTGTATTTGAAGCAGAAATGACTTATTTGGTTTTGGAGAGCTTCCCCGCTCCCCTCTTATGTTTGCACTCTAGGCTTCACTAGAAGCTTTGATACCGACAGAGCGGATGGAGCTCAACCCAAAGTGATGGGAGGTGGAGCATGAAAATGAAAACAACTCTACAACCCTCGCATCGAGTGAGGGTTTATTTGCTGGTCAAAACTACTGTTCCTTTTTTACAAGATAGATTAGCAAGGTAAGAAACTAATCTTCCCTAATTGATGCTAATTGGCACTAAAATGGTGTCAGTTTTGAGTGTGACTCTCAAAAGAGGGGAGGAGCATGGGCGGATCGTGGGCATTCCTAAAAGTTAAGTGCGCTGTTATAGAATATGCCCAATCCACACACAACTTAGGCACAGGTATTTAAGCCTATTTTTCTTGGCCTAAATAGATGTGCCTAAATGTCAGTGACACAAAGCCATTAAGCACGATACTATACATGACGCATTCCTTTTATAGAATTGCCCTAAGCGCCTTGTGAGTGTGTTCTATATATAAATCCAAATCTTACCATATTTTTAGTAAAAGGGCCCCCAACTCTGAGGGTTAAATAAAAGGTAATGTCTCCATGGTAGCACTGTGTGCTACATGTGTTCACTTGTTGAAATCTCTTCCTTCATTTCATATGGTAAGTGCTAAGTGGTTTACTATTGCTTGTGAAATGGAAGCATACAGTGAGTAATTGGTGTGATTAAGCAATGTGTGATGGAAGTAGCCAATTTCTCCACAATGCCTAGTTCACCAGTTCCAGCCCATTCTAAGGCAGTGGTGCAAAGGTGGTCTACCTTGCCTCATCTTAGATTGAATTGCATTAAAATCTGAATGTGAATGAGCAATTTTAGCCCAGATATATTCTTGAGCATAGAGGTTTTTATTAGTACTTATACACCGACCTTCGCAATAACAGCAAAGCGGTTTACAATTTTAAACTCCAAGAAAAAGGAACTCCATTAACAAGAAAAGATTTAAAAAACCCACAAAAACAAGATTAAACAAATAAACCCCCCCCTTTAAAAATTAACATGAAAAGCTACAAAGCTGCAGTCTAGAATCCCTTCCTAAGTTCCAATCCAAAGGATCTTATAGCAAGTAATGATCTTCTAAGGGTATGCTAAACAAAAGAGGTTTAAAAAAGGCCTCTAAATTTAGTGTAAGAAAGTATAGTATGCATATCTACAGGAAGAGAGTTCCATAAATATGGTGCAGAAGCAAAAAAGGCAGAATTATGAAGTTAGCCTTGCTAACTGAAGTGCTGGTAAGGACAACTGAGCGCTGGAAGAACATAGGGTTCTCAATGGTACCAGAATCTATGGTAAATAATCAGGTGTACCTAAATGTAAAGCTTTAAATGTCAAGGTTAATGTTTTGTGCATCAGTCAAAATTTTATAGGCAGCCAAATAGTGCTCCTTCAAAAATGGAGTCACATGGTCATATCTGCGAACATTGCTTAGAACCCTAACTGGCTGTATTTTGTACTATTTGTAATTTTTTGAGACCAACTTTCAGAAGACCAGAATAAATTATATTGCAGTAGTCTAGCTTAGAAATTACTAAAGCATGAATTAGAGATTCACAACTTGATTTATTAATATAAGGACAAATGGCTCAGATCTGACAAAGATGAAAAACAAGATCTGGTCACAGAAAATAATTGCTTATTGAATGATAAAGATACGTTGAGATGCACATCCAGGTACTTCATGGTGTCAAATATTATGATAGGATTACCTTGCAGAGACGTTGCATAAAAACATAAGAATAGCCTTACTGGGTCAGACCAATGGTGCATCAAGCCCAGTAGCCCGTTCTCACAATGACCAATCCAGGTCCCTAGTACCTGGCCAAAACCCAAGGAGTAGCAACATTCCATGCTACCGATCCAGGGAAAGCAGTGGCTGCCCCCATATCTTTCTCAATAACAGACTATGGCTTTTTCCTCCAGGAAATTGTCCAAACCTTTCCTAAAACCAGCTATGCTATCCGCTCTCACCACAACCTCTGACAATGCGTTCCAGAGTTTAACTATTCTCTGAGTGAAAAAAATATTTCCTCCTTTTGGTTTTAAAAGTATTTCCCTGTAACTTCATCAAGTGCCTTTGTAATTTTTGACGGAGTGAAAAATTGATCCATGGAAGGAGAGCTTGAAGTACCTCTCTGTGATCCAGATTCCAGTGGTTTTTGGAAGGTTTAATACTAACTTATTCTTTAGTGCCCATTTATCAATCATGTCCAAGCATGCTTTAAAAGGTGTTAAATCAGGAATGTTTTGTATTTGTGGAAAAAAAAACCAGTAGAATATCATCAGCATAAAAATAACAATGCAGCTGAACACCATCCAATAGAAAGGCAGGAATCTTCAATATGGGAAACGGCACATCAAACCTTAGTAACAGTTTCAGTTTCAACTTGTTCAATGCAGTCAGTCAGTTGTGAATTATGGTTGAGAGAAGGATTGCTTTAAAGTGTTGAAAACTCTCCACATGTTAATAATAGCTCATTAAAATATATATAAGTGCTGCAATAATAAATAAAGTGCAAAAAATGCTAATAAAGTGCTCAGTCACCAACTGAACAGTGCAAAAGGTACTAATAAAAGTACAAGCGCTGGTTGTATCGAGGGACCATCATAGTACCATTATCCCAGGACAAGCAGGCAGGTATTCTCACTAGTGGGTGATGTCATCCGACAGAGCCCCGATACGGACATCTTGCAAGCATGTCTTGCTTGAAGAAACTCAGAAGTTTCGAGATGCCCGCACCGCGCATGCGCCAGTGCCTTCCCGCCCGATGTACCGGGCGTGTCTCCTCAGTTCTTTTCTTTCCGCGGAGCTGAGAAGTTTATCTTCATTCTGCGCTGACTGAATTTCAGTTTTTTGCCTTCTTTAACCCGCGTTTTTGTTTATTTCTTTGAATTTATTTCACTTTTAGTTTATTTTTCTAAAAAAAAAAGTTAAAATTATTTCTTCCGGCGGTTCGGCCAGGCCGGCCTCGTGGCTGCGGCCTAGCGCCTTCGACCTTGCAGCGTCGATTTTCCGGCCTATGTCCCGACCAATCACCGGTTTTAAAAAGTGCAGCAAGTGCCAGCGTGCGATTTCGTTGACGGACCCGCATCGACGCTGCCTTCAGTGTCTTGGTCCGGAACACGTTCCGAAATCGTGCCGGCCTTGTTCCACGCTCACTGCGCGCTCGTTTAAACGGCGCTGCTTGCTCTGGGAGTCGATGTTCAAGATGGAGACTGCCAAGGACATCTCTGCTGCTGCGGCTGTTGAGGTTTCGCCGGTCCATTTGAAACCTGCATCTGCGACTCCAGCCAGCCTTCACTATTAATGATGACTTACTAAAAAGTGTTCACAAGAGTATAATCAATGAACCACTTATCTGATAAATGAAGTAAGAAGGCAATAAAGTGTGAGTTCCTGCGCTTGTATCAATTCCACTATCACCCTTAGTAGCTAACAAAATGTTAAAATTAGTTTGATGATGCTGTATAGTGACCATGAAGATGGTTTACAAGTAGTTGAGTGTTTTGTAATGTGATTTGAAGAGGAGAGATTGGGACTTCCTTCAACATAAAAAATCCAAGAGAATGTTGAAAGAGTAAGCAAAATAATTTGATCAAACAGGCAATTGACTATTAGGTATATTTCTGAAGATCTGAACATCTCATGGGTCTGTTCAAAACATTTTAACAACGGATTTGAACATGATGCGAGCCTGTATGAAATTTGTTCAACTTGTTTTGACGATCGAACAAAAGCAACAGTGTTTGTCAGTTTCATTGGAGTAGCATGATCATGCCACTTCAGATTCCAGCTTTTTAAGAAATGTCATCACAGGAGATGATCAATTCACTCTTTGGGAAACTTCTACTAAATCTCTAATAGATTCTTTGGCCCCTCAACGGGAAAAAATCTTTCACGAATCAGACTCAAAAAAACAAAAATAATAAACCTTGGTATAATGATAACCTCACACTGCTTCGACGTCAACTTCGTTCGGTAGAACAAAAATGGCGCAAATCACGCTGTAAGAATCTCCTTATCTATATATATAAAATCGGAGGTATGTATGTGTGTGTGTATGTGCCACGATCACGCAAAAACGGCTTGACCGATTTAAACGAAACTTGGTATGCAGATCCCTCACTACCTGGGATGATATGTTCTGGGGGTCTCGCGGCCCACCTGCACATGTGGGCGGAGCTACAAACAAAATCAGATTTCACCCATTCATGTCAATGGAAAAAATGTAAACAGCTGCCATTCTCACAGTCATTCAAAAACGGCTTGACCGATTTGAACAAAACTTGGTATGCAGGTCCCTCACTACCTGGGGTGATATGTTCTGGGGGTCTCGCGGCCCACCTGCACACGTGGGCGGAGCTACAAACAGAAAATCAGATTTCACCCATTCATGTCAATGGAAAAAATGTAAAAAGCTGCCATTCTCACTGTAATTCAAAAACGGCTTGACCGATTTGAACGAAACTTGGTATGCATATCCCTCACTACATGGGGTGATATGTTCTGGGGTCTCGTGGCCCACCTGCACACGTGGGCGGAGCTACAAACAGAAAATCAGATTTCACCCATTCATGTCAATGGAAAAAATGTAAAAAGCTGCCATTCTCACTGTAATTCAAAAATGGCTTGACCGATTTGAACGAACCTTGGTATGCAGATCCCTCACTACCTGGGGTGATATGTTCTGGGGGTCTCGCGGCCCACCTGCACACGTGGGCGGAGCTACAAACAAAATCAGATTTCACCCATTCATGTCAATGGAAAAAATGTAAAAAGCTGCCATTCTCACTGTAATTCAAAAACGGCTTGACCGATTTGGACGAAACTTGGTATTCAGATCCCTCACTACCTGGGGTGATATGTTCTGGGGGTCTCGCGGCCCACAACTCTATGTTGCTTGCTCAAGGGTGGGTTCACCCAAGAATTTATATGTTCTTGCTCCAGGAGGTGAAACTAAAATTGTTGTTTATAATCACGTTTTGCGTTAGTTGTATTGTATTCATTTTGTCAAATATTTTACATTATAATTTGAATATTTTACTTTTTATTAAGCTGTAAAAAAATACTTTCATTCACACTATAAAGTATCTTTATTTGAATCCATTTACAGTGTTATTGCTATAATTAAATACCCGTGCAACGCCGGGGCATCAGCTAGTTCTCTTTAAAGAAAAAGCCTCACATTATAAAACTATCATTCGACAAACTAAGAAAGAATACTATTCCAAATATATCACTTCTACCCGTAATTCCTCTGCTCTTTTTAACCTAGTTCAATCGCTTTCTTCATATTCTAAAAAGAAACCTTCACCCTTAACCACACAACCGACTGCCACTGAGCTGGCACTCTTCTTTGACACCAAAATCAAAGATATTAGATCCCATCTCGGACCTTCTCCTCCTGCCTCTCCTTCTGACATCCCTGATGACTCTACTCACCTGCCATTTAGTACTTGTTCAAACTTTAAACTGCCTTCTCTAGCAAATCTTCTTTCAATTTTACAATCCTTAAATACTCCCAATAATCTCATGGCGAGTATCCCCCCGTCGCTCCTCAAAAATTTTTTTTCTTTCTTCGGCCCATTAAGAACATAAGCAGTGCCTCCGCCGGGTCAGACCATAGGTCCATCCTGCCCAGCAGTCCGCTCCCGCGGCGGCCCAAACAGGTCACGACCTGTCTGAATCACCAGAAGGGGCTCCCTTGCCACCTTGGTTTCTCATTTGAAGTCCTATCTTCCCATCGGAGGCCTAACCCTCCAGTCTTACACATGCACGACCTGATTTGGTTTCTATACTTATTACCTGGTTAGCTTTCTATACTTGTGTTACATCCCAGCACCTCTCTCAGTATCCCACGATCCCTTTATCCCTCAGAAATCCGTCCAATCCCTGTTTGAATCCCTGTACCGTACTCTGCCTGATCACTTCCTCCGGTAGCGCATTCCAAGTGTCCACGACCCTTTGGGTGAAAAAAAACTTCCTTGCATTTGTTTTGAACCTATCTCCCTTCAGTTTCTCCGAATGCCCCCTCGTACCTGTTGTCCCCTTCAGCCTGAAGAATCTGTCCCTATCCACCCTCTCTATGCCCCTCATGATCTTGAAGGTCTCTATCATATCTCCCCTGAGCCTCCTTTTTTCCAGAGAGAAGAGTCCCAGCCTATCCAACCTCTCAGCGTATGGGCAGTGTTCCAGTCCTCTTACCAGTTTCGTTGCTCTCCTTTGGACTCTCTCAAGTACCGCCATGTCCTTCTTGAGGTACGGCGACCAATATTGAACGCAGTATTCCAGATGTGGACGTACCATCGCTCGATACAACGGCATGATGACTTCTCGCGTCCTGGTTGTTATGCCCCTCTTTATGATGCCCAGCATCCTGTTGGCTTTTTTCGAGGCTGCTGTTACCCCTCTTCTGAAGGAAGCACACTGGCTCCCCATTACACACATAAAGAGGGGCATAACAACCAGGACGCGAGAAGTCATCATGCCGTTGTATGTATTCATTCAGGAAATGGTATCGAAGTCTCTCTCAGACAGCCTTGTCCCCACAGCATGGAAAACAGCTCTTGTCATTCCAAAATTGAAAAATCATAACCTAGATCCCTCTTCACCAGCCAATTTTCGTCCTATTGTTAACCTCTTATTGATTTCCAAACTAACCAAAAAAATAATTCATAATCAACTTACCGAATTCATTGACAATACCCATGCCCTACATCCATGTCAAACTGGCTTTCGCTCTTCACATTCTACTGAACTTTCACTATTAGGCTTAGTCTCTACTATACATTACTATCATGATCATCAAAAATCGGTTCTTCTTGTCTCTCTCGATTTATCAGCAGCCTTCGACACCATTGACCATTCTCTCCTCCTCAACCGACTCAAAGATTGCGGCGTTACAGGCCAGGCACTTTCATGGTTTGTTTTGTACTTTACTGAACGCTGTTTTAAAGTTCATGTAAAGAATGAAACTTCTACCCCCATTTCACAAACCTATGGTGTCCCGCAAGGCTCCATTCTATCTCCTCTATTATTCAATATCTTTCTATCTCCTCTTCTAACCCTAGCACAGTCTATTGGATTCAAGATTTTCGCGTATGCAGATGACATACAACTCCTTCATCCTATCAACACCTCAAACATCTCAGAAATAAACATCATTAACAATAAACTTGATACAATTAGTGACTGGCTTTACACAAACAAACTCCCTCAATATTGACAAATCCTGTGGTCTCCTACTTCCAATCAACAACAGTGAGACTCTATCAGGAAAAATTTCCATCAAATCCATTCCTATAAAAATAGAACCAAAAATAAAATTGATAAAGATCTCACTTGCCACGATCACATCAGCTCGGTTGCCAAGATTTGCTTTTTCAAACTTCGTCTTATCCGCTCTTTAACTTCGATCCTAGAGACAGATGCGATCAAAATTCTAATTCATTCTCTAGTTATTTCTCACCTCGATTATTGCAACTCTCTTTATAACGGACTATCTCAAAAAGAAATTCGACGCTTACAACTAATTCAAAACACAGCAATAAAACTCATCTATAAAACTGGTAAATTTGACCATATTACCCCTCTTCTGAAGGAAGCACACTGGCTCCCCATTACACACCGTATCACTTATAAAACCATTCTGCTCACTTTTAAAATCAGATTTTCTCACCTGCCTTCATACCTAGACAAGCTCCTCATCCCACAACGCTCAGTGCGTCTCCTAAGGTCAGCAGATCAGAAACTCTTGTCAATTCCTTCTATAAAAGATTTCTTCTACACTAGGAAAATAAACTTTGCAGTAGTAGCTCCCACCTTGTGGAATGCTCTGCCACAGCTACTCCGATCCGAAAATCAACTCAACAAATTTAAGATAAGCTTGAAGACCTTCTTATTTAGCGATGCCTTTTCCTGTATTTAGATTTTCCTTTACATACATATAGTTTTTTCTTTTCTTTTCTTTCTCTCCTTACTTCCATTCTTCATCTTTTTCTTCTTTTATATTTAACCAACCGCTTTTATAAAGCGATCCCACCCAATTTGTTTTACCCTCTTCCCTCTTTCTCCTTTCTTCTTTTAACATGTAACTTCCCCCCCCCCCCCATCCTTCCCATTTTCCCTCACCTTCAAGTCTGTCTAGTTAATGTCTTCAGTGTACACTTTGATTATTTTATATTTATCTATTTATTTAATTTTTCCTTTCAAATTTTTATTGTAAACCGGCCAGATACTTGCTGATGGTCGGTATATTAAAAGCCAATAAACTTGAAACTTGAGATGAAACTTGGGTCTACGTTTATGATCCTGAGACTAAGGTTCAGAGTTCTAAATGGAAATCACCCAGTTCGCGAGTGAAAAAAGTGCATCAAGATCCAACATCAAGGTGATGATGATTGTTTTTTTTTTTTACCTTGCTGGAATTGTGCAAGCTGAGTTTGTACCCAGGAACACTACAGTGAACGCTGAATATTATAAGGGCTTATTAGAGCGTTTAAGAAATAATGAGTTTAGAAAACAACCTGAGAAATGGGCAGTTTCATCCTCCATCATGACAATGCTCCATGTCTCACATTGCTTCTGGTACAGCAATTTCTGTCAAATGAAAACATTGCGGTTTCTCATCCACCGGATCTGATACCATGCAACTTTGGCTCTTCCATCAAAATCAAAATGACCATGAAAACATAACCATGCAACTTTGGCTCTTCCATCAAAATCAAAATGACCATGAAAACATAAGAACTGCCATCTCCGGGTCAGACCTTAGGTCCATCAAGTCCGGCGATCCGCATTATGCAGGTGTACCCTGGCATAATTTTAGTCACCCGTATATCTCTATGCCTCTCATAAGGATATGTGCATCTAGATTACTTCTATCCTTGTAAGCAAATATCTTTAATCGATTCAGGACATCAAGGCAGCCACGACAGCGCAACTAAAAACACATGAAAGAGAACTTCCAGAACTGCTTCAAAAAGTGGCAAGAATGATGGGATGTGTTTGAAGCAATGGTGATTGTTAGCAATATGTCTTTTACTCTAATTTTTTTTAATTTAAATATTCATATTTTTTAATCATACCTCATAATGGAATTATTAAGCACCTTTTCATGAAGAGATTCACCCAAAGCAGTTTATACACTTCTCCCTCCGTATTCGCGGAGGATGTGGGCAGACCATAGGTGCGAATATGGAAAAAACGCAAATAACTTTTTATATGTTGTTCGCGGTTTTTAGAAAATGTCATCGTTTTTATTGAAACCGTTAATAACTTTACTACTTTAGTTTTTGAAATAAGCCACTTACTACTATTGAAATTCACAAATTTTTATTATACAGCAATACCTGTACAGTCATAATCTCAGCAAAAAAAAAGTTCAATACGATTTCAGGGCTTGGAGCTGGCAAGCAGCAATTTCAGGGCTTGGAGCAGGTAAGCAGCGAGCGATTTTCTCCATGCATGCCTTTCTTTCTATGGATGCTGGGAAGCAGTGTTTTCTCAGTGCACGCAGGGAAGCAGCAATTTGGGAGAAAGCATGGAAGCGATTTTCAGAGTGAATGGGAAGCGATAAACTTTTTTTTATCAGTACAATAAAAGGAAAAAGAACTTTAATGATGATGTAATTTTGAGGGGTGGAGTCAGCAGCCGAAAAATCGTGAATAAGCAAATCTGCGGATACGGAGGGAGAAGTGTAATGTATTGAATAGTAATTAGGGGAAATACTTAAGAGTACCTGTCTCTGCAGGCTCACAATCTAACTGGTACTTTGGGCAATGGAGGGTTAAGTGACTTGCCCAGAGTCACAGGGAGCAGGCTGGAATCAAACTCAACCTTAGGGTGCTGAGGTAGCAGCTCTAACCACTAGGTCACTCCTCCTCTCCTTGCGTGTAATTTGTGAATTCATGTTAAGTAAAGTCGCTATGTTGTACAAGATTAAGTTGAGTAGTTTCACTCTTTTGTTTTGTCTTGGATTAGTTTGATAGAGCCACTACAATCTTGCTTGGACTTCTGTATAAAAGAATCTGCAAATTACCCCCGTATGTGATCCCACATGCTGATGATCTATGAAACTTATATTTATATAAATAACAGGCATTTTCATTATTATGTCAATCCAATTATGGGGGAAAAAATGTCCAAAAATCCAGTAGAGAAAATTTAAACCATTTTCAAACCAGAAAAATGTCCAATCTTTGGTCTTGAAAATGACCATTTACTAAATGTTTTTGAGCTCACTGCACCTATCTTTTAGGACCATGTTTGGAAATCAAATCCATCCAAGGGTAATATGCACAAAAACCGTTAAGATGTATGAGGGTTTAATATTCTTAATAGACTGGCCACACAGACATCCCTGTAGAGCAGTGAGGTACCCTAGGGGGCACTGCTGTGGACTTCACAAAAAAGGTCCCAGGTGCATATCATCATTGGTCCCTTTGTATGAGAGCCCTCCAGAAGTCACCAAAAACCTACTGTACCTACATATAGGTGACACCTGCAGGCATAAGGGCTATTGTGATGTATAGTACAGTTGGATGACTAATGTTCCACCAAAGTGTACTAGTTAGAGTGGGAGATGAGCCTGGTTCCCCATCTCTATATTCCTCTTCAACTACTAGGCTATTCCAGGACCTGCATGCTGCTCTAGTAGGACTGACCATAACATCTGAAGTCATAATGTTAGGATAAAATTACTTCTATCCTTGTAATTCTATGTGTAAGTGTGTTCTTTATCTTTTTCGCTGTTTACACAAGAGGTCAAGTTTATTGCAGAGTTAATATAAAAAAGCTTACCTAAACATGACAGCAGAAATCAAAAATAAATGTAAATAATTAGCTTGGTTTATTGAGAAAATTAATATAATTACAAGGAAAAGAGAAATACAATGAATCTGTATACAACTGGAGACTTCACATGTAAGTCACAGCTTGTGACTGCAGTAAAACTTCTAAGATTACTTATCCTAAGTATACCTAATTTATGAATAAACTAGTTTTTCTATAAATACAATTAAATTCTTAAAGATAACTACGCATTACCCAATTCTTTATGAAACAGCTCAGGATCCTTAATTCTAAATGAACTACGAGGACCGGTGCAAGATGTAGAAGTAGAAGAGATCACAATATGATCTGCTTCAACCTGGACACGGTGGCGAAACAATGATCCAGAACGACGGCCACGAAGCTGAACTTCCAAAAAGGGAATTACGAAAGGATGAGACTCGTGGGGAGGAAGATTAAGAAGACTAGAGCAAGCATGGTCCCTTTTTAAGGACACAGTCACTAAGGCACAAAATCGATATATACCGTGTATCAACAAGGGATCCAAGAGGAAAAAGAACAAGGAACCGGCGTGGCTTACTATAGCAGTGAAAGAAGCGATCAGAGACGAGAAGATTTCTTTTAAAGTATGGAAAAGGTCAAAAACGGATGAAAACTGGAAAAAGCACAAGCAACATCAATGCAGGTGCCATAAGGCGGTAACAGGAACCAAAAGGGACTATGAGGAAAAAATTGCCAAGGAGGCAAAAAACTTCAAGCCGTTTTTTCGATACATTAAGGGGAAATGACCTGCAAAGGAAGCAGTGGGGATATTGGACGACCATGGAATAAAGGGAGTGCTAAAAGAGGACAAAGCCATCGCCGACAAACTGAACATGTTTTTTTGCATCTGTGTTTACAGAAGAGGATATATGCAACATACCGTAAGCTGACAGGCTATACCTAAGAAATGAAGGCAGGAAACTGACTGGGTTGATGGTCAGTCTAGAAGAGGTATGCAGGCAGATTGACAGGCTTAAAAATTACAAATCCTCTGGACTTTCCATCCGAAGGTAATCAAGGAACTGAATGGGGTTATAGCTGAACTGCTTCAACTAATAACCAATCTGTTGATCAAATTGGGAAGGATTCCGGAAGACTGGAAAGTGGCGAATGTTACACCAATCTTCAAGAAAGGTTCGAAGGGAGATCTGGGAAACTATAGGCCGGTGAGTTTGATCTCTGTACCGGGAAAGATGGTAGAGGTGCTTATAAGGACTGCATCGTTGACCACCTTGACGGACACAATCTGATGACCAGCCAGCACGGCTTCAGCAAAGGAAAATCTTGCTTGACAAACTTGCTGCACTTTTTCGAGGGAGTTAGCAGGCAGATAGACAAAGGTGACCTGATCAACATTGTATATCTGGATTTTCAGAAGGCGCTTGACAAGGGCTCACATGAATGACTAATTTGAAAAATTGCGAGCCATGGGATTGAAGGTGAAATACATGGATCAAAAACTGGTTGGCAGATAGAAAACAGAAAGTGGGGTTAAATGGACAATACTCGGATTGGAGAACCGTCACCAGTGGAGTGCCACAGGGTTCGGTGGTTAGGCCTGTGCTCTTCAACATATTAACGACCTCTATGATATAGAGGTGTTTACTGGTTCTACTGAAGAATCTTTCCTCTCTGCTGATGTTTTGGCAGACTTCTTCAATACGAAAATACAAAAATTGAGAAATTCTTTAGTAGCTCCCATTAGCAATCATCTGTATTTCCCAGTTCTTCAGTGTTTAGAGGACTCTAGAGTTGACATGTATTGAAATACTTTTACAGCCTTTAATTGGCAAACCTTTTGTAAGTTTATATTAAGTATGTCAATTCGTACTGTAGGCTTGATAGCTGTCCACCGAATGTCATGAAAGTTGCCCCTGTCACTTTTAAGGCTAAATTGTTTAATTGGGTTAATTTTTTATTATCCAATGGGACCTTCCCAGAGGAATTGGGTCAGATTTTGATCACACCGATTATCAAAAACCCTAAAGAATCTTCTACCTTGGCATCAAACTATAGATCAGGAGTGTCCAACCTGTGGCCCAAGGGCCGCATGCGGCCCCATGAAGTATTTTGTGCAGCCCCGGTCGAGGGCGATGCAGTGTTTTCCTCTGCTGCCCCTGGGTGTTTACGGTCTTGCTGCAGCGTTTGCACATTTGTGCGGCCCCAGAAACATTTTTTTTTTTGGCCAATGCGGCCCAGGGAAGCCAAAAGGTTGGTCACCCCTGCTATAGATCCATTGCTAGTATTCCTTTGTTTACTAAACTGATGGAGGGTCTGGTTAACTCAGAACTAACTACGTATTTGGATAAGTTTAATATATTACAGGACAATCAGTCTGGATTTCGGTCAGGTTTCAGTACTGAAACTGTCATGGCCTCTGTTGGATTATCTTCATATGTTGTTTAGTCAAGGTACAAGTGCTTTGATTCTGCAGTTAGATCTGAGCAGCACTTTTGACCTGGTGGATCATACTATTCTTATTGAAAGCTTGGAATCCATTGGTATTTCGGGAAATGTTTTAAACTGGTTTCGAGGATTTCTGGGTAACGGATCGTACCAGGTGTTCAAGGATGAAAGTCTTTTATACCGTTGGAAAAATCTATGTGTGGTTCCGCAAGGTTCACCTCTATCCCCCACACTGTTTAATATCTACCTTGCTTCACTGGGAAACCTTTTGCATAATTTGAATATTAGGTTTTATATTTATGCAAATGATATCACTATAGTCATCCCGTTAATTTGTCTGACAGTCAAGATTACAAATTTTTTAGCGACCATTCTGAATCAGATTGAACTTTGGATGATTGCTTTTAAACAATAAATCCAGAAAAAACGAAATACTTTCTTGCGACTCAATGATAAAATCAAAGAAACACTGATACATTTGAACGGTCTTGACTATACAATAGAACAGTCTATAAAAATATTGGGAGTGACTATAGATAGACACCTTACTTTGGAACAGCATACTGATCTATTACTTAAGAAATGTTTCTCTATGCTTTGGAAACTTCGCACCATTAAGAAATATTTTGATGAAGCTTCATTCCATCTGTTAGTGCAGTCATCTGTTAAGTATTCTCGACTATTGTAATATTTATCTGTGTGCCTATAACAAAATCTTTAAAAAATTGAGAGTGGTTCAAAACACTGTAGTTCGACTGATTTTTGGTCAAAAAAATGGGAGCATATTGCTCCATATTATCAGAAACTTCATTGGTTGCTGATTGAGGCCAGAGTTTTGTTTAAATTTGCTTGTATGTGTTATAAATCAATCTTACTATAATTCAACAGAGAGAAATTATCTCACTGCATTAACAACCTTCATTCAGTGGTTAGTTCATTAGTCATTCACTGTTCCTCAGCGGGCCACCACACACTCAAGCATTCTCATAGTGTATGGCTTTATGCTCCCACTCCTCATTGGAACAAGTTTCTATTTTTTAAATATTATACTTTTTTGCAATTTTCTGTATAAATAACTGTTAAATACTAAGAATACTTAGCTTTTAGCTTTTGGCTTTTAGCAAGACGCTGTGCAGGGGAGTTTGTGTGAAAACACCGACATGTTTCGCCCGTGTGAATTAATGGGCTTTCTCAAGGCTCCAACTCCCTCTTACAAACATTCAACCACCATAGCGTCGAAGAAGATTATCATGCCGCTGTACCAGGCCATGGTATGCCCCCACCTGGAATACTGCATCCAGCACTGGTCGCCGTACTTGAAGAAGGACATGGTACTACTCGAAAGAGTCCAGAGAAGAGCGAATAAAATGATTAAGGGGCTGGAGGAGTTGTATAGTGAGAGATTAGAGAAACTGGGCCTCTTTTCCCTTGAAAAGAGGATACTGAGAGGGGACATGATTGAAATGTTCAAGATAATGAAGGGAATAGACTTAGTAGATAAAGATAGGTTGTTCACCCTCTCCAAGGTAGGGAGAACGAGAGGGCACTCTAAAGTTAAAAGGGGATAGATTCCATACAAACGTAAGGAAGTTCTTTTTCACCCAGAGTGGTGGAAAACTGGAGTGCTCTTCTGGAGACTGTCATAGGGGAAAACACCCTCCAGGGTTTCAAGACAAAGTTAGATAAGTTCCTGCTAGACCAGAATGTATGCAGATAAGGCTAGACTCAGGGCTCAGGTCCTTGACTTAGGGGCCGCCGCAGGAGCAGACTGCTGGGCACAATGAACCACTGGTCTGACCCAGCAGCAGCAATTCTTATGTTCTTAAATCAGGAACAGACCCAATAGCGCAGCCTCCCCTGTCTTTCCTGACTAGTCTTTTATGCATAAATTTTAGACAATATGATGGGTGGAAAGACCCTAAATTTCCTGCAGATGTGTCTTCAGGGTACATGTCCTTTGCACAACCTCTCAGGATGAGGCAGAATACAAAATGCCAACCATTGTATGCTTTCTTTTATGTATAGTGCTATTCCACCGCCTTTCTGTCCTGACCTGTCTATCTTCATGGGATACCTTCTTCCGAATCATCGACGCTTGGTCGACTGTCGGCTTTCCCCTTCTTAGTTTAAATCCTGTTCTATTGCAACGTCAAGAGAGGAATAGAACAGGCTTTAAACTAAGAAGAAGGGGAAGCCGACAGTCGACCAAGCGTCGATGATTCGGAAGAAGGTATCCAATGAAGATACTAAGGGGAAAAAAGGCTGGGAAGAAACAAGGGACAAATTACAGGAGTCGACTAACCAAGAAGAGGAGATTAGAAAGATTGTAGCCATAGAGAAGAATCTAAAGACCGAAGCACAGGGAAAGGAAATGAAGGCAACAAAATTCCAGGAGCTAAGAAACAAAATGGGGGAATTAGAAGCCATGGCCATTGCAGAAGACATAGACATCATTGGAATCTCTGAAACATGGTGGAATGAGGAAAGCAAATGGGATATAGCACTGCCGGGGTACAAGCTCTATCGCCAAGACAGGTCAGGACAGAAAGGCGGTGTAATAGCACTATACATAAAAGAAAGCATACAATCGACAAGAATGGACACAGCAGAGACGGCCAATAAGCTAGAATCGCTATGGGTTAAAATACCAAGAAGGAAATAAAGATAGGCCTATACTATCATCCACCCGGACAAACCGGAGATATCAGTGAAGAAATGGAAGCCGAGATGAAGCAAGAATGCAAAAGCGGTAACACGGTTATTATGGAGACTTCAACTACCCTGGGATAGACTGGAGTCTTGGAAGCTCAAGATGCACTAGGGAGACAGAATTTCTGGAGGCTGTACAAGATTGCTTCATGGAGCAGCTTGTTAGAGTACCGACGAGAGGAAATGCCACTCTGGATATAATCCTAAATGGACTAAGGGGACCTTCAAAGGAAGTGGAAGTAGTGGGACCATTGGGAAACAGCGATCATAATATGATCAAGTTCAAGGTGGAAGTAGGAATACTGAAAGGAAAGAGAACCATAGCGACAACTTTTCAGGAAGGGAAACTACGAAGCAATGAGGAGAATGGTAAAGAAGAAACTTAGGAACACTTCCAAAAAATGGCAGACGGTAGAACATGCCTGGTTTTTTTTCAAGGACACGGTGAACAAGGCGCAAAATCTGTATATCCCCAGATTCAGAAAAGGTTGCAAAAAGAGTCGAACAAAAGACCCGGTGTGGATAACTAAAATAGTGAAGGAAGCGATAGGCAATAAGAAAAATTCATTCAGAAAATGGAAAAAAGAAAAATCTGAGGGAAACTGGAAAGAGCACAGGAAGTATCAAAAAGAATGTCATCATGTGGTTCGGAAAGCCAAAAGAGAGTATGAAGAGAAACTAGCCAGGGAAGCACGAAATTTCAAACCGTTCTTTAGATATGGGGAAACAGCCGGTTAGGGAGGAGGTGGGACCACTGGACGACGGAGACAGGAAGGGAGCGGTGAAGGAAGAGAAAGAGGTCGCAGAAAGACTTAACATGTTCTTTTCGTCTGTATTTACAAGCGAAGACACAACCAACATACCGGAACCTGAACGAATCTTTAAGGGAAATCAAGCACAGAAGTTAACATCCATGGAAGTGAGCCTTGATGATGTGCGCAGACAGAAAAACTAAAAACTGACAAATCCCTGGGTCCGGATGGAATCCATCCAAGGGTTCTGAAGGAACTAAAGGAGGAAATAGCAGAACTACTACAGCAAATTTGCAACCTATCTTTGAAAACAGGCGTGATCCCGGAGGATTGGATGATATCCAACGTTACGTCCATCTTTAAAAAGGGATCAAGAGGTGACCCGGGAAACTATAGACTGGTAAGTCTGACCTCGGTTCCAGGGAAAATGGCGGAAGCACTGATAAAAGAAAACATCGATGAATATTTTGAAAAAAACGAACTTCTGATATCCAGCCAACATGGTTTCTGCAGGGGAAGATCGTGCCTGACTAACTTATTGCACTTCTTCGAGGGAATTAATAAACAGATGGACAGAGGAGACCCCATAGACATCATATACCTAGATTTCCAGAAAGCCTTTGACAAGGTGCCTAATGAACGTCTACTCCGGAAACTGAAGAACCACGGGGTGGACGGAGATGTGCATAGATGGATCAGAAACTGGTTAGAGGGTAGGAAACAAAGAGTAGGGGTGAAGGGCCACTACTCAGACTGGAGGAATGTCACGAGTGGTGTTACGCAGGGCTTGGTGCTCGGGCCGCTGCTTTTTAATATATTCATAAATGATCTAGAAACAGGAACGGAGTGTGAGATAATAAAATTTGCGGACGACACCAAACTTTAGTGGAGCTCGGACAAAGGAGGACTGCGAAGAATTGCAAAGGGACTTGGACAAACTAGGGGAATGGGCAGAGAGATGGCAGATGAAGTTCAATGTTGAGAAGTGTAAGTATTGCATGTGGGAAGCAGAAACCCGAGGTACAATTATACGATGGGAGGGATGCTATTGAATGAGAGTACCCAAGAAAGGGACTTGGGGGTAATGGTGGACATGACAATGAAGCCGATGGCACAGTGCGCAGCGGCCGCTAAGAGAGCGAATAGAATGCTAGGTATAATCAAGAAGGGTATTACAACCAGAACGAAATAAGTTATCCTGCCGCTGTACCGGGCAATGGTGCATCCGCATCTTGAGTACTGCATCCAATATTGGTCACCGTACCTTAAGAAGGATATGGCGTTACTCGAGAGAGTTCAGAGGAGAGCGACACGACTGATTAAGGGGATGGAAAGCCTTTCATACACTGAGAGATTGGATAAACTGGGTCTCTTTTCCCTGGAGAAGAGGAGACTTAGAGGGGATATGATAGAGACTTACAGGATCATGAAGGGCATAGAGAGAGTAGAGAGGGATAGATTCTTCAAACTTTCAGAAAATAAAAAAACAAGAGGGCATTCATAAAAGTTGAAAGGGGACAGATTCAAAACAAATGCTAGGAAGTTCTTCTTTACCCAACGTGTGGTGGACACCTGGAATGCTCTTCCAGAGAATGTTATAGGGCAGAGTACGGTACTGGGGTTTAAGAAAGGATTGGACAATTTCCTGCTGGAAAAAGGGATAGAGGGGTATTGATAGAGGATTACTGCACAGGTACTGGACCTGTTGGGCCGCCGCATGAGCGGACTGCTGGGTGCGATGGACCTCAGGTCTGACCCAGCGGAGGCATTTCTTATGTTTCTTATTCTTCACTTGCACCACTTGCAATTGGTGCATTTGATATCATATCAACTCCCCTGTCCCCAGAACTTTTCACAATTAGAAACAGAAAATGATGGCCCATCTAGTCTGCCCACACTAATGGCCCACCCCCTAACTACCTCCATGAAGAGATCCCACATACCAATCCCATCTTTTCTTAAAATCTGGCACACTGCTGGCCTCAATTACCTGTTATGGAAGATTATTCCAGCGGTCAACCACCCTTTTGGTGAAGAAATATTTTCTGGTGTCGCCATGAAATTTCCCACCCCTGATTTTCATAGTAACATAGTAACATAGTAGATGACGGCAGATAAAGACCCGAATGGTCCATCCAGTCTGCCCAACCTGATTCAATTTAAAAATTTTTTTTTTTTTTTTTTTTTTTTTCCTTCTTAGCTATTTCTGGGCGAGAATCCAAAGCTTTACCCGGTACTGTGCTTGGGTTCCAACTGCCGAAATCTCTGTTAAGACTTACTCCAGCCCATCTACACCCTCCCAGCCATTGAAGCCCTCCCCTGCCCATCCTCCTCCAAACAGCCATACACAGACACAGACCGTACAAGTCTGCCCAGTAACTGGCCTAGTTCAATCTTTAATATTATTTTCTGATTCTAAATCTTCTGTGTTCATCCCACGCTTCTTTGAACTCAGTCACAGTTTTACTCTCCACCACCTCTCCCGGGAGCGCATTCCAGGCATCCACCACCCTCTCCGTAAAGTAGAATTTCCTAACATTGCCCCTGAATCTACCACCCCTCAACCTCAAATTATGTCCTCTGGTTTTACCATTTTCCTTTCTCTGGAAAAGATTTTGTTCTACGTTAATACCCTTTAAGTATTTGAACGTCTGAATCATATCTCCCCTGTCTCTCCTTTCCTCTAGGGTATACATATTCAGGGCTTCCAGTCTCTCCTCATATGTCTTCTGGTGCAAGCCTCCTATCATTTTCGTCGCCCTCCTCTGGACCGCCTCAAGTCTTCTTACGACTTTCGCCAGATACGGTCTCCAAAACTGAACACAATACTCCAAGTGGGGCCTCACCAATGACCTGTACAGGGGCATCAACACCTTCTTTCTTCTACTGACTACGCCTCTCTTTATACAGCCCAGAATCCTTCTGGCAGCAGCCACTGCCTTGTCACACTGTTTTTTCGCCTTTAGATCTTCGGACACTATCACCCCGAGGTCCCTCTCCCCGTCCGTGCATATCAGCTTCTCTCCTCCCAGCATATACGGTTCCTTCCTATTATTAATCCCCAAATGCATTACTCTGCATTTCTTTGCATTGAATTTTAGTTGCCAGGCATTAGACCATTCCTCTAACTTTTGCAGATCCTTTTTCATATTTTCCACTCCCTCTTCGGTGTCTACTCTGTTACAAATCTTGGTATCATCTGCAAAAAGGCACACTTTTCCTTCTAACCCTTCAGCAATGTCACTTACATACATATTGAACAGGATTGGCCCCAGCACCGAACCCTGAGGGACTCCACTAGTCACCTTTCCTTCCTTCGAGCGACTTCCATTAACCACCACCCTCTGGCGTCTGTCCGACAGCCAGTTTCTGACCCAGTTCACCACTTTGGGTCCTAACTTTAGCCCTTCAAGTTTGTTCAACAGCCTCCTATGAGGAACTGTATCAAAGGCTTTGCTGAAATCCAAATAAATTACATCTAGCATATGTCCTCGATCCAGCTCTCTGGTCACCCAATCAAAAAATTCAATCAGGTTCGTTTGGCACGATTTACCTTTTGTAAAGCCATGTTGCCTCGGATCCTGTAACCCATTAGATTCAAGGAAATACACTATCCTTTCTTTCAGCAACACTTCCATTATTTTTCCAACAACTGAAGTGAGGCTCACCGGCCTGTAGTTTCCTGCTTCATCCCTGTGACCACTTTTATGAATAGGGACCACATCCGCTCTCCTCCAATCCCCAGGAATCACTCCCGTCTCCAGAGATTTGTTGAACAAGTCTTTAATAGGACTCGCCAGAACCTCTCTGAGTTCCCTTAGTATCCTGGGATGGATCCCGTCTGGTCCCATCGCTTTGTCCACCTTCAGTTTTTCAAGTTGCTCATAAACACCCTCCTCCGTGAACGGCGCAGAATCTACTCCATTTTCTCGTGTAACTTTGCCGGACAATCTCGGTCCTTCTCCAGGATTTTCTTCTGTGAACACAGAACAGAAGTATTTGTTTAGCACATTTGCTTTCTCCTCATCACTCTCCACATATTTGTTCCCAGCATCTTTTAGCCTAGCAATTCCATTTTTTATCTTCCTCCTTTCACTAATATATCTGAAAAAAATTTTATCTCCCTTTTTTACATTTTTAGCCATTTGTTCTTCCGCCTGTGCCTTCGCCAAACGTATCTCTCTCTTGGCTTCTTTCAGTTTCACCCTGTAGTCCTTTCTGCTCTCCTCTTCTTGGGTTTTTTTATATTTCATGAACGCCAACTCTTTCGCCTTTATTTTCTCAGCCACTAGGTTGGAGAACCATATCGGCTTCCTTTTTCTTTTGTTTTTATTGATTTTCTTCACATAAAGGTCCGTAGCCATTTTTATCGCTCCTTTCAGCTTAGACCACTGTCTTTCCACTTCTCTTATGTCCTCCCATCCTAACAGCTCTTTCTTCAGGTACTTTCCCATTGCATTAAAGTCCGTACGTTTGAAATCTAGGACTTTAAGTATCGTGCGGCCGCTCTCCACTTTAGCCGTTATATCAAACCAAACCGTTTGATGATCGCTACTACCCAGGTGAGCACCCACTCGAACATTAGAGATACTCTCTCCATTTGTGAGGACCAGATCCAATATCGCTTTTTCCCTTGTGGGTTCCGTCACCATTTGTCTGAGCAGAGCCTCTTGAAAGGCATCCACAATCTCCCTACTTCTTTCCGATTCCGCAGACGGAACATTCCAGTCCGCATCCGGCAGGTTGAAATCTCCCAACAGCAGAACCTCCTCTTTCCTTCCAAACTTTTGGATATCCACAATCAGATCCTTATCAATTTGCTGCGATTGAGTCGGAGGTCTGTAGACTACACCCACGTAGATAGAAGTTCCATCTTCTCTTTTCAGAGCAATCCATATCGCTTCTTCCTCTCCCCAGGTCCCTTGCATTTCGGTCGCTTGGATATTGATCTTTACATAGAGAGCTACTCCTCCACCTTTATGACCTTCTCTGTCCTTCCTAAAAAGATTATATCCCGGTATGTTTGCATCCCATCCATGTGATTCACTGAACCATGTCTCTGTGATAGCAACAATATCTAGATCTGCCTCTAATATCAGGGCTTGCAGATCATGAACTTTGTTGCTTAGACTGCGAGCATTTGTGGTCATCGCTTTCCAGCTATTTTTCAGCGATAATCTCCTTCTTCGTATGGATTTTTGTGTCGTTTCACTTTCCGTTGCAATACTAAGAAATGAGTTGCTGATATTGCTTATGTTGCAGCCTTTACTACTATCACATCTTTTCTTTTGCCGGGGGTGGTCTTTATAATTGTCCTTCGTACATACACCACCCCCACCTTCTAGTTTAAATGCCTGGAAAAATATTGTCTAAATTTCTCTGCAAGGTTTCTTTTTCCTGCTGTAGTAATATGTAGCCCATCAGTGCAATATAGCTTCTTGTCCTTCCATGTATTTCCCCATCCTCCTATGTACCTGAAGCCTTCTTGATGACACCAGGCTCTGAGCCATCTATTAAAGTCCTCTGTGTTTTTCACTCTTTGCTCTCCTTTTCCATATGCAGGCAGTATTTCAGAAAAAGCTAAAGTCTTTACAAAAGGTTTCACGCCCTCACCAAGCTCCCGAAAAGCTTTCTGTGCTGCAAGTGTGGAGTTGTTGGCCAGGTCATTTGTTCCCAGATGGATAACAACATCAGTGTTAAAATCCTTAGTTTCTTCCTTAACTATAGTCAGTATTTGCCTGGAACTCCTGGTAGCTGAGGATCCTGGAAGACATTTCACTATTTTGGACTCCTCGCCCTGTGTTCCAAGGTTAATGCCTCTGATGATGCCCTCTTGTTGCCGTGGGTCCTTTAAGGAAAAAGAGATCCTCTTCCACCTCGATACGGCCCGTGACATATTTGAACGTCTCGATCATGTCTCCCCTCTCTCTGCGTTCCTCGAGTGAGTACAGTTGCAACTTACCCAGTTGTTCCTCATACGGGAGATCCTTGAGTCCTGAGATCATCCTGGTAGCCATTCGCTGAACCAACTCAACTCTCCACACATCTTTTTGATAATGCAGCCTCCAGAATTGTACACAGTATTCCAGATGGGGGTCTCACCGTGGATCTGTACAACGGCATTATGACCTCGGGCTGACGAAACTTCTACGGATACAGCCCATGATTTGTCTAGCCCTGGATGAAGCTTTCTCCACTTGATTGGCAGTCTTCATGTCTTCGCTAATAATCGCCCCAAATCACGTTCTGCTACAGTCCTTGCTAGAATCTCACCATTTAGGGTGTAAGTCCTGCATGGATTTTTGCCGCCAAGGTGCATGACCTTGCATTTTTTGGCATTGAAACTTAGTTGCCAAGTCTTTGACCAATGCTCCAGCAGGAGTAGGTCCTGCGTCATACTGTCGGGCATTGAGCTTTTGTCAGGCACTGTGCTTTCATCTGTTGTGCGGTTGCCTACTATGTTGCATAGTTTGGCATCATCGGCGAATAATGTAATTTTACCTCAAAGCCCCTCAGCCAAGTCTCTTACGAAGATGTTAAATAGGATCGGGCCCAAGACCGAGCCCTGCGGCACTCCGCTGATCACCTCCGTCGTATCGGAGAGGGTACCGTTTACCACTACCCTCTGAAGTCTATCTCTAAGCCAGTCCCTAACCCATGCGGTTAATGTTTCACCCAGTGCCATCGAACCCATCTTGCTCAATAAACTGTGGTGTGGGATGCTATCAAACGCTTTGCTGAAGTCCAAGTACACGATGTCCAGGGACTCTCCTATATCCAGCTTTCTTGTTACCCAGTCAAAGAAGCTGATCAGATTTGATTGGCAGGACCTTCCCTTTGTAAAACCATGTTGATGGGGATCTCATAGATTCTCCTCGTTCAGGATCATATCCAATTGGCGTTTGATTAGTGTTTCCATAAGTTTACTCACTATCGATGTGAGACTCACCGGTCTATAATTCTCAGCCTCCGTCCTGCATCCCTTTTTGTGGAGTGGAATGACGTTAGCCATTTTCCAATCCAACGGGACTCTTCCTGTACTTAGGGAAAGATTGAAGAGCGCAGATAACGGTTCCGCCAGGACGTCACTCAACTCCCTGAGCAACCTGGGGTGTAGTTTGTCCGGTCCCATAGCTTTGTTCACCTTGAGTCTTGATAGCTTCTCGTAGACACTGCTGGGCGTAAACTCGAAATTTCGAAATGGGTCTTCCGAGTTTTCCCTCATCAGCAGCTGAGGGCCAGATTCCGGTGCCTCGCAAGTGAAGACCGAGCAGAAGTATTCATTTATAAGTTTGGCTTTGTCGGAGTCCGATTCTACATAGGTCCCATCGGGTTTCCTAAGGCATACTATCCCATTTGTGTTTCTTTTTCTGTCACTTATATACCGGAAGAAGGATTTATCGCCCTTCTTTATGTTCTTCACAAGTTTCTCCATTAGAAGTTTGGCCTCCCTGACTGCCGTTTTGACCGCTTTTGACTTGGCCAGATGTTCTTCCTTGGATTCTCGCTTCCCTGATAGTTTGTATAGGATGAATGCTCTTTTCTTCTTTTTTATGAGGTCTGAGATCTCCTCAGAGAACCACTGCGGTCTATTGTTTCTATGCTGTTTATTTACTGATTTGACGTAGCGGTTGGTGGCTTCGTGTAAGGTTGATTTCAGAGTTGACCACATTACCTCTACATTATCTGTTTCGGCATGGTTTTGCAGTGCCCGATGGACGAAATCTCCCATGCTTTCGAAGTTTGTGCCCTTAAAGTTGAGGACCTTGGTTGATGTGCTTGACTTAGTGAAACCTTTCCTGAGGTTGAACCATATCATGTTGTGGTCACTGGAGGCCAACGTATCACCTACCGAGACCTCTGTGACACTTTCTCCGTTGGTGAGTATTAGGTCTAGTATCGCCCGATCCCTAGTGGGCTCTAATAGCATTTGTCTGAGTCTCGCTCTCTTTATAGAGGTTAATAGCTTCCTGCTGCCGCTGGACGCAGCGGAAAGTTTGTTCCAATCCACATCAGGCATATTGAAGTCTCTTAACAATACTGTGTCTCCACGCAAAGTGATATTCTCAATGTCTTTGACTAATTCTATATCCATGTCCTCCTGTTGTCTTGGAAGTCTGTATACTATACCAAGATACAGGCATTTGTCCTTCCACCTTGACCCAACTTCTGGGGGGTGGGACATGACTCAGCTAATTTTGTTTATTTCTTGCTTTAGCCCACTGGATATTATTACTAATACTATTAATTATGTTTATAGCACTACCAGATGCAAGCAGCGCTGCACAGAGTCACAAAAAATAAGAAAACAGTCCCTGCTCGAAAGAGCTTACAATCTAAACAGACAAATAGGCTGTAATAGATACAGTTAAGGGGAACGGTTAATAACCAGGCTGGGTTGGAGAGCAGAGGAATAGGGTTAAGGATTGAAAGCTATATCAAAAAGGGGTTTTCATTCTACTTTTAAACAAGGGAAGGGGCTTGACGGACAAACTCATGTAATTTATTTCAGGCATAGGGGGCAGCTAGATGAAAAGAACAAAAAGTCTGGAATTGGCAGTGGAGAATAAGGGTAACGCTGAGTGACTTAACTGAGGAACGGAGTTCTCTGTGAGGTGTATAAGGAGAAGCGAGGAGAGATATTGAGGGGCAGCAGAACAAACACACTTGTAGGGCAGTAATAAGATCTTGAACTGTATCCGATGGCAGATAGGGAGCCAGTGAAGTGACGTAAGAAGAGGGGTGACAAGAGCTTAGTGAGGTTGGTAGAAGATGAGTTGTGCTTCCTCAAAAAAAAAAATAGAATCTGCCCAGGAGGTGGACCTTTGGTCACTACTGAAATTAATTTGACTGAATTTCTGGAAGATACCCAGGATGTGATCCAGAGTCGGTCCACCCTGGTAATAACATGCATAAGTGAGATAGATAAGATGTTAATAATGAAACTTTATTTTAAAAATAGGTTAACAAAATTTTGTGGGGATTTGGTTAGAATTTTTCTGGATGTCTCTAGAGCTACTCAATTGAGGAAAGAATTTTTGAAATTAAAAGCTAGAGTTTTGGCTCTAGAGGCATCCTTTTATCTGAAATTCCCATGTAAATGTTTAGTCAAGATACAAGATATTGAATATGCTTTTTGGGATCCCATACAACTACAGTTCTTAGTTGCCAGAGAACAGAAAGGAGTTTAAATTTTCATTTGTTTCATTGCTGAGGAAAAATAAAAGGAGTAAATTAGAATCCCTATTAAATAAGAAATGATTCAAGGTTCGCTAGGGTGAATTGAGAATTATTTCTTTTATCTTTTCCTAAACTTGTTGATGAAATAGCATCATGTACTGCCCATTATGTGGGCTTGAAAAGGATTTATGTATGTATGATTGATTATGTATTGTTTATGAAATTCCTTTTTTCTCCTTTGTCTTATTGGATATTGTAAGTATTCAAAATTATAATTAAAAAAAAAATAGAAGAAGATGAGTTGTGCAGCAGAGTTTTGCACAGATTGCAAGGGGGAGAGGCAACACTGCGGGATACCAATTAGGAGTAGATTGCAGTAATCTAAGTGTGAGGTTATGAGAGCTTGGGAAAAGGTCAGGGTAGTGTGCTCAGAGAGGAAGGGGTGAAATTTGGTGATATTGAAGAGATAGAAGTAACAGGTCTTAGCAGCTTGTTGGATATGCGTAGAAAATGAGAGGTCAGAATCAAAGACTACAAGGTTGCAAGCAAAGGAGACTAGAACAATGACAGTATTATTAACCGAGATGGAGAAAGGAGGAGCAGCTCAGTCTTGTATATATTTAGTTTCATTTGAAGGTAGGACATCCAGGCAGCAATGTCAGCGAAACAAGCAAAAACTTTTTCCTGGACTTTAGGTGAAATTTCAGATGTAGAGAGGGTAGATCTGGGAGTCATCAGCATATAGGTGATACTGGAAACCATGGGAGGAGATAAGGGCACCGAGGGAAGAGGTGTAGAGAGAAGAGGTCCTAAGACAATTCTGAGGTACACCAACCGCTAGCAGGGTAGCAGCAGAAGAGGACCCATCAACACATACACTAAAGGTGTGTTGGGAAAGATAGGAGGCAAACCATGAGAGGACAGATTCACAAAATCCAAACGAGGATAGCATATCAAAGAGTAAGCTGTGATTTACAGTATCAAAGGCAGCAGACAGGTCAAGATGGATAAGGATAGAGTATAGACCTTTAGATCTGGCCATGAACAAGTCACTGCAGACCTTAGGGCAGTCTCTGTGGAGTGTTTGGGGCAAAAACCAGATTGTAGAGGATTGAGAATCTGTTGAGTTGAGAGGTAGTCCAGGCAGTGACAGAGTAGCACATAGTAACATAGTAGATGACGGCAGATAAAGACCCGAATGGTCCATCCAGTCTGCCCAACCTGATTCAATTTAAATTTTTAAATTTTTTCTTCTTAGCTATTTCTGGGCAAGAATCCAAAGCTTTACCCGGTACTGTGCTTGGGTTCCAACTGCCAAAATCTCTGTTAAGACTTACTCCAGCCCATCTACACCCTCCCAGCCATTGAAGCCCTCCCCAGCCCATCCTCCACCAAACAGTAATATACAGACACAGACTGTGCAAGTCTGCCCAGTACTGGCCTTAGTTCAATATTTAATATTATTTTCTGATTCTAAATCCTCTGTGTTCATCCCACGCTTCTTTGAACTCAGTCACAGTTTTACTCTCCACCACCTCTCTCGGGAGCGCATTCCAGGCATCCACTACCCTCTCCGTAAAGTAGAATTTCCTAACATTGCCCCTGAATCTATCACCCCTCAACCTCAAATTATGTCCTCTGGTTTTACCATTTTCCTTTCTCTGGAAAAGATTTTGTTCTACGTTAATACCCTTCAAGTATTTGAACGTCTGAATCATATCTCCCCTGTCTCTCCTTTCCTCTAGGGTATACATATCCAGGGCTTTCAGTCTCTCCTCATACGTCTTCTGGCGCAAGCCTCCTATCATTTTCGTCGCCCTCCTCTGGACTGCCTCAAGTCTTACGTCCTTCGCCAGATACAATCTCCAAAACTGAACACAATACTCCAAGTGGGACCTTACCAATGACCTGTACAGGGGCATCAATACCTTCCTTCTACTGACTACGCCTCTCTTTATACAGCCCAGCATCCTGGCAGCAGCCACTGCCTTATCACACTGTTTTTTCGCCTTTAGATTTTCGGACACTATCACCCCAAAGTCCCTCTCTCCGTCCATGCATATCAGCTTCTCTCCTCCTTCCTATTATTAATCCCCAAATGCTTTACTCTGCATTGAATTTTAGTTGCCAGGCATTAGACCATTCCTCTAACTTTTGCAGATCCTTTTTCATATTTTCCACTCCCTCTTCGGTGTCTACTCTGTTACAAATCTTGGTATCATTGCAAAAAAGCACACTTTTCCTTCTAACCCTTCAGCAATGTCACTCACAAACATATTGAACAGGATTGGCCCCAGCACCGAACCCTACAGCCAGTTTCTGACCCAGTTCACCACTTTGGGTCCTAACTTCAGCCCTTCAAGTTTGTTCAACAGCCTCCGGAATGGAAGGGAGACAGGGCGATAGTTGGACGGGCAGGAGGGGTCCAGCAAGGTTTTTTTGAGAAGCGGCTTAACCACCACATGTTTGAAGGCAGCAAGGACAATTGCAGTGGAAAGAGAGATTGAGAATATGATATATGGGAGGGATGCACAGGTATACTAGGCACAAAATATACTGCACTTTTCTAAGGTTTCCAATCAAACAGTATCAAAAATCACCACCTTAGATAATCCAATTCAGGATCGTTTATAGACCTCAGCAGTGCAGCTGTGTGTCAGATTTCATACACATCCAATAACACCAAAATCTTCATCAGGTCTGTTTTATATTTAATATTTTAAGTTTATATTTATTTGTATTCAAATACTCATCTCTATAGAAGCATAGCAGGGGATCTTCATCTGACATAGACTATGTTTCGCCCATAGGGGCTTTATCAAGGTATTTCCCCTATCGATAAAAAAGAGAAATAATCAGTAAATAGTACTTGACAAAACTTTTTACGACTACCCTACAGAAAAATAAACTTAAATTCTACTAGATTAGTCCTTTTTAGTATGCTTTAATACAATTTAGCATATAATTTACTTACAATTACCTAAGTTATGCCGGTTCCATGAATGCCATCAAGTCAGTTTTCACAGCAAACATGGCCACGGCTTTTTATAGAGAAAATTATACATATCCAGTCAGGTCAGAAAAGACGGCCATCTCTTCATTGATTCTTCACAGAGAAACTTGAAGGCAGTGTTACTGCACAATGGAAACTCCAAACCAAGTATACCAATTGCCCATTCTGCTCATCTAAAGAAGACTTATGAGAATATGAAGAATTTTACTAGAAGCAATCAGTTATAATACACACTAGTGGAACATCTGTGGTGATCATTGGCATGCTAATGTGAATGCAAGGAAGATTCACTAAATACTGCCGTTTCCTGTGCTTCTGGGATAGCAGATCTACAGCTGAACATTGTCAAGCGTGTCTGGCTGCTGAGGGATACCTATAACCCAGGGAAAGGCAATGTGAAATTTATTTATTTTTAAAATCTTTATTCATTTTCAAAAGCCAACATTAAGTACAACAGATTAACAAACAAATATTACAATAATCAGCACTCAATACAATCAAATGATATAATACAGTGTTCTTCATTACATTACATTACATTAGTGATTTCTATTGCGCCTGTGTCTTGCGGTTCTAAGCGGATTACAAATTAGAAGAGATCTGGACATTACCGAGAGAATTACGTAACAATGATTACCGAGAGAATTACATAACAGTGATTCATGTACTTTACATGGTATGGTAGAGGACTACAAATTATAAGATATCTGGATTTTTCCAAAAGAATTACATAGCAAATAATCAAGTGATAACAGGATACAGTGGAGAATATCAGTATATACGGGTTACAGAAGAAAGTTACCTAACAATGAAGGAAGAAGTTTGTTGGATGCTGAAGGTAGATGCTTATTTAGGAATCAGAATATTTTTGGAAGGTATGGTTCTAGGAGTTGACTAATGTGTTATTCACGGGGGGGGGGGGGGGGAGAGCATGTGCGAAAGGGGAGGAGATTAGTAGGGACGTGTTTTTTGAATAGAAATGTTTTGATTTCTTTTCGAAACACTTTGATGTCTGTTGTTTTGATCATCAGTTTGGTGATGGTGGGGTCAATTTTCGCTGCCTGTGTCGCTAGAAGGCTGTCGTAAAGTTTCTTACGTCGGGTACCATTATGAGGGGGGAAGGTGAATAGGTTCTGAGTTCTCCTTGGTCTGGATGAGTGGTAGCGGTATAGGCGGTCCACAGAAATTTCCTGCCGGTCCACAGGGCCAGCACGTGCATCAGGCCCAAAACAGTATTCTTCAACCGCCAGTCCACAGTGCGATCGATGCAGCGTTATCTTCGAGCCAGCTCCCTCTTCCTAACTGATTCAGTGCACAAAGCCATGGGCAGTGGCTCCTATGGGCATCCTGCGCCTGAACCGGAAGCCTTCTCTCTGACTTTGCAACGTCAGAGGGAAGGCTTCCAGATGAGGCATGGGACGTGCAAGGTGCAATTAGTACTATTATGGGGGCGGGGTCTGGGGTGGAGATTGGGTAGAGATGGGCGGGGTCTGGCCCAAGACAACCCAGTGTTCTTCAACCGCCAGTCCACAGAATAATTCTTTTATTTCTGCCGGTCCATAGGTGTAAAAAGGTTGAAAAACACTAATATAACACCCCTCCCGCACCCACCCATAACAGTCCGAAGAAACAAGCCATCTGTTGGAGTCCAGGCTTATCTGAGGCAGAAATCTCACCTCTGATCAGAGGTTTTCCTAAGTAGCTGTAGCACAGAAGCATGGCACAGTGAATAAGGCTATTGGAGCCTACGGAGAAAATCGGGGTGGGGGGAGGTCCTTAAGTTGTTTTTAATTATTTCTGAAGTTAGGGATCAGGTCCCCCACCTCCCAGAACCCCTTCCTTGCATATTATGAGTATTTTTTTCTTCATGCCCCATTTAGGTGCCAGAATCACTATTGTGGCCATCTTGTATTTACCAGTTTTGTTTTAAAAGCCTCCAGAAAACAGTATAGATAGGCATCCGCTGCAAATATAGCATGAAGCCGAAGGATCTCCACCCGAGAAGTCTTATTTGGAGGAGACAGGAGCTTTGGGCATTACTTCCCCTTATGTTTCTGGTGGCTTAGGTGCTCAGTTGGAGCGCAGCCACATACTGGTAGACATACGCCAGAAGCCCTCTGGGCATCCTGGGCAGTGGTTCACTCCTGAATTCATACACCTGATGTATGAGCCTTCACCAGCATCAGTAAGTAATCCTATTGAAACACACTATGTAAATCCAATGTAAACTAATCCATTCTGAGCTCTTTGGAGATGATAGAGTATAAATCTAAATAAATGACAACCATATTTAAGTTTTTCCTTTCTCATGATCAGGCACTGCCTTGCCCTCTATTTTTGCCTCCTGCTTCAACAAGAGGTTAAATTTGGCTAAGAGAAGGTAATCAAGTCTCACCTGCACTTTGTGCACTTGCAAGCAAAAGATGAAATCACATTCTTCTCAGGTGTCGTGTGCTCTCATATATCTAAAAGGTACAGGTCTGATGTAACAAAATTGACACCCTTACTATTTACCTCTTTGGCTCTGGAATTTGGGTGACTGCAATCTGTCAGGGTCAGATGTAATGGTTAATATTCCAGCAAATGTGAAAAGAACCTGTGGGAATATAGGTTGGTGTAAGGACATAAGCCAACATTTGTCCCCAAAAGTTCTTTAGCCCAGACCACAAATCTGTCTTATGGCTCTTGTATGAGTTTGAGTAACAAACATGGAATCTCATGGATCAGGATACTACCCCTCTTCCATTAAATGAGACATAAGCCAATGCCCCCACCCAATCCTTGCATAATTTTGCATGCTCTGAATTGATCACTCATCTGGGCCTACTGTTTCCTTCTCTCAAGACCCAGATATAGTGCACCCTTTCTGCTTTCATGTGTTGACCATCCAGCTCCAATTCCCAAGATAGCTAGACTTCCTCTTACAAGATCCCAAAGCTCTTTATCTTTTATCATTTCAGGAAGAACTATAATTTGTTGCATCTTCCTCTAGTTTACTGATCTTCCATTCTTTGTACAAACTGCTTATACTGGGTTTCTATTGCTGTCACCCTTGCTGTTAGTGCCTCGGATGAATCTTGTGTGTGGCAATTTTATAATTATGCTAAACGCGGACAGCATGTAAAGCCTAACTTTCCTTGAGTTCATCTACGGCTGCATGCAGCTTCAAAAGTTTATTATCTAGAATGTCTGCCATTCTAGTTATTTTGTATTCCCTTCAGGGGAAGTCTCTCAGTCACCATCTTTGAAGCAGCTCTGCTCTAGTTTTTGTAAGTTGTGATACGTTCACTGCATGCCACTTTGAAATTGGATCTAATTTGTCACCACCATCCTGAAGCATTTGAGGCATTGGTCCAAGTATCCAGTATGAATTTAATGAAATCAGATACTAATTAGTAGTGGAGAGGAGATGCCAGGCATCTGATCATGACCCCCTCAAAGCTGTTTTTCTACCACTAACCATTTTTAAGTTTTTCTCTTTAGCCAGTTAATATACAAGGGTAAATCAAAAAGTAAAGGCAAAATACATTTAATGCCTTTAATATCATTTTTCCATATAGTCCCCATGCAAGATGACATATTTGTAGCATCTAACTAGCTTCTGCATTCTTGCAGAGAGGTTTTTTTGGTTGTTCTCGAACCCAGGTGAGCCACCGCTTCCTTTACTTCATCATCACAGGTAAATCTGCAACCTTGCAGCATCTCCTTCAGTGGACCAAAGATGTGATAATTGCTAGGTGCCAGATCCGAGTTAGAGGTCTGCATGGGAATGGGAATCGCGGGGGTCCTGTGGGAATCCCCCCTAACCTAAGGGACTCCCACAGGGACCCCCCTATGGCCCACGGGGACCCCCCCCCTCTTGCCAACGGGACTCCCACGGGGATGGAAGGCTTTGGAAGCAGAGTTCATTCATATAATATAATGGACACATCAGCCTTAGTAAAAGAGGGGGTTTATAAGTGAATTACCTGAACAGAAAACAAAAAAAAGGGTTCCACCAAAGAGATTCCACAAGGAAAACAGCAGCGCAAACACAAAAGAAACTGGAATTGATGATCTTGTCAGAAGTAATTGCTGCTTTTTATGGGGATGGGCGGGAATGGAGGTAATTCTTTGCGGGGATGGGTGGGGTCGGAGAGGATCCTGGCGGGGATGGGTGGGATTTCTGTCCCCACACAACTCTCTAATCTGGGGTGTAAGGAAGATGTGGAAGACCCAAGGTGTTGCACTGTCTCTTCTGTTGCTGCTGCTGTATAAGGACGTGCACTGTCATGCTGCAGGAAGACTGTTTTGGACGTCATTCCTCTTGCTGTGAATTGCAGGTTTAAGTTCATTTTACAGCAATGCACAGTAATTTTCACTGTTTGCTCACGCGCTTGGAAATGTGTCAGAATAGGATCCTTCATGTCCCAAAAGAAGATTAACATGATTTTCTTGGAGGAGGGCTGACGTTTGAATTTTATCTTCACTAGAAAAGATGGATGTCTCCACTCCATGCTTTGTCTTTTGCTTTCCGGGTTGTAGTGATGCACCCATGTCTCATCGCTGATAACAGTTCTCCCCAGAATACTCAGATCTTCTTCATACCGTCTCAGGAATTGGGTCACAACCTCCACACGCTGTTGCTTGTGTAGATCAGTTAACTGGGAACCCATCATGCGCTGATTTTTCTGTATCCCAAGTCATCATGCATTATGTCAAATGCAGATCCACAGCTGATATCCAAATATGCAGCCAATTGAGACACTGTTATCCGTCGATCTTCTCAAATCAGGGCATCCATCTTATCACCGTGCTCTTGTGTGTGTGATGTTGATGGGAGACTAGATCAACCTTCATCAGTTACACCTGTTCTTCCCTCTTTAAACCTTTTTACCCGCTCAAACCTTTCATTGATTTGTGGTTTATGTTCATAATGAGTCAATATCAGACTGTGAATTGCCACGGGTTTCACTCACCAAAGAAAGCGTACTCCAGCACATTCTTCAATGGTGCTATCTTTCAATAGAGCAGCCAAGTTTCTGTCCTCATGGCTGCCACATGACTAAAGGACAACCACTGCACTTTTGAGTGGACGAACTAGCCGACTGGCAATGTATGAGTACATTTGTTGCATTTTGCTAGCTCTGTTCTGGTTATCACGTAATTTAACAATTGCCTTTAATTTTTGAGGCACCCTCATAAAAGATTTCCTTCCTATTTATCGGTCTTGAATATTTGAAATTCTTCCTACAGTATTTTGCTGCTTTAAAATCTGAATTCCCTATTTTTCTGTCTTTAATATTAGAAATCTCTTCTTTCTTTTAGAGGTTTGTTAGAAATATCTGAAATGCCTCCTTTTGTCTTCTTTTCACAAGTTGCTTGTTTTGGTTTGTGCAATGTAAGGGTTAAATTCAAGTGTATTTTGGCTTTGTTAGTTGCCTGTGTCTTTGTTCAAGGTCCTTGAATAAGGATGCCCTTCCACACTTGTGTCTGCTTTCCTTAGTTTTCCAACTCTAGGTAAAATGTCCAATCAACTTCATGTTAGTTTTAAATATTGAGAATAGTCTTTGAAACTACTCTTGATTTTCTGCCAGTGGCAGATAAATTATGACATGGGGATACTTCCTTCAAGTGATACCCCTTAGAGCAGGGTTTCTCAACACGCGCGTACCCTTAGGGGTATGTGAGACACTTGTTGGGGGTACATGGCACTGTGTGGGTCTCCTGCCTCCCTTAATCTTTACCGAGGATCGGAGTGACGGTTCCTGCTATGAGGGAGGTGGGAGAAGGCACTCCCTTGCTGGGGCATAAGACATCTTTATCACTCCTGACATCAGTTCCTCCTTATCTGGCGCAGGCTTCTGCTAAGGGAGTGGAACTACGGGCTGCCGAAGCTGCGGCAGTTACTTCTGTTAAGGAGGCCCCTGATGTAGAAACTTGCCAATCAAGGTGGCAAGTTCCTCCAAGGAGGTGATGCTTGAAGCAATTTGGGTTATGTTGCAAAAATTAAATATCGCTACAATGAAGACATCTGGAGAGGTAAAATGACTCTGGGAGGGAAAATTGATGAAATATCTTAAATCCTATGAGCAAAGTAATTTGGAGATTAAAAACTCAATTACCCTGATACAATCAGATGTTCAGTCTCTTCAAGAATTTAAGAATATCGCAATTAAGGATAATCTTGCTTTACGTAGAAAGGTTGAAAATATTGAGAACTATAACTGAAGGCTAAATGTATGTATTTTTAATTTTCCTAAAATCCCTGTGATCTCTCCACTTGAGATGTTTAAAAAATATTTGTCGGACACTCTCTTAAATATACCGCTGAAGTTATGCTTCTTGTGAACAGAATCTACTATCTATTGGTTTCTTCAAAACAGACCAAGGGAGATACTGAAGGAGAAAATATTCAATCATAGTAACATAGTAACATAGTAGATGACGGCAGATAAAGACCCGAATGGTCCATCCAGTCTGCCCAACCTGATTCAATTTAAATTTTTTTTTTTTTCTTCTTAGCTATTTCTGGGCGAGAATCCAAAGCTTTACCCGGTACTGTGCTTGGGTTCCAACTGCCAAAATCTCTGTTAAGACTTACTCCAGCCCATCTACACCCTCCCAGCCATTGAAGCCCTCCCCTGCCCATCCTCCACCAAACGGCCATGCACAGACATAGACCGTACAAGTCTGCCCAATAACTGGCCTAGTTCAATCTTTAATATTATTTTCTGATTCTAAATCTTCTGTGTTCATCCCACGCTTCTTTGAACTCAGTCACATTTTTACTCTCCACCACCTCTCTCGGGAGCGCATTCCAGGCATCCACCACCCTCTCCGTAAAGTAGAATTTCCTAACATTGCCCTTGAATCTACCACCCCTCAACCTCAAATTATGTCCTCTGGTTTTACCATTTTCCTTTCTCTGGAAAAGATTTTGTTCTACGTTAATACCCTTTAAGTATTTGAACGTCTGAATCATATCTCCCCTGTCTCTCCTTTCCTCTAGGGTATACATATTCAGGGCTTCCAGTCTCTCCTCATACGTCTTCTGGCGCAAGCCTCCTATCATTTTCGTCGCCCTCCTCTGGACCGCCTCAAGTCTTCTTACGTCTTTCGCCAGATACGGTCTCCAAAACTGAACACAATACTCCAAGTGGGGCCTCACCAATGACCTGTACAGGGGCATCAACAACACCTTCCTTCTACTGACTACGCCTCTCTTTATACAGCCCAGAATCCTTCTGGCAGCAGCCACTGCCTTGTCACACTGTTTTTTCGCCTTTAGATCTTCGGACACTATCACCCCAAGGTCCCTCTCCCCGTCCGTGCATATCAGCTTCTCTCCTCCCAGCATATACGGTTCCTTCCTATTATTAATCCCCAAATGCATTACTCTGCATTTCTTTGCATTGAATTTTAGTTGCCAGGCATTAGACCATTCCTCTAACTTTTGCAGATCCTTTTTCATATTTTCCACTCCCTCTTCGGTGTCTACTCTGTTACAAATCTTGGTATCATCTGCAAAAAGGCACACTTTTCCTTCTAACCCTTCAGCAATGTCACTTACATACATATTGAATCAGCTCAATTAGATTTGAACAATAATATTTCAGCTATATTGGAGGAATCCATTACAGACTCTTCGGTTAGGACTATCTTCTTGGTCTCTTTCATCTTTGAGTAGGATTTAAATACTCTGATGAAACACTATTTCTGTCATTCTAAGGAATTATTTCATAGTAAAAGAATTTTGATTTATTTAGGTGATACTAAATCTACATAAGAAAGGAGGAGACTTTCTATCTATGTGACAAGAACATTGGGTCCTACTTATTTGTTACCATACCCATGCAAATGTGGTGTCAAATATGCAGATTCAATATATGGGGTTTTTATGCCCCAGAGCAATTAAGAACCTTTCTAGATTTAAAAGAAAATTGCTTGAGTATGGTTAACTGATAATGGAAATTGGGTAAAGATAACAGTGTTAATGCCTATTGATAAATGGAAGATATTTCTTTAATTTTCTATTCTCTGTTTTTTTAAACCTTTCTCCCCGTGAATTATTATTAGTGGTCTAAGGAAGGATCCTTTTTTTCTTTTATATGTTATTTTGATTCCAATTTATGAATATTATATTCCTACTGTATTTCAATAACAAGAGGTTCTTCTTGTAATTCTATGTTAAACTGATAAATAAAAAGTTAATAAAACAAGCCAGTATCATCCACATTGAATGCCTCCTCTGTCACATACCCCTTTTCTTCAATTACACTTAACAGGTAGGTTTTAAATTCCTCTGCGGTTTTGCTGTCAGCTGTACCTGCCTCCCCAGAAGGCTTACATTTTTATAGCGCATGTTGCTTTTTAAAATGTGCTAGCCAACCTGAACTTGCAGAAAAGGATTTCATGTTTTGTTCTGCCCCATTTTATGTCAGCAGTTCTTGTATAAGATAAATATTTAGAATGCTTGATTTAAGATATTGTAAACAGTGTGTTTGATGAACTCAAACTCCCAGAGTGCTTGGCAGTTCCCAGGGGGCTTTGCAGCAGCCTGTAACTATAGCTCACCCTTCTCTATGCTTCCATGTAAGACCAGAATCCATATTGTTAGAGAGCATATGGTTGGAGCAGGGTTGTTCCTTCACCTGTTTTTACACATTGAATGTGCCAGCTTCTAATTAATCTGGTGGTGGTAGACAGTATCACCAATTCCACAGAGAGTAGTGGAAATACACTCCTAGTTTTCCAGCCCTTGGGATACACTGGTTGAAGTGTGGATTTTGAGGAGAGAGCAGAAATCCTTAGACTTACAGAACTGTGAGGCCATTTACTTCTTTGTTTTAAGTTAATAAAGCAAGCTTGTTTGAGGAACCGCTGAATCCAGTCAGTTGATATTATTAAGCTGCTAATTCAATTATTTAACTGTCTGGAATACCCTGAGATAACCCAGTCGCATGTTTTCCTGCCCCTGGGTGATGTGTTTGAAAATGTTTCTGACTTCCATCCTGACAGTAATGCCGTCCACTGCTTTTTTTTTTCTTATTCACCATTTGCATTATCTACAAATTTAGCTGCTTCTCCATCTTGAACCACAGATGTCGTTTTGGAACATTCCGGTGCAACTTCACGAACAGACCAACGAAAATCTTCCTCTCTTTGCCGGCTGGATTGGCTTGTGGATTCAGTCACACTGAACTCACGACCGACAGCAGAAACAGACTTGCCAGAATGAAGCCCGTCTAAAACGTGTATTTTGTCACTCAGTCATATGACATGCTTTGTTCTCTTTGGAGCTGTACCTGCAGATGCTTCTAACTCAACTCTCTTGGCACTTGGTAGCTGTTTCTGGAAGCAAAACTGAAAGAGAAAGGAATTTCTAAGGTTGGAGGTCCATGAATATGCGAACACATGATGTGAATTGCGAATAGCAGTCACAATGCATGCAACCACAGATAAGTTAAATCACGAATTGGGAATGTGTGAATAATGTTAAGTAGTAGTATTATTTAGTCTTGGGTATTTAAAATAAAACCTTTTCCCTTTTTCATTATTTGATTATTTTTTATTTTTTTTTTAACAGATTTCATTGATATACCTGTGTGTATCTATCCATCTATATATTTCAAATTGCTTTATATGGATTTCTTTGTTTTGTTTTGTTTTAACTAGAGGTAGGTCTGGTCATGTGAATTTTATTGATTTCTTTGAACAAAATTACCAAAGCGCTGCATTCCTGGGTTGTATTTAAATCATAGGAGTGCATCCACGGTAGAGTCCAACCCAATTTCAGTTTTGGTTACAGTTCCAAAACTGGCCCAAAATCTTTTTTTCTGCCTGGTTTTGGTTGTAGCTGAAAGGCTAAGGCTATGGTTTCATTTTCAGCCAAAGCTAACTATGTGTTTTCAGTGGAAGTCAAAAATTTGTACTTTGTCCTGTTTGCTTCCCTCTCCCCTCCAAACAAGAATTGCTTCTTAGCCATGATCACCTCTAGGTGTTCTCATCAGGCCTTTCTTACAAGCCCTGGTGGTCTATTGGTATATTCAGGGCAGGAATGATCTTTCCCCACTCGCTTCTGCCCATGCTGGCTATGCTGCCAAAATAGCTGCTTTGTCCTCTATTGGCAATTTTGTGACTGCCACAAGAAGTCACAGCAGCCATTTTGAGAGAAGAGCTGACAAGGACTGGAGCGACTGGGGATCACTCCTGCTATGATTAACATCAAGAAATATAATTTAGAAATTAGAATTGCAAGAAAAAATTACTATGGGGTTAGGATAGTTGGTTCAAATAATCAAAGTAATATCCTTTTTAAGCTCTGGCGTTCATTAACCTTAGTGAGCACAAATTCAAAACAAAACTGTATTCCAACTGCAGAGGAGTTAGCAAAATTTTTTAATAGTAAAATTACACTCATTAAAGAGATACATTTCCAGTTGTAAATCCTGACGACTTCCTTTTAAGCCCCAATAGGCCGATAGTAATTCCAATGGATTATTTTTGGAACACCTTTGATCCAGTCTCAGAAACTTATGTTTCAAAATTATGTGAAAAGTTGAAAAAATGCAGTTGTAAATTGGACCCATTTCCTTCTTATCTTTTCGGAGATATTCCTTTACAAGCTATTATATGGCTGACTTCATTATTAATTCATTTTCTTGAAAATGGTTACTTTTCATTGAGTATGGGGAACATAACTTTGACATCGTTATTGAAAAGTGCCAATCTGGGCCCTACAGTTCCCTCATTATTGTCCAATAGCAAATATACCCCTTTTAACAAAAATGATGGAGTCAATTATGTCTTGACAACTTTCCAACTACTTGGAGAAATTTTCTATTTTGTTACCATTGCAACATGGGCTTAGAACAAACTTTAGTACGGAGACTCTCCTATTATCATTAATTTCAAAGATTCAAAATTTACAGATACAAAATAAATGTGTGGTATTGTTGCAATTTGATCTGTCAGCTGCATTTGATGTCATTCATCACAACATCCTGATTGTATGTTATCAGATATTGGTTTAAACCAATTTGTACTGAATTGGTTTAGTAAATTCCTCTCATTGCGATCTTATGAGATATATTTGGAGGGTGAGACTTCCTCCACTTGGAAATCCAGCTGTGGTGTGCCACATGGCTCTCCGCTGTCGTCAATCTTGTTTAATATATTTATGAGTTCTCTGAAAAATTTTTGCCTTTCAGCAGCAGAGACTATATTTACCTATGCAGATGATATTTTCATTTTATTAGAAGTTGATCCTGATCTTAACCTGGTTCATAGTATATACTGCTGCATTTTTAAACTTCAACTGTGGGCTTTGTCTATTCAAATGAAACTGAACGCTGCCAAAACCAAATTGCTTTGGATTGGGCCAAGATTAGAAAACCTCCCTTTCTCTGTCACATTGAAAACAGGTATCTCACTACATATAGATTTTTCATCTAGATTCCTGGGTGTCATCTTGGACTCATCACTTACATTTCATGAACAGATAAATTCCTTGACATGTTGAGGAAGGTCAGATCACTATTCCATCAAGAACATTTCTCAGTGTTGGTACAATCCACTGTGCTTTCTCAGCTAGATTATTGTAACTCAGTTGATCTGGGCATTAAGCAGAGCAGTCTAAAATGACTTCAGTTAATACAGAATACCGCAGCTAAGCTCATTTTTGGGAAATGAAAGTATGATCATGTTTCCCCTTTGTTGATAAAGCTTCACTAGTTCCCAGTTCGCTTTAGGATCCAGTTTAAATTTGCATGCATAATCTTCAAGCTTCTCTATGGAATATTTGATCCTTTTGTCCCCTTATATTGGAATACCCTTAGACTTTGCCATTTGAGAAACACACAAAGATATAAGTTAGCCTTCCCTTCCTTTAAGGGAATTAAATCTGCTGGAAAGCTCAGTCGATCTTTTGTTTTCAAGTTTATAGAGATCTGGAATGAACTCCTTGACTCCATTAGGCTTTTAGGCCAGCTGCAATTATTTTGTAAATTCCTGAAAACTTTGAAGTTCTCACAATTTTTAAATGGTTTGACTACAGTCTCAACGAAATGATAATATTATATTTTTCTTATGTACTTTAGTTTTTAATTAGCTCTTCCTTCTATGTTTTCTGCTATGTACTCTAGTCTTAATTACATGTGAACCGAGTTGAGCTCCACTGGGAGATGACCCAGTATATAAACCAAAGATTAGATAATATCACTAGATTACTAGATATGTAAGGTAGTCGAGGGGGGGGAGGGGAGCTATTTATGTAATGTGATTGTAATTAATGTAATTATGAACTTGTGCAGTAGTTTATATGGTACATAGAGTGCTCCAAATAAATGCTTTTGATAAAATTCAGAATGTTAATAGCAAAATTATGTTACAATTAGGAACAGATCCAGCTTCTCCCTCACCTATCAGAAAAATAATCATTTTGCTCTGGTATGTAGATGAGTTCCATGTTCTAGATTTAATTACTTCCTTCAGAAGCAAGTGCACCAACTCTGTCCTTGCGCCGAGGCAGTTGTAATCTGTACCTGAGGCCATGGAGGGTGAAGTGACTTACCCACCTGTCACAAGGAATGTTAGTGCTTGAAGCAGGATTTGAACACCAGCTTTTCAGCTCACTCTGGTGCACTCTGTCAGTCATGATTTCAGGGTACCTGAGAGAACCTGATAACCCAAAGGGGTGGGTGTGACCAGAGGATCCTCTGTATGTTTTGAAAGCTATCGGAAATCATAACAACAAAAGACTAGAAATGAACTGATTATAGATTTGAAGAAGAAAAGGAAAGCAGATATGCATTTAGGGCCCGATTCTACATAGGTTGCTTAAAAAATTGTCATCGAGTAATGCGGCGCTAAGTACGATTCTATGTGGCCTGGAGCGCTAAATGCTCCAACGCTGCTTCGATGCTCAAAGAATTCCTATCGGCGTTAGAGCACTTAGTGCTCTGGGCCATGATAGAAACCTCTACCATAGCTTACTAAAAGAGGGCCTAAGTTAGGTGCCTATATCAGCTAGGCATGTTGACGTAGGTGCCTAATTTTAGGCAGACTATAGAATTTGTCACTTTGTTCTTATTTATATTCTCCAACACATTTCACATGAAAACATTTCTACTGATCAAAAAGTTAGGTCTTCTGCTATTTTGAAGTAACTGAGCTTGCTGGGAAGAGGTCTTCTCTTCTGTAAAGTTTCAGGAGCTCGTAGGTGTCTTCCTTTCAAGGTACATTTTTCTGAAACAAAGCAAAATGTTGAACTTAAAGCACTGCACCTATCTTCTAGATGGCCTTGTCCCCATAGTTAAAGGAGGGAACGTGCGCAGCTCCCTCCCTCCTTCCTACCTACCTACTGAATCTATCTCCCTCCCCCTTACCTTCACGGCACATTAGTAAAGTAAGTTGCTCAAGATGGCCGAGCCTGCCTGCCTGCCTGCAGTCACGTGTGTGTGAGCGGAAGCTTCTCCTCTGACACAACCGGAAGTTGCGTCAGAGGAGAAGCTTCCACCCACACATGCGCCTGCAGGCAGGCAGGCAGGCTCGGCCGGCTTGAGCAATTTACGTTGCCAGCATGCCGTGAAGGTAAGAGGGAGGGAGACAGATCCAGTAGGAAGGAGGGAGGGTGCTGTGTGTGATCAGTGACCTGGTTCTCTCGAGAGCCAGAAGGCCTTGAGCAGGCGCAGATGCTCAAAGCCCGGCCCAGGCAAGAGGCGGGAGCTTGCTTTCATTCTCATAACCAGCAGAAGGGGTAAGGAGCATGTTTGAGAGGAAGGAAGGGCAGGCGTATGCCGCTTTTAGCATGGGGATGTGAGGGGGTCTTACGGGGGGGGGGGGGGTTGCAATGCCGGTTAGAGCGGGGGAGGAGGGGGTGATGGAGCAGCACCGGTAGCCTTGGGTGGGGGTGGGGGTTTGGTGGAACGAATCAAAGCGAGTTTCCATTCATTCCTATTGGGGAAACTCGCTTTGATATACGAGTAACTTGATTTACGAGCATGCTTCTGGAATGAATTATGTTTATAATCCAAGGTTCCACTGTATTTATCTAGCATCTGCAGATCTATTAAAAAGAAAAAAAACACCACCCGCTGGCTACATGCATTGTGCCATACAGGGGTCTTCAGAGGATACTGCTATTTGCTCAAACTGGTACAAAGTATGCTGCTGCTTTTCATATTCCCAGATTGTATAGTTACCGTGTTTCCTCAAAAATAAAACCCAGCATGATTTTTAAAGGTGCTCCTAATATAAGCCCTACTCCAAAAATAAGCCGTAGTTAAGATTGATCCCCGAAGTCCCTTCCGAATGTCCCTGACACTAGTGCTGCCCGATTCGATGAAAAATTCAGACTCATCAATTCAGTGACATCCCCCACTCCAATGCTACCTGAAATACCTCCGCTCCAAGGCCTCCAAAAACAGCAGCAGCACTCTGAACAAGCTGCTTTGCAGCCTTCTTCGCCAGGGCCTTCCCTCTGCTGTGTCACTGAAGACATCACCAGTCAGTCTTATGGTAGGAGAGTTGGTGGGGTTCTGCTGCACAGGGGGATGGGAGCGAGGGATAGAAAAATGCTCACAAGGGGATGGGTGAGAGGGTCAGTGGGGCTCTGCTGCACAGGGCGATGGGAGGGAGAGATAGAAAGATGCTGCACAAAGGGATGAGTGAGGGGAGGAAAGATGCTGTACATGGGGGGGGGAGGAGAAAGGAAAGAGGAAGAATTGGGGGGGGAGGAGAGGAAGGGAGAGTTGATTGTTTTACATGAAAATGTTGTATGAATAAGATACCCAGAATAAGTTCTCAGGAACAAGTTCTTAAAATTTTAGATTCTGGTAAGTGAAGTCGTAGCAGAATGATTTTAGAGCAGCAAGAGAGCTTGTAAACCTACAGGTACTTGGAAGAAGAAGAAGAAAAAAAAAAAGCTTCCTGTGGTGTTTCCCTTTCAAACTCAGATTCCGTCCTCAGCATGGCGTATACATGGGCGAAGCCAGGATCCGAGCCAGGGGGGTGCAAATGATCTTAGACTGAGAGAACTACATTGGGATTGGATTCGAGCTTGAATACATTTACAGTAAAACCTTTGTATGCAAGTGTTTTTCAAGACAAGCAAAACATTTTATTAAATTTTAACTTGATATAGAAGAAATGTTTTGCAATACAAGTACATACAGTATACAAACATCACAACTGAGCCAATGGTTCTATCTCTCTGATGCTGCGGGAATGTAGTGACTGTTCTAAACAAGCAAAGTCTTGCAATACGAGTACATACAGTATACACGCGTCACATCATCACAGTGGTATTTGAACCCTGGTTTCTGTTCTTTTCAGCTCACTGCTATAACCAGTAGGCTACTCCTCTATTCCCATATAGTACAGGGGGTGTCAAAATCCCTCGTCAAGGGCCGAAATCCAGTCAGGTTTTCCCCAATGAATATGCATGAGATCTATTAGCATACAATGAAAGCAGTACATGCAAATAGATCTCATTCATATTCATTGGGGAAATCCTGAAAATCTGACTGGATTGCGGCCCTCAAGGAGGGACTTTGACACCCCTGATATAGTATGTCTGATATTTGATAGCGCCATCAGAGTAGGGTTACCATATCGCTCCAGAAAAAGGAGGACAGATTGAGACATCTGGGTTTTACTTCTACTGAAAGCAATGGAAGTAAGGAGGACAGATAGAGACATCTGGGCTTCTCCATCTTCCTTTTTCTGGAGCCATATGGTAACTCTACATCATAGGCTTTGAAAATTCTCACAAATATTTTTTCAGTATAATTTTCATAACTCACCCCGGGGGGGGGGGGGCAATTATGGAGTTAACTTTTCAAATATCACATTATACGTACACACGTCCTTATGAAGCAAACACATTGCCATCTGATGCCGACAGTCTTCTGCAAGCAACTAGCACTACACCCGAAAGCAAGCTCGAATATGGCCTGGGCGGTGCAGTGCTGCCTGGGTGGGGGATGGGCAACGGGAAGGAAGCTCTCCAGCTGTGCTGCAGGCTTTCTGGCGACTCCTGCAGGCTCTGCTCCGCCGACTGCATCCACTCTAAACAGTGTGCATGTGTGGCAGCCAAATCCTACAAGGCAGCACAGTCTGAATGTTTCAGGCCTACCATGGTTACTCTAAAAGACAATGATGTCTTTCTCAAACTGCAGCAACTTGTGCATTTTTTAAAGAACCTTTTACTTCATTTAAAGTAGCTCAAACGCTGTTAAGAAAACAAAAAGGAGGCCTAGATGCAAATTCCAGAGCTGTCAAGTTACCCAATCCCGGAGGGATAAGGGCCTCGCCTATCCTTTTTTTTTTTTTTTTTTAACTCAAATCTCACAGGCTCCGATTCTATCCATCAAAACCATTTCTGCCAATTGCATAATGCATCAGAAAATCAGAACTGCCCTAAATATCCCTCTTGGAACGGAATAACTTGTCAGCTTTGATTGCTTCCCCTATTTTAAGGAATAGTTAGTAGCCTGTTTAGTTGAACTAACTTAAGTGTGGCTTGATCCATGGACACAGAGGCTTAGAGAGGCTACAGCTTCTACTATGGCACAGCTATCCGCTAATGGCTAGGGTTACCAGATGTCCGGATTTCCCCGGACATGTCCTCCTTTTGAGGACAGGTCCAGGGGTCCGGATGGCTTTTCAAAATCCGGCCCTTTGTCCGGGTTTTGAAAAGCCTCCCTCAAAATCGCAGTCGAACAGGAGGGCAACGCGATGACGTCACATGCGGAAGCCCTCCCGCCCGACCAGAGCACGCGGCAGGGGGCTGGGCTGGGGCACGGATGGGTGGAACTGAGTGGGCCTGGGGGTGGGTCTAAGGGGGTCCGGATTTTCTGAACGGAAAATCTGGTAACCCTACTAATAGCTGCAGAGAAAAAGAAAACGTTGACACAACATCCTGACTCTACTTAGTCACGTTTGTTCTTCAGTGTCCACTGAACATAGTAATGATAGCAGATAAAGACCTGCGTGGTCCATACAGTCTGCCCAACAGCCTCACCCTTGTCATCTAGTAATTATTAATTTTACTTACTAAGTTCCTCTACATTACAGGGGTCTCAAAGTCCCTCCTTGAGGGCCGCAATCCAGTCGGATTTTCAGGATTTCCCCAATGAATATGCATGAGATCTATGTGCATGCACTGCTTTCATTGCATATTCATTGGGGAAATCCTGAAAAACCGACTGGATTGCGGCCCTCAAGGAGGGACTTTGAGACCACTGACTCTACAAGATGTCCTCCCCTTCCCCCCCCCTCCTCACAATAAGCACGACCCGCACTTGGATGATAGGAATGCGATATAAAATACGCACACTTGCTCCTGATCCATCTAGCCATATACGGGACAGAGACCGTAGAAGTCTGTCTGCCATTGGCCACATTGCCCCAATGCTGGAGTCACTTTCAAAGCACACTGCAGCTCGTCTCACTCTGTCGTAGCCATATACTGGACAAAGCCCACAGAAGTCTGTCTGGCACCAGCTTCGCTTCCCCACTGCTGGAGACGTATTTAAGCTAGGGTTACCAGATTTCCTATTTTTAAAAAAATGACATGTAGCCACGCCCTATTCTGTCCCTAGCACCGCCCCCATACGGGCCTCATGTCTCCTTCCCTGAGCTCTGGGCCAAGTCTAGAGGGCCTCCGTGCATATATTACTCGGGATCTAGCTAGGTACTTGGGACCTGGGTTGGCCACAAGATCCTGCGCTTGATGGACCTTCGGCAAGTCCCAGTATGGCAATTCTTATGTTCTTAGTGATGCTTAATTATTATGGCTATCCTGAACACATGAGAACTAGGGCTGTCCTGACAACCACAGGCTGAGCAGTAGTGAAACTAACCATAATATACTGGCTTTAGTTTCTTGTCGCAAGTCTGAGCTGCAAGTACACAACGCATGGGCCTGGCGTCGCAAAGCAGCTCAAACTTGAGTACCTGAATAAATTCATGTAAACCGTTCTGATCTCCCCTGAGAGTATAGAAAATCAATCAATCAAATAAATAAATAAATGCTTGGACATGCTCTTGGACATGTACACAAGCATCAGTCAGGAAGCCAACGCAGTCTCCTAAAGGTTTCCCTCATAAGCCCATATTAATAACAGTCCTTTGGTCAACTCCATCCACTGTGTCTCTGGTAGTTTTAATTTCGGGATTACAATCAATTAGAATGTCTTTACCTAACCACGGGAAGAGGTTACGAGGCACACACTGTGGAACTGGGTCCCCCAAACTATTAGAGAACTAGATGACCTTTGGAACTTTAGGAAGGACACGAAAACCTTCCTCTTCACAAACCCAGCTCCTTGAAAGACCAAACCTCAGAGTCTCACCAACTAGGCCACTGTCTAAATCTCTCACCAAAGTAGAGATGTAAATAAGCGTATCTCGAATGTAGGCAATTGACTGTGTGTCCCTGATGTAAATTAATGTACCTCTGATGGATGTAAATTGGGGTATCTCGGATGTTTGTACCTACTGTACCTCGAACTTGTATTGGTCTTTCCAGTTTCACCATGAACTCAGCTCCATGAAAAGACCAAACATTAAAGAACTCATTAGTCCCACCATCCAGGCCATTGTCTAAGTCCCACCCCAAAGTAAGTATTGTAAATTAGTGTATCTCAGATGTTTATACCTATTGTAATGTAACTGTACTCTTTCCTATTATGTCTTGTTTCTATTGTCTTGACCATTCTCTGTATGTGTTCTTGGAACCCGTTCTGGGCTGTTTTGAGAGGATGGGCTAAATACTACTGCACCCAAAAACCCCTATCCACACACAAGTTTTTGAAACAAGCTTGTAGTCACAGTTCTAAACTAATTTCCCTTTCCCATTCACAAAACAAATATGTTTTTCCGGCATTCAGCCATGCTTTGTGGGTTTTCTTCTGGGCGCTGTACAATTTTGCAAACACAGATTGCCTAGAGAGTAATTTTTTTTTTTTAGAACCACTTCAGCGGGGAGTCTGAAAACCACTCCCTTGCCTAGCTGAAAGGGCACGTGAGCTTGTACACAGCAGGCATTTCGAGCTGGATCAAGGGAGGTGTTCCTGGAGGAGGAGAAGAGGGTTGGCACGGGAAACAAGTTGCTGACATTGCAATTCCCGATCCATGCACATCATTTTCCTGCAAGTTTTTTTTCCCCCCTGCACAATAAGCAGATGCAAACTCCAGAGGCAATTTTCATAAGAAAACTACTGTATTAATTTTTATTTATTTATGAAAACGTCGATGCTATTAATCCAAATTACTTTTTCTCTCAGCAGTGAACAAAAAACACTCATACATTTAAAATAACATATCAGAAAGAGTCTTGAAAGATGCAAGGTTGTCTTGTTTATTCTTTTATTTGTCTGTTGGAATGTGTTTCTCCCTCTTTGGTGCATAGGTGGAGGGGGTTTTTTTTTTTGGGGGGGGGAGGGTTGAATTGTATAGACTGAGAGAATAACAAACATTCGCATTGTGGAGGTGAGCCATGGCCTTGTGTTAGAGCTGCTGCCTCAGCACCCTGAGGTTGTGGGTTTAATCCCAGCGTTGTTCCTTGTGGCCCTGGGCAAGTCATAGAAACATAGAAATAGATGGCAGATAAGGGCCACGGCCCATCCAATCTGCCCACCCTAATGTCCTTCCCCTACCTTTGCCCTGTGAATAGATCCCATGTGCCGATCCCATTTGGCCTTAAAATCAGGCACGCTGCTGGCCTCAATCACCTGTAGTGGAAGACTATTCCAATGATCAACCACCCTTTCAGTGACAAAGAATTTCCTGGTGTCACCTCTTAGTTTCCCGCCCCTGATTTTCCATGGATGCCCTCTTGTTGTCGTGGGGCCCCTGAAAAAGAAGATATCTTCCTCCATCTCGATGCGGCCTGTAAGATACTTGAACGTCTCAATCATGTCCCCCCTCTCCCTGTGCTCCTCGAGCGAGTAAAGCTGCAATTTGTCAAGCCTTTCCTCGTATGGGAGATCCTTGAGTCCCGAGACCATCCGGGTGGCCATTCTCTGCACTGACTCCAGCCTCAGTACATCCTTTCGATAATGCGGCCTCCAGAATTGCACACAGTATTCCAGGTGGGGCCTCACCATGGATCTATACAATGGCATAATGACTTCCGCCTTACGGCTGACAAAACCCCTTCGTATGCAACCCATGATTTGTCTTGCCTTGGATGAAGCTTGCTCCACTTGATTGGCAGACTTCATGTCCCCACTGACGATTACCCCCAAGTCTCGTTCTGCTACCGTTTTTGCTAAGATCTCGCCATTAAGGGTATAGGACTTGCATGGATTTTGGCTGCCCAGGTGCATAACTTTGCATTTTTTGGCATTGAAGTTGAGTTGCCAGGTCCTAGACCAGCGCTCCAGTAGGAGTAGGTCGTGCATCATGTTATCGGGCATTGAATCTTCGTCCGTTGTGCATTTGCCCACTACATTACTTAGTTTGGCGTCATCGGCGAATAATGTTATCTTACCTCGAAGCCCTTCTGCCAGGTCCCTTATAAAGATGTTGAATAGGATCGGGCCCAAGACTGAGCCCTGTGGCACTCCACTGATCACCTCTGTCATTTCAGAGGGGTGCCGTTTACCATTACCCTTTGAAGCCTACCTCCAAGCCAGTTCCCAACCCATTTCGTCAATGTGTCACCTAATCCTATAGAACTCATCTTGCTCAGCAACCTGCGGTGTGGTACGCTATCGAATGCTTTGCTAAAGTCCAGGTACACGATGTCCAGGGACTCCCCAATATCCAGCTTCCTCGTCACCCAGTCAAAGAAGCTGATCAGGTTGGATTGGCATGATCTCCCCTTAGTAAATCCATGTTGACGGGGATCCCGTAGATTCTCCTCATCCAGGATCTTATCCAATTGGCGTTTGATTAGGGTTTCCATTAGTTTGCTCACTATCGATGTTAGACTCACTGGTCTGTAGTTTGCTGTCTCCAGCTTTGAGCCTTTCTTGTGGAGTGGAATGACGTTAGCCGTCCTCTAGTCTAACGGGATGGTGCCTGTACTAAGGGAGAGGTTGAAGAGCTCGGACAGTGGCTCTGCCAAGACATCACTCATCTCCCTAAGCACCCTGTGGTGTAAGTTGTCAGGCCCTATTGCTTTGTTAACCTTAAGCCTTGACAGCTCATCATAGACACTCAAACTTCCATTGTCCAGGTACAAAATAAGCACCTGTATATATGTAAACCGCCTGAATGTGTAACCACAAAAAGGCAGTATACAAATCCCATCCCCTCTCCCCTCTGCCCAGCTGCGATCAATTCAGAGCCGGCAGAGGAGAAGAATGGCAGCTACAGGCAGGAGGAGGAGATGTGCCTAGCGATTGCTCTTCTGAGCAGGTGCCAGACCCAGTTCCTCCCCGCTTCTAAGGGGCTACTCCACACAAACAGTATGCATATGATTTGTATGCTATTTGTTTGTGCATAGCCCTGTGAAAGAAAATCACTCCCAACACAGTTTTTACAGCCCCGAGTTAATGCAGGCGCACTTACGGCCTCATAAATAGTCCTGCGATAGCATTTTACAGGCAACTTCAGTGCACAATCTCAGGAAATTTGTCCATAAAAGACCTTCAATTATGCTGCACTGAATCCAGGCTTAGAACATGGAAAAGTCTTGCATTAAGGTAGAATCTGGCCTTAGCCTAACACCCTTTACTAAAAGGGCTCCTTTATGGTTTTAATTACATTACATTAGGGATTTCTATTCCGCCATTACCTTGCAGTTCAAGGTGGATTACAAAAGAATTATCCAAGAACTTACAAAAAAAAAAATAAAATTGGTCATTTTCAAAAAGAGTAAGAAATGGGTAAGGTTATTTGTTTGGGGTAGTTGGCTTTAGTGAGAGGTGGCGTATGAGACTTGTGGTATTATTTCTTTTTTCAGAGTTTTCTTGAAGAGTATGGTCTTTATTTCTTTTCTAAAAGTCTTGTAGTCGAGGGATGCCGTCAGTAGATTGGCGATTTGGTTGTCTAGTTTGGCTGCTTGAGTGGCCAGGAGGCCATCATATAGTTTTTTCTGTTTGACCTCCTTAATTGGGGGGTATGAGAATGGGGTGTGAGTTTTCCTATGTCTGGTTGCAGTGTTGTGGATGAGGCAGTTATTCAGGTAGTTTGGACTGTCTCCGTATAAAGTCTTAAATAGTAGGCAGTAGAATTTAAATTGTATTCTTGCTGGGATCGGAAGCCAGTGCGATTGGAGATATGCTTCTGTAATGTGATCATGTTTCTTTAATGAGTAGATGAGTCTTAGTGCTGTGTTTTGGATAGTTTGTAGTTGTTTTGTTATGGTTGTAGGGCATGGGAGGTACAGGATATTACAGTAGTCAAGTAGGCCTAGTATTAAGGACTGAACTTTGAACTGGAATTGAGTTTTCTCGAAGAATTTCCGAACTTGTCTTAAGTTTCTCATGACTAAGAATGACTTTTATATTGTTTTATTGATTTGCGGTTGCATGGTGCAGCATCTGTCGATAGTTATTCCTAGCAGTTTTAGGGTGGTTTGTATGGGGTAGTTGATTGCGTTGATTTCAATGTTGGTTATGGTTGGTATTTTGTTGTTTTCTAGGAGGATGAATTTCGTTTTTTCTGGGTTCAATTTCAGTTTGTGATCTTTCATCCAGGTTGCTATTGATTTTAGTGTTTGGTATATTGTGTTCGTCATGGAGAGTTCAGGTTGATCGAAGGGTATGAGAATGGTAATGTCATCGGCATAGCTGTAGGAGGTTATGCCTTGTTTGTCCAGGTGAGAGCTGAGGGAGGCTGTATAGAGATTGAAGAGAGTCGGGGATAGAGGGGATCCTTGGGGAACTACGCAGGGGTTTGACCAAGGTTCAGATTTTTGTTTGTCTGATTTTACTCAATAGGTTCTTGATTTAAGGAATCCTTCAAACCATGTGTATACTTTATCTGTGATACCTATTGTATCCAGGATTTGTAGTAGAATGTTATGGTCCACCAAGTCGAATGCAGCGGTAAGGTCTAGTTGTATGAGCATCATTTTTTTTCCTGTGCTGAGATGTTGTCTGGCTGTGTCCAAGAGAGATCCTAGTAGTGTTTCCGTGCTGAAGTTGTTTCTGAAGCCGGATTGTGTGGGAAGGAGTATGTTATGGTTTTCTAAGTAATTGGAGAGGAATTTGGCAACTAGTCCTTCTATTATTTTGACGTAGAGTGGAATAGAGGCAATGGGTCTGTAGTTGGCTGTTTGGTCTATCGGTCCATTGGGGTCTTTGAGGATCGGGGTGATGATGATTTCGCTGAGGTTGGTAGGGTAGTGGCTGTTTATTAGCAAGATTTGTATCCAGTTTAGAAGAAGAGTGCGGAATTTTGTGCTGGATGTTTTTAGGAGATATGGTGGACAGTTGTTGAGGTCACAGGATGCTTGGCTATATTTTTTGTAGTATTTGTAGAATTCAGGCCATTGTATGTTGGGGAATTGAGACCATATTCTATCTGCTGCAGTAGAATCTCTATCTATGGGGAGAATTGTGAATTCGTTAGGATGGGTAGAGGTGTCATTGAGGGTAGCTCTTGCATTGGTAATTTTATTTTGGAAGTGTTCTACTAATAGAGTAGCTGAGGGGGGATAGTATTGTTAGTGGTCAGGTAGGGTTTGGTGTCGGTTAGGGTTTTTAGAATTTGGAATAGTTTTTTAGTGTCTTGGGTTTCATTGCCTATTTCTCTTGTCCTTTAATTGTGATTTGTATTGTTTGTTGATTTTTTTCCAGGCGGATTTTGTATGATCCGAGTTCGATTTTCTCTCTTTGTGCTTTGTGAAATTGTACATTTTGCTCTTAAGCAAAGAAAAGGGAAAAGGGCATTTCCTATAGTTTCCTTTTGAAATTACCTACAAGGCATGTGGGCTGTTTGCAATTTAAACTTCTTCCTTCTGTTTTCCGTCTGTTTAAAGTGTTCTGGGGTGCATTAGGTTGTTCTATGACTATGCCTTAAGTCTACAGACATCACTACACTGTGTAGCCATGGACATTTATGTTTCTGGTGGCTTAGGTGCTCAGTTGGAGCATTTTCTGGGCCAGAAATTCCAGCAGGAGCCAGAAAAAGGAGAGCTGGCGTTCCCGGCGAAGTGTAGCCATGTGCCTCTGGACTACCTGGGCAGTAGTTTGCTCCCTAATTCATACACATGATGTATGAAGCCTTCACCAGCATCAGTAAGTACAGTACATAGAAACATGACGGCAGATAAAGGCCAAATGGCCCATCTAGTCTGCCCATCCGCAGTAACCATTATCTCTCTCTCTCTCTGGGAGATCCCATGTGCCTATCCCAGGCCCTCTTGAATTCAGACACACTCCCCGTTTCCACTACCTCTTCTGGGAGACTGTTCAACGAATCTACCGCCCTTTTCTTAAAAAAGTATTTCCTCAGATTACGCCGGAGCCTATCACCTCTCAACTTCATCCTATGCCCTCTCATTGCAGAGTTTCCTTTCAAATTAAAGAGACTCGACTCATGCACATTTATATTACGTAGGTATTTAAATGTCTTTATCATATCTCCCCTCTCCCGCCTTTCCTCCAAAGAATACAGATTGGGATCTTTAAGTCTGTCCCCATACGCCTTATGATGAAGACCACATACCATTTTAGTAGCCTTCCTCTGGACCGACTCCATCCTTTTCATATCTTTTTGAAGGTGCAGACTCCAGAATTGTACACAATATTCTAAATGAGGTCTCACCAAAGTCCTATACAGGGGCATCAATACCTCCTTTTTCATACAAGCCATACCTCTCCCTATGCAACCTAGCATCCTTCTAGCTTTTGCCGTCACCTTTTCAACCTGTTTGGCCACCTTAAGATCAACACTACAATCACACCCAAGTCCTGCTCTTCCGTCGTGCACATAAATTCTTCACCCCCTAAACTGTACTGTTCCTTCTGGTTTTTGCAGCCCAAATGCTTGGCCTTGCATTTCTTAGCATTAATTTTTAGCTGCCAAATTTCAGACCATTCTTCAAGCTTCGCCAGGTCTTTCTTCATGTTATTCACACCATCCAACGTGTCTACTCTATTGCAGATTTTGGTATCATCCGCAAAGAGGCAAATCTTACCCAACAATACTTCAGCAATATTGTTTATAAAAATGTTAAAAAGAACAGGCCCAAGAACAGAACCTTGAGGCACACCACTGGTAACATCCCTTTCCTCAGCGTGATCTCCATTGATCACTACCCTCTGTCGCCTTCCACACAACCAGTTCCTGACCTGATTTCAGAGGGGAAGCCAGGTTGGCGCGAGCAGCAGGCCTGAGAAGCTGCTCGCACTGGAGAAGATTTAAAGAGGTACCGGGATGGGGGGCACAATCATGGTATGAGGGCAGAGAAGTGTTGTTCTTAAACTAGCCACTTCCAGTCCCATTTACTGCTTTCCATCCAGATAAAGACTCCATGAGGTATTACCCCCATCTTGACAAATTAGACTTTTTTTTTTTTTTTTAGTTTAGAACCTTCACTTTTGAATTCTCCATGTTTGTCATAATATTAAACCACACCGTCTGGTGATCTTTGGCTGTCAGATGATCACTTACTGTATTATCTAATATAATAAAACCCTAAGCGCGCATGCGCACTGTTATCTGCGTGTTCCGTTTTCCGTGAGCTGTAGGTCTGCGGCAGGTAGGAGTGCACATGCGCGCTTAGGGTTCTGTTTTTCGTGCTGTTATTCGGTCTGGCCTGTTCCCTGCTCGCCTTGCCGTACTGTATTTTTAAGTTGAAAGACTTGGCGGTGGCTCCTCTCACGATCCCTGCCTGCGTCTGACTTCTGACACAGGTGGGGATCATGAGAGGAGCCGCTGCCGCGTCTTTCAACTAAAAAATACACTACGGCAAGGCACGCAGGGAGCAGGCCAGACCGAAGCTTCAAAAATCCCAAAGGTGAGCAAATCCACTGCCCGACAGAGGGCTCCGTTTTGAAGCTGTGGCTCTCATTGAACCGCCAGTTGGCCGGCTCCCTTGCCGGAGTTATTTTTCAGTTTACAGGTGCCACCGCGGCTCCTCTCATGAGCCGCACCTGCGTCAGAAAAGACTTCCGATGCAGGCGGGGATCGTTAGAAGAGCCGTGGCGGCACCTTTAAACTTAAAAATAACTCCTGCAAGGGAGCCGGCCAGACCGCAGGAAGAGTAAGGGGGATGGAGAAATCCTGCTGCTGCACAGGGAAATGGAGGGGGGGGGGGAATGCTGTGGCTGCTGCACAGGGAAGTGGGGGGGAGGGAAAAAATGCTACTGCACAGGAAAATGGAGGGGGGAGGAAATGCCGTGGCTGCTGCACAGGGAAGTGGGGGGCAGGGTAATAAAAGCTACTGCACAGGGAAATGGAAGGGGAGGGAATGCTGTGGCTGCTGCACAGGGAAGTGGGGGGGGAAGAAAAAAAAATACTGCTGAACAGGGAAATGGTGGGGGAGGGAATGCTGCGGCTGCTGCATAGGGAAGTGGGGGGAATGGAAACAAATGCTGCTGCATACGGAAATGGAGGGGAGGGGATGCTGCTTCGGCTTTTGCACAGGGAAATGAGGGGGAGGGAAAAAATGCTGCTGCACAGGGAAATGGAGGGAAAGGGAATGCTGCGGCTGCTACACAGGGAAGTAGGGAGGGAGACAGAAAGAAAGGAAAAAAGACATTGGGGCAGGGAAAGAGACAGACAGACAGAAAGAAAGACAGCGGGAGGGAGAGAGACAGAAAGAAAAAGACAGGGTTAGGGAGAGAGACAGAAAGAAAGAAAGACAGACATATATTCTAGCAACCGGGCTTAAAGACTAGTCAGAAATATTCTCCCCATTTATAAACACTATGTCCAGTTTGGCTCTGTCTTAGGCGGGGTTCCATTACCAACTACTGGAACAGTTCTCCATGTCAAGAATCCATGATGACCTTTTTATTTTTCATTTTATTTATTTATTTATATACCACCTATCAATGGAGGTTTACATTCAGGTACTCGAGCATTTTCTGTCCTGGTGGGCTCACAATCTATCTAATGCACCTGAGGCAATGGAGGATTAGTGACTTGCCCAGGGTCACAAGGAGAATCCACAACCCCAGGGTGCTGACACAGCATCAAAGATATCCCAATCAATATCCAGCATTCTGAAGTCACATAAGAACATAAGAAGTTGCCTCTGCTGGGTCAGACCATGGGTCCATCGCGCCGAACAGTCCGCTCCCGCGGCGGCCCATCAGGTCCATGACCTGTAAGTGACCCTTTGCCTAAAACCCTTTAATCTCCATTTTTCTTCTATCTATACCCTTTCATGGCCCTATCTCTACCTCTATCTATATCCCTCAATCCCCGTATCCTTCAGGAACTTGTCCAATCCCTCTTTGAACCCCCTTAATGTACTCTGTCCTATCATATCCTCTGGAAGCCTATTCCAGGTGTCCACCACCCTCTGAGTGAAGAAAAATTTTCTAGCATTGGTTCTAAACCTGTCCCCTTTCAGTTTCTCTGAGTGCCCCCTTGTTCTTGTAGTTCCCATTAGGCTGAAGAATCTGTCCCTTTCCACCTTCTCTATGCCCTTCATGATCTTGTAAGTTTCTATCATGTCTCCTCTGAGTCTTCGCTTCTCCAGGGTGAAGAGCCCCAGCCTTTCTAGCCTCTCTGCGTATGAAAGGTTTTCCATACCTTTTATCATTCTTGTCGCTCTTCTCTGAACCCTCTCAAGTATCTCCATGTCCTTCTTTAGGTACGGCGACCAATATTGGACACAGTACTCCAGATATGGTCGTACCATCGCGCGGTACAGTGGCATGATGACTTCCTTTGTTCTGGTTGTAATACCCTTCTTAATAATACCCAACATTCTGTTTGCCTTCTTCGAGGCTGCTGCGCATTGTGCCGTTGACTTCATTGTTGTATCCACCAGTACACCCAAGTCTCTTTCAAGGTTACTTCCCTCTAGTACTAATCCCCCCATTTGGTAGCTGAACATCAGGTTCTTTTTCCCTATATGCATGACCTTGCATTTCCCTACATTGAAGTTCATCTGCCATTTATTCGCCCACTCCTCCAGTTTGTTCAGGTCCCTTTGTAGGTCCTCGCATTCTTCCACAGTTCTAACCCTGCTACAGAGTTTAGTGTCATCCACAAATTTTATAACTTTACACTTCGTCCCTGTTTCCAGGTCATTAATAAATTCATTGAATAGCAGCAGTCCGAGCACCGACCCCTGTGGAACTCCACTCATGACCCTCCTCCAGTCCGAGTAGTGACCCTTCACTCCAACCCTCTGCCTGCCAACCAGTGTTTAACCCATCTGTGTACGTCCCCTTCCACCCCGTGGTTCCACAACTTCCTAAGTAGCCGTTCAAGGGGGACCTTGTCAAAGGCCTTTTGGAAGTCAAGGTAAATAATGTCTACGGGTTCCCCTTTACCCCCTCAAAGAAGTGCAGTAAGTGTGTTTGGCAGGATCTTCCTTTGCAAAAGCCATGTTGGCTCGCTTTCATTAGCCCATTTCTTTCGATGTGCTCACAGATGCTGTCCTTTATCAGTGTTTCTACCATCTTGCCCGGAACTGATGTCAAATTTACCGGCCTTTAGTTTCCCGGGTCTCCTCTCGAACCCTTTTTAAAGATAGGTGTAACATTTGCTATCTTCCAGTCCTCCGGGATCTCACCAGTTTTCAAGGATAGGTTGCAAACTCGTTGGAGTATTTCCAATATCTCATTTTTTAGTTCTTTTAGTACCCTAGGGTGGATTCCGTCCGGGCCTGGTGATTTGTCGCTTTTCAATCTATCTATCTGTTGGAGGACATCCTCATGGCTCACCTCTATTGTCGACAGTTTTTCTTCTTGGTCTCCATTGAAGATCTCTTCCGGTTTTGGTTCACTGGATGTGTCCTCGCTTGTGAAGACTGAGGAGAAGAACTTGTTTAACCTTTCTTGGTCTCCATTGAAGATCTCTTCCGGTTTTGGTTCACTGGATGTGTCCTCGCTTGTGAAGACTGACGAGAAGAACTTGTTTAACCTATCGGCTACCTCTTTTTCCTCCTTTATCACTCCCTTTCTGTCTCCATCATCCAACGGTCCTACTTCCTCCCTCGCCGGTTGCTTCCCTTTAACATATCTGAAGAACGATTTGAAATTTTTTGCCTCCCTGGCTAGCCTCTCTTCGTATTCCCTTTTCGCTCTCCTAACCACTCGATGACATTCTTTTTGGCTTTTCCTGTGTTCCTTCGAGTTTTCCCCGGTTTGGTCCTTTTTCCATTTCCGGAACAATTTTTTCTTGTCTCCTATCGCTTTCTTCACTTCATTTGTTATTCATGCTGGGTCTTTTGTTCGGTTTTTTTTGCACCCTTTTCTAAATCTGGGGATGTACATATGTTGTGCTTCTTGCACTGTGCACTTGAATAGGGACCAGGCTTGCTCTACAGTTTCTGTTTTCCTTGAGCTGTTTCTGAGTTTTTTCCTCACCATTTCTCTCATAACATCATAGTTCCCTTTCTTGAAGTTGAATGTTGTCCCTGTGGTTCTCTTCCCTTTTTCTGTTCCTACTTCTAGTTTGTACTGGATCATGTTGTGGTCGCTGTTTCCTAGTGGTCCTACTACTTCCACTTCCTTTGCAGGTCCCCCTAGTGCGTTGAGGATTAGGTCGAGAGTGGCATTCCCTCTCTTTGGTTCCTTGACGAGCTGTTCCATAAAGCAGTCCCTCACAGCCTCTAAGAATTCTGTTTCCCTCGCACAGTTCGAGTTTCCAATACTCCAGTCTATCCCGGGGTAGTTAAAATCTCCCATTACCATCACGTTCCTGCTTTTGCCTTCCCGCCTCAATTCTGCTGCCAGTTCTTTGTCGGTTGCTTCCGTTTGTCCCGGCGGATGATAGTACAGTCCCAATTTTATGTCAAAGCCATTTCTACCTGGTAATTTAACCCATAATGACTCCAATCCTTCCGCCTTTGTTTCCATATCCACTCCGGACGAGGGAATGGTGTCTTTTATGTATATTGCTATTCCTCCACCCTTTTTGTGAGTCCTGTCTTTTCTATAGTTTGTACCCTGGCAGTACTAAGTCCCATTTGTTATCCTCATTCCACCATGTTTCCGTGATTCCAATGATGTCTAGGTCCTCTTTTCTGGCTGTGACTTCTAATTCTCCCATTTTGGTCTTTAGGCTCCTTGCATTTGCGTACAAGCAATTTAAGCCTTGGCCTTTTCTTTTCCCTGCTGGTTTTCCTAGTGTTTTGCTCCTCTTGCCATCCCCTTTTTGAGCTGCCAGTCCCTGATTTATGTTCATTCTTTGGTGTGTCTTTTTCGTCCGCCACCTGATTTTTCGATTTCTCCTGTTCCTCTAATTCTACCTGTTTGCCCCTCTTATTGTTCATCAATTTCTCTTGTTTCGTGGACTCCTGATGTTTGTCTTTTGCTTGTTCCCTGCATTTTTCCCCCTCAGTATATTCTTTGGATATTCTTGTCCGAACCGTCAACGGCAGGTTGACTGTCGGCTTTCCCCTTCTTCTTAGTTTAAAGCCTGCTCTATTCCTCTCTTGATGTTGTTTGCTAGCAGCCTCGTTCCTGCCGTGCTCAGGTGTAGTCCGTCCCTCCTGAAGAGCTTGTTCTTCCCCAAAAAAGTTGTCCAGTTCCTCACAAAGTGGAATCCCTCTTCTTTGCACCATCTCCTCAACCATTCGTTTATTGCTTGTAGCTCTGTCTGCCTCTTCACGTCTGCCCTCGGTACTGGCAGGATCTCTGAGAAAGCTATCTTCTGTGTCCTCAGCTTCAGTTTCCTTCCTAGGATCTTGATCTGTTCAGTTAGCGTAGTCCTGCTGTAATTTCTCCTGTTGACATCATTTGTTCCAACGTGGATTATCACTGCTGTCTCTTCTGTTTCTGTGCCGTCCAGCATCTTCTCGATTCTGTCGGTGATGTCCCTTGTTCTTGCTCCTGGGAGACAGGTCACTAGCTGATCTTCTCTCCTTCCTGCTACGTGACTGTCCACTTCTCTCAGGATTGAGTCTCCCACTACGACTGCATATTTCCCCTTCTTCAGCTTCCTCACTGGTCTCAAGTCTGTATCCTCGGTGTGGTTCAGTACTTCTCTTTCAGGGTACCGGACAGTCTTTGCCCCCTCTACTTGCTCGATTCTTCCATGTGGTCCTTCATCCTTGGCATCTGTTGGTTCCTGTCTTCCATCTGTTGGTCCCTGTCCTCCATCTCATGTGGACGTAGCTTCCTCGCTCCAGCGCTGCTGTTGATCCTGCACTTCCACCTGCCTGTAGGCCCCCTTGATGAATCTCTCGAGCTCCCTTACTTGCTCCTCGATGTGGTCTCTCTTGTGGGGTCTTCAGCTGTCTTGAACGGTGCTTCTGAGCTGTGGAGCCCCTCCAGCTCCTGAACCCTGCACTGCAGTCGACCAACTTCCTTCTTCAGGCTTTCCAGTTCCTGACACCGACTGCATACGTATGCCTGCCTTCCCGAGGGGAGGTAGTCATACATATGACACTCTGTGCAGTATACTGGGAAGCTCCTCCGGGTTCCTGCTGCTTCCATTTTCTTTCTTCGCAGTGCACTAGATGCTCTCTCCCCTAGATGCTCTCTCCCCTGTCTTATGCGGGCGGGCGTGTGCTCTCTCCTGTGCTTGGCTCTTCCCTGCCTACTTTTTCTACCACCTTTTTCTTGTGGGTCAGTTGTCCTCTCTTGGGCCTTTTTCTTGTCCCTGGAACCTGCTGCTTCTTTATCCTTTCTTGTCTTGTCTTGTGTGTGTCTTATTGTGCGTTTTATTTTGTGTGTGCTCTTGTGTGTATGCTCTCCTTACCTGTGTGCTCGCTTCTTCCTTACCTTCCTGCTGTTCTCTGGTGTTCTGGAGTTCTTGGCTACCTTTGCTCGGCCCTTCTCAAGGCCCTTCGCAAAGGCGCTCTCGCTAAGGCGAGCGCCTTTGCCGCTCGCCTTCGCCACACGCCGAATGGCTGCGCGCCATTGGCTCCCCTCTTTTAAGGGGGAGTCTGGGCTCGCTGACGCGCTGTGATGCCGGGGGGGTGGGCGGAGCTTCCTCTCACCGCTATCCCATGCTGTCTGCCTGCCTTCTCACCACGCTGTCTGCCTGCCTTCTCTTTCCCGCTCTCTCTCCTCGCCTTTCCGCTCTCCCTTCTGCCGGTGCCCGCTTCTTCCCATACCGTCTTGGATCGCTGCCCTGCCACCGCTGTTTCCCCCCTTTTTAAGGGGGAGTCCGGGCTCGCTGACACGCTGTGACGCCGGGGGGTGGGCGGAGTTTCCTCTTGCCACTACCCCACGCTGTCTGCCTGCCTTCTCTTTCCCGCTCTCTCTCCTCGCCTCTCTGCTCTCCTTTCTGCCGGTGCCCGCTGCCTCTTGCACTGGCTTGGATCACAGAAGTACTCCTCTTTCACAGCTTGTTGAGAAGTCACTCTTGTCGCTTCTGGTCACTTGGGTCTCCTGGTCCTTGGACCCTGATGGTCATCAGACAACTCAAGTATGAGCTTCCTGGGGGGTTGGGTGGGTACGTCAGACCTCTCCTAGACATAGCCTGCAGATACCAGATACAGATCCACTCCTTTGCAGATGACATACAACTACCTACTGCTAGGAGACCCCCATAATGCCCAGGTCGCGAAACTCCTAAACTGCCTCTTGGAAATCAGAAACTGGATGTCTGTCAACAAATTGCAACTAAATGCCTCCAAGATGGAACTCCTTTGGATCTGCAAAAAATGCTGCGACCGCCCCTCTCCCTCATTGTGCTGGGACTCAACTACCATAACTGCGAAAGACAAAGTGCGCAGATTAGGAATAATCATTGATGGCAACCTATCGCTTGAATACTATCGATATCCTATAGCTAGGAATATTCCTTGATGGCAACCCATCTGATTGTAGGTTGCCCTCTTCGTCTAGTTCCTTCGATCTTCCCAAACATGATGTTCTTCTCCAATGATCGCTCTCTTTTGACAGTGTGACCAAAATAAGACAGTCGTAACTTTATCATTTGGGCTTTGAGTGACATAGCTGGTTTGAGCGCTTCCAGAATCAATTTGTTAGCTCTTCTGATGGTCCACGGCACGCATAAAATCCTTCCCTAGCACCAAAGCTCAAATGAAGCACATTAGGTGCAGATCATTTTTATGAGTTCCAATTTTCTACTTGTCTTTTCCGTTACTGCTGTCCGACTCCTACATCACTACACATAGAAATAAGCAGCTGAGAGCAAGTCCATGGTGTGTATTATTCTGCACAGCAAGCAATTTGCCCAGGGGGGTGTGGTGGTGGTGGTGGAGGAAGAAGTGCTGTGAAAGGTTCAATGCAGGAGTGGGGGGAAGGGTAATATGCTGAGAAGGGGAAGGAAAAGGGTCTCCTACAGGCACACAAATCAAAGCACTGATCACTATGTGCAGGAAGGCAGACTTGTTTTGACAGCTGAAATAAAAATCTGTTTCCTCACAAAGTTTCCACATGAACCTGCAGATCCCATGCCAGTTCCCTTCAGCATACAGGCAAAACACAGACACGTAAAATGTGTTGGCAGGAAAGGAGCACTTGATCTGTTCGTTCTGTCCAGCGTGCCATCACAGGTCTTGCATTCTTCTCCCTTGGCAAACACGTAATAGGCGCGACCTTTTCACTGGACTAACCTAATGCACTTGTGATTGGCTTTCAAGGACTGTATTGCATCAAGCCATGCTACACCTGAGTAAGGCAGTGTCATTGTTAAAACAAGTCATAAAAGTATTAGTTACTTCCAAATCCATCAGTTTGTGAACTTTTTTTTTCCCAGTGAAGCAGTCAAAGGACTTTTGCTTCCTTCCATTTGAATATTTTATTCTCTCTCAGTTAAGAGGAAAACAAAAATTTGTTTTTCAAAAATAATTCCCTCTCTTTCAAAACTCAGATCTTACTTTGACTCTTTTTAAAAAAAAATCTTTATTCATTTTTAAAACTTATAATAAGTGTATCATTAAATAATAACATTTTAACTTAGATACAACACTTAATATTCTGCAATAATCCATTTTAAAACTTATCTCCCCCCTCCCCTTCCATAACAATTTTTAAACACAAAAAAAACATATAATAAATTCCTTCCTAACATTCTTTATAATTATACAAAGACCAAAATCTACCCCTCCCCCCACCTTGGACATGCACAATTAAAGGGAAAAAAAGGGATTTACTCATTACAATAATTTGTTAAAGGCTCCCAAACATCTTGAAATTTTCTTAAATACCCCTGCTGTGTAGCTATTACCCTTTCCATTTTATATATATGACAAAGAATTCCACCAGAAACTATGAACACAGTATTCCAGACGAGGTCTCACAGAACCTTGGTGAGACCTCATCTGGAATACTGTGTGCAATTCTGGAGGCCACACTACCGTAAAGATGTGCTCAGAGTCGAGTCGGTTCAGTGGATGGCCACCAGGATGATCCTCGGGCTCAAGGGTCTCTCGTACGAAGAGAGACTAGACAAATTGCAGCTCTACACTCTCGAGGAATGTAGGGAGAGGGGGGAGACATGATCGAGACATTCAAATACATCACAGACGTATCGAGGTGGAAGATGATATTTTCTTTCTCAAAGGACCCTCGGCCATAAGAGGGCATCCACTCAAACTCAGAGGCGGGAAATTTCATGGAGATACCAGGAAGTATTTCTTCACGGAAAGAGTGGTTGATCATTGGAACAGGCTTCCGGTGCAGGTGATCGAGGCAAGCAGCGTGCCAGACTTTAAGAATAAATGGGATACCTATGTGGGATCCCTGCGAGGGCTGAGTTAAGGGTTTGGGCCACTAGGGCACAGACTTAAGGGGATGGGATATGACCATGTAACTTCTTTTCTTATAGATTCGCACTGGCTTCCCATTAATCAACACATAACATATAAAATATTGCTTCTGACATTTAAAACATTATCCACCAACGAACCTCAATTTATCGACCGATTACTAATTCCATACAACACGACTCGTTCTCTTCGTTCCACAACTCAAGGGTTGCTTATGGTTCCTTCTTTAAAAGTTATTGGAACCAGACGTCACGATATATTTTCAGTTATGGCCCTTCTTTCCTGGAATTCCCTACCTTTATATATAAGAGAAACAAAAGATCTCAAAATATTCAAAACCCATTTAAAAACTTTTCTTTTTAAAGCTTCTTTTAATCTTTAAACAAAATTTTTCCTAATAATTTTACCCCAAACCTCATGTTTTTCCCTTACTTGGTTTTTCCTTTCTTCTCATCTGAAGAACAACAATTTTGTAACTTTTTCCCTCCTTTTTCCTTTCCACATGTGCTTGAGTATGTTTGTTTTGTCAGTTTGTTTTTTCCCTATTTTAAAAAACTGTACAATTTATATTTTATTGTTAATCGCTTAGTATGTAATAAGCGATTCATCAAACTTGATTAAACTTGAAACTTGAGTGGGCAGACTTGATGGGCTATAGCCCTTTTCTGCCGTCTTTCTATGTTTCTATGTTTGACTCTTGAAAACTGCCAAATATGTCTAAGCGGGGTCGTTAGGAGGTGCTTCACGCTCGCAATTTTTAAAATTCCTTGGCATCTGACTGTTTTATCAGTGTATTTGCAAACTGTGTGCCACAGTGAGATTCCCGGTGTGTCACGAGATGCCGACGAGGAGGAGAGGCTGACTGCTTGCAGGATGTGCCTCTCGTGATTAGAGGTACGTCCTTTAGGCAGTCAGCCGGCGTCTCTCCTCTTCTAGCCCCCCTCCCCCCACCGGTGGCTCAGCGTCTGGAGGGCCTCTGCGCACAGACGGACGTCGGTGTGATGACATCATGTCATGTGCATGGCATCATCACATCGACGTCTGCGCATTTCCAGATGCCCTCCAGCCGTGGCCCCGAGTTTAGCATTGCCACAGCTCCAGAGAGTTTGTGAGACACTGGTTTTTAGTACAAAATGGAAATGTGTTACAGTTTTTGATTGGGGCTGAGATTCTAGAGATTATGAGAGAACCCCCCCCCCAAAAAAAAAACAACCTTTGCCTCATCACACATTTTAATTTGGATGATGAGATAACATAGTAAGTATGGCCCAAGGTGAGTTCTCTGCTTGGAACTTTCCCCGTCTGACTGTGGAAGCCCATGTTCTATTAGCATGGAAAGTAGCCAAATCATTTTCTATTCAACCTTTCTGAAAGCTTCACCAGTATGTGGGAGAGACTCTTTTGAAAATAGACATCACAACATATTTATTATTGAGGGTCTACCAACAAAGGGGGGATGGTGCCTTATGCCATCTATTGCCATAAAGAACAAAGAGCTAGCAAAATTGTTTGAGAAATGCTATGGGTTAACGCTCTGTATTCTTTGCATGCTTGGTTATCTAGGCTAGAGGGCATTTATCAGTAACTGTTTAGTGAAGAAGGCAGTGCAAGTTTTATGATTCTAATCTCAGGTTTTTAAAAAAATGAACAGATGTATGAGCTAAGTATGTTTCTCTTCAATAATGGAGGGTACGGTCAACATGTAAGATAATGAATGCATTCAAATGAGACCAGTCTAAGCTCTCAGGCTTAATAGGGCTTAACACGGCAAGAACACATCCATGTATGTTGGTCCACTCGTGCGCACGGACCTTTAATCTGTGGCAGGGGATGCTGTAAGTGCACTTAGGACAATGCTGAGTACAGATTTGGAGCAGGTCTATGAAAAACAGAATTATTTGCAATCTGTTAATATACCTTTAAAAGTGGACTATTTTCAAGAGATATCTGGGAGTGTTTTGACCTATCAGCTAGGTTAACCTCCTGATGCTCTATCTGGAAGCGCATCAGCTTCTAAACATTGCCAGATAATTCCCCCCCACTAAAAAAAAAAAATTCTTACTCTTATCAGTCTGATATAAGAATTATTTCAAAATGATGTTGAGACCACAGATGTCTAAAAAAGGAACTTGGATGATCCTGAAATCTCATGTCAGGAGTAATTATTAGATCTCGATTCACAAACGCAAGAGCTTGGAGATCTTACAACAGTCCATTGTTCACACATTTAAAAAATAATCCTATACTCAGAGGACTTTGTATTTCTCAATATAAGGAAATTCTCCTCAAAAGGGATCACCACAGAATATTTCTTCCTTAAAGCAGGGGTACTGTTATAATATGATCCTGCCTTAGAATATGACTAAATCCAGACATAGCTCCCAAACCTGAAATTCTGAGTATGTTTTAACTTGGCCCCTAGAAATCACCATGACCCACCTCTCAGAAATTTTTTAACTCATAGGCCCCAAAGGATCAGAGCTGGCTCAAGGAATAATGTACCCAAGAGCTTAGGAACATGTTCTCACCACTGTGAAAGAAGAGCCAGTGAGGTAGGCAGTGTCTCACTTGCTTCCTGTCTTGAGTCAGCCCTGCAAAGTACAATCATACATGTTCTGTGGTAGGGTTACAAGACGTCCGGATTTCTCTGGATATGTCCTTCTTTTGAGGACATGTCCAGGGGTCTGGACAGCTTTTCAAAACCCAGCAGTTTGTCCGGGTTTTGAAAAGCTTGAAACAAATCACTGTTGGGCAGGAGCGCATCCACCACGTGCATATGTGTGTGCACGTGATGTCATCGCGTTGCATCTGCCCGGATGCGCTCCTGCCCAATGAGAGCCGGCAGCGGGGTGGGGTGGGCCTGGGGTGGAGCTAGGATAGGATTGGGGGTAGGACTGGGGTGTAACGGGGTGGGGATGGGTGAAACAGGGCGGGCCTAGGGGTCCGGATTTCCCAAACGGAAAATCTGGTAACCCTATTCTATGGCAAAAACTATAGATAGTAATCTTGCTAGCGTTGGCAGTTAAAAATCTGCAAGTTTTCACAGGCAGTCTGAGAATTTGTGGGTATGGCTGTCCTTTGGAAATAACCCCATCCTCAACGTCTGGCATCATGCATTGACAGGTTGAGAGCAGCTGTGATATCAGTGCCATAGCCAGGAGGTACAGTCCCCTTTTTCATTCATCAGGGGTGCTATTCTTCCCTGCTGTTCCATCAGTGAATCATCCTGGTCCCCACATCTCCCGAGGGTCAAGCCTTGCCCACAAACTGTCTTTTAATTTTCAGGATATTCACAAGGAGTATGCACAAGACAGACTTGTATCCAGTGAAGGCAATGTGTGTATATCTATCAAAGGCATATTCATTTCAGGGCCGGCCCTACCGTTGAGCGACGGTGTTTGCACATAGCCACTTCCCCCTGCTCTTCGTCCTGATGTATGCAAGCGAGGCCCCACATCCCTCGCAAATAGCCTCCAATTCATTAAGGATATCCTGAAAGCTGAAAATCCTGTTTGTGGCTCTTGAGGGCTGGAATTGGCCAAAGCTGCAGAAAACCATCCCTAGTCCCTCAGATGGATCACAGGTATCTACAGAAATATACATTGATCTCTAACACTGAGCATATTTTTAATAGACCCAGTAGTCTGTGTCCTACTGTTCATTACCTACCTATCTTAAGAAATATTAGCAGACTGCAACATTTTGTGAAATAAACGAGGAAAGGCTTCCAGTTCCTTCTCTGCTCGAATCAACTGTTGTTCTAAGAAAGAGAGATGATGTCCCACCATATTAACAAAAGCCTAAGAAAAAGAGAACATAGTTTGAATGACAATGCCTGGACACCAGGACTGAATTTAATTGCATTCCTACTTACAGATTCTGTGCTCACTATAAAAATAATAGGCTTTCACTAGGATAACAAAAGCCCTCATCACCAGAAATCTGAGTATGCTCACCACCATCTGATTGTGTTCAGTCTCAAGCCTAGTACATTGTTTGCATCATACGAGTAGAGAGGTACTGGTAATTAAAGGGCTAGCTTAAGCCTGAAGTGCTCAAAATTAGGATAATTAAATCCCCAAGGGGCAGCTTTCAATGGGTTCAGGCCAGTCCTTGCAAAGTACTTCCATTGTGATGCAATTGGAGGTTTGGAGACAAAGACTGGTGGAGGGGGGGGGGAGACAGACAGGGTAAAGGGGAGGCCTGAGTGGCATAGGTAGAACACATGCAACACAATGTCAGTGTTCTCCAGAAGAGTTGGTACTATCAACTATTATTGCAAATTACTAGTGAGAAAAACACAGTGGGGAAGCCAGTCTTGAAGTACAAGAGCATAAGAACATAAGAATAGCCTTAATGGGTCAAATCAACGGTCCATCTAGCCTATTAACCCATCTTCGCAGAGGCCAATCCAAGACACAAGTACGTGGCAAAAACCCAAATAGTACAAGAGGAAGAGCATCAATAGCACAGACTTGTGAAGTTTCAAGTTTATTAAAATTTTGATATAAACGCAATATCAAATATTTTCAATGTGTATAACAATAAAATTTTTTTTTTTTTGGGGGGGGACAAAATAAAACAATTTATACAGGTAAACATACAATCGATGTACACAATTAATTAGTGATACATAGGGAAAGAGAAGTGAACTACAATTGTTAAAGAAAGTAGAGGAACATTTAAGGAAAAACATCAGAAGGGTAATTGAAAATGTTTTACAAATAAAGCTAAGTCTAAAAGTGAAAAGGAGAAGTTGTGACCTATATATATAGATCTGGTTAGGTTTAAGTATTTGAACCTGAGATTGTTGACAAAAGAGTTATCCTGTTTATGACTCGAATGCATCTTTGTATAGGTGGCTTTTTAACGTGCTTTTAAATTTTCCACCTAAATGAACATTTAACAAAAATCTGCACGACTGGCAGAGGACGAACATCAGACAAATGAAATGAATTATGGCGTCAGTGGGTTGATAGAGCAATTCAAGTTTATTAAAATTTGATATCCCGCTTTATCATTTTTCAAAGCGGTACTACAAAATTAAAATATTACATGAAAAACATTGAATGGGGGAAGAGAACACAACCACGGACAACCCCTCCCCCCCAAATCATACTTAACTAACATTGATTAACTGGCACATGAGGTAAAGGGGAAAACTACAATATTTGTAAAGGAAAGAACAGAAAAGGAAAAAATGAGAGAAAGGGGACACAAAAGAGCAGCTTAAAAGGCTGGAATGGCATAAACTTAAAAACATCCTTAAAAGGACGATCATGTTACAAAAGCATCTTGAAAAAGAAATATTTTTGGCTGGTTTAAAGTTATCTAATGATGTTTTAGACCAGTGTATCTCAAACTGTGTGCCTCCTGAGATTCCAAGTGTGCCGCGGCACACTAAGGAGGAAGAGAGGCCTCTGCCAGCTGACTTCCCTATGCGGTACAGCGCCAGCGCTGCCTGATTCGCCGAAGGCTTACATGTTTCCCCCTTCTCTCTAGCATCCTCTGGTTTCCCCCCTCCCCTGCCTCCCGGTTTCACCTTTAAAGCTAATTACTGCAGCCTGCAGAGGATTGCCGGTAGGTAAAATGATTTTATTTTCAATATAGTGATTGCAATGTGTCAATTTTGAGAATTTATATCTGCTGTGTATATGAAAAATGAATGGAAAAAATTGCATTACAATTAGTAAAGGGGATGGGATCTGGGGCAGAGCTTGGGTGGGCCTAGGGAGGTCGGTGGTTGGGGTACTCAGTTGATATTTGTTAGACTTAGGGGGTACTTAGTTTGAAGTAGTTGAGAAAAACTGCTGTAGGCAATCCGCTGGCGCCAGTACCTCTCCTTTCCAGCCTTCTTCCCTGCTGGCACCCCCTACTGGTGTCTCAGGGCCCATCTGGAGGGCCTCTGCACATGCGCGGATGTCAACGTGATGATGTCATGCATATGCGTGATGTCATCACGGCAACATCCACGCACTTCTGGTTGCCTCAAACCACGGCCACTACCTTTAATGTGCCCTGGCTCGAGAAAGTTTGAGACATACTGTTTTAGACTGTAATATTCCCCCAAATTACATGGATCCACTGCTAAGGATATTAGCCTGGTAAATTAACTCTCATGCATGGATTGTGTAGACCACTGGTAGGGAAGTTCCAAAGAGCAGGAAGTGGTGGGAAAACAATGGAGTGGAGAAATAGCCTAACAAATAGCCCCTTTTCAAATCTCACTGTGGCTCCTTGTGACCTTGATTGATTCACTTAAGCCCCCATTGCCTCAGATGCTAACAGTGGCATACCTGGCGGGGCGGAAATCCGGGATGGAGCACCCCCTCCTCCAGGCAGTGGGAAGGTGAGTGAGGTCGCAGTGTTGCCTGTGCACGGCCGCTGGATCTGCTGGGTCCCAATCCTGGAACAGGGGAACAGGAAAGATTTTTATTTGACATCAGAGGGGGCGGGAGCTGGCAAAGCCAACAGCTACACTCAGGTAGACCACAGGTGGGCAACTGCTCCAGCACCCCCGAGTTCCCTGCACCCAGGGTGGACAGCTCCCACCCCTGGTACATCACTGAGACTGAGATCTCCAGGGACAGGGAAATACCTAGTATATTTTGAGCTACAACTGAAAAGGGTGTGAACCAAATCCAAATAATATGAGGCAGAGTTTTCGTTCTGAGTTTCTGCCATCTTCTAGTCCTTTTCTTTTCTTTCAGAGAGCAGAATAGGATCCGGCCATTGGTCTGGGTGGATAAGGTAATCTGAGGCAGGAGGGCTCCTGCATTGAGATATATTGGTGGGCTAGCACATGCCTAGGGGGAGGCCCCATAAGCTGAGCTCTGGGAGAGCAAATCTGCTTTTTGGGCTCATTGGACAGGGAAGACGTCCAGATTTCCCCAGATATGTCCTCCTTTTCGAGGACATGTCTAGGGTGGGGGTCCAGACGGCTTTTCAGAACCTGGCACTTTGTCCAGATTTTGAAAAGCTTCCTGTAAAATTTGGGTTGGGAGGGGCCATCCGCGCATGCAGACAAAAACACCCATAAGCAATAGAGTGCTAACAGCCTTTTATAGACTAAACCCCCCCCCCCCTAAACTTTGACATGTGAAGTGTACTTTGGTCAAAACTTAAATCTTGCCCATTAGGCTTTAACACTGCTTCATTCTGAACCGCTTAATTATTTTAATGAGGGCTTATGCATGCTTTGAAAATAAACATATAAAATAGGGGTCGTCTTCCACTGAGATGCAGGAGTTCTAGGTTCAGATTCTCCAACCAACAGGGCTCCTTGGGCCAGGGTGCACCTCAGGGGCAGCACAGGCCCACGGTGTAAGGGAACATGGCTGTCACTGTAGTTGCTCCTCGTACTGGCCCCTAGAGGTATGAAGGAGGAATCCCTCCAGCTTTGGACTGGGAAGAGTTCCAGTGCTACTCGAACTGTCTATCTGGGGAGGGGTAATGGCTAGGGTTACCATCTTTCAGGCTGCAAAAACCTGGACACATGGCCCCACCCTGTTCCAGCCACGCCCCCACGAACCTCCTCTCTTCTTCCCCGACAAGCTCTGGCCACGTCTGGAGGGCCTGGAGCATGCGCAGATGCCCTCCAGATGTGGCCGGAGCTTGTTGGGGCTTTCCAAAACCCAGACAAACTGCCAGGTTTTGGAAAGTCCATCCGGGCCCCGGACAGTCCTCTAAAAAGAGGACATGTCCAGGATTCCCGGACATCTGATAACTCTAGTAATGGTGGCAGGCCTACTATGGAAACAGAGGAAAAACCACTACCACCTCTCAGTGCTCTTGGATTTTAGAACTCCCTCCGAACATTTTGCGCCCTCGTACCAAAAAGTCAAAGTTGGTTTGGAAACCTATTTTTTTTGAAAAGCCCTTTGGCTATTGCTTAATCTCTGTTTGATTATCACTAGATGAAGGGGGCAGAGTGCAGATCTGAACTTTGTACAGCAGATGAATCTGTGTTATCTTAACCTATTCCTTTCCCTATTGATTTGATGTGTTTCCTTTTCCTTCCTTTCTCTCGTATTATGTTATTTCGACTTACAGTAAACCACCTAGGTAGTATATAAAAATGATACACTTGCAAAAGGAAAGCTACGGAATGGAAGTTTATACAGTCTAATATTTCAAACAATCTATGGGCGTGCTAAGTGTGGTAAGTCCTGCAGCACCCCAGTACTTACGAAACTAAACTTAAACTTGAGTTTATAGGCCATGTCATCTCTATAATAATAAAGCTCGACTCTGTTTACAGTAAATAAAATAGAAAAAAAAAATGAAGGAGAGAGACATTTTACAGTTTGGAAAATAACCAAGTTTTTAGATATTTGCGAAAGGTTTGAAGAGAACCTAGTTCTCTCAACCACTGAGGACTACACTGCACAACAATTTTTTGGTTAAGTCTTGATTCCTGAAAAGTTTTTGGTGATTATGACAGGTACCAACTTGGTATGCTCAAATATGGTTTTGGTTTTACTGCATCACGTAAGAACTATGAGAAATAGACATTTTTATGTTTACTGACAATAAAATATATAGTCAAGTTTACGTTTCGCACAAGCGACTAAATGAAACAGAATTAAAAGTGTTTTGCTCCCGAGTTTCTTTTATATTCAGTGTCTGGTGCATCACGTTGTAGCATCCAACAATAGTCGGCAAGCATTGACGGATTCCAATTGCCCTGGTATCGTTTCTCCATCGTAGCTATGTCTTGATGAAACCTTTCACCGTGCTCGTCACTCACAGCACCGAGATTTGCGGGGAAGAAGTCCAAGTGTGAATGGAGGAAATGAATCTTGAGTGACATATTGCACTTCATTCTCTTGTATGCTTTGAGAAGTTTGTCTACCAGCTGAATGTAGTTTGGGGCTCTGTAATTGCCCAGAAAATTGTCAACAACGTCTTTCAAGGCTTTCCAGCCAATTTTTTCCGGCCCAACTAACAGATCTTCAAATCGCTTGTCACTCATAACATGTCTGATCTGGGGGCCAACAAAAATACCCTCTTTGATCTTGGCATCAGTTATTCTTGGGAACATCTGTCTTAAATAACGAAAACCTTCCCCTTCCTTGTTCATTGCTTTCACAAAATTCTTCATGAGTCCCAGTTTAATGTGAAGAGGAGGCAAAAATATCTTTGTCGGGTCAACAAGCGATTCATGTGCTACATTTTTCTGTCCTGGAACTAACTTTTTACGGAGTGGCCAGTTCTTTCTAGAATAGTGCGACTCTCTGTCTCGGCTGTCCCATTCGCAGATGAAACAGCAGTACTTTGTATAGCCAAGCTGCAGTCCTAGTAACAGAGCAACGACTTTGAGGTCTCCACAGATATTCCAGTTATACCTGGTTGATAAGACACTTATGGGAGAAAAAATTGTTTGCATCCAAATATAAGAAAAAATCACGACAAAATTGAAGATTTCTCTGAAATGGTACGTGATGGGTAATTTTTGATGTAATATTCATGATCAGCACCCAAAATTCTATAAGAAACACCCAGCAGTGTTCAGGAAGCAAAAACTTTGTTGTGCAGTGCTATTGTTCCATAATGCCGTTATTTTAAAAGATAACGACTTCTCCAATTTACCAGTAGAGGGTATGTCTTTCAGAGAAGGGAAGGCTAATCTAAATTTTTGCATAGTTCTAGACCAGTCTATGTGGCTTTCTTGTCTGATGGTGATGATGGGGTTATGAAGCTTTGCACCCGTGGTGGTCTCAGGGACTGTGCTGCCACGTCGCAGTTGGAATCCACGCCTATGACACCAGGAAACCCAAGTATAACACCTTAATCTCTACTTTCTCTGTCACTTAAATCATGTGCCTTAAATAATCAACTTCTTAAAGTGAAACTGATCTTCGTATGTCATGGGACCTTGTGAGGGGATAAATTATGTTTTATCTTCTACAGTACTGTGGATAGGGCCAGCTCAATGAATTATGGCATCCTAAGCTAGCTTGCTTCAGCACATTCACCCCTGACGCTTTGCTTTTGTCCCTGGCATCCTCCGTGGGTCTGGCATTTCTCCTCCACTTACTCAGTCCAGAGTCTCTCCCCACTGGTCCGGTCTCTCTTTCCCTCCCTCCCTTTTCCATCGTGGTCCTATATACTTTAACATGGCTGCCAGCAGCAGCAGCATGAACAGGTGGCTTTTCGCCCACCCCTGCCTCTTCTCTCTGCTGGGTCCCACTTCCTCTGATGCAATTTCCTGTGGAGTGGGATGTGGCAGAGGGAAGATGTAGAGGTGCGGCTGGCAACCACAATAAAGTATACTGGACCATGGTGGAAAAGAAGGGAGAGAAGGCTTAACCCTTTAGACCAGGTAAAGCACTGACTGACATCAGAAGCTGGGGAGTTTGGTGCTTTTTATCACCCGGCAATCTGAGGCCTGGTTTAGGGTTACCATATGGCTCCAGGAAAAAGAGGACAGATTGAGACATCCAGGTTTTACTTCCATTGTTTTCAGTAGAAGTAAAACCCAGATGTCTCAATCTGTCCTCCTTTTTCTGGAGCCATATGGTAACCCTAACCTGGTTCAATGGCTAAGCCAGTTCTGACTGTGGACCTCAGTACTAAATGGGGACATCAGAGAGCAGCATGGAAGGTTGATCTTGGAAGTGTTCCAAGTGGCCAAGGGATGCTAGGGAGCAAATAAATCAAGGATACTGTCTAAGAAAAGTAAGAATCCTTCAAAAATGGAAACATGTGACAAATCTATAATTTATCCACTCTGAGCAAGATGAGGTCTATAGGATTAGGTGACACATTGACAAAATGGGTTAGGAACTGGCTTGGTGGTAGGCTTCAAAGGGTAGTGGTGAACGGCACCCCCTCAGAAATGACGGAGGTGATCAGTGGAGTGACACAGGGCTCGGTCTTGGGACCGACCCTATTCAACATCTTTATAAGAGACTTGGCAGAAGGGCTTCAGGTAAAATAGCATTATTCGCTGATGACGCCAAACTAAGTAATGTAGTGGGCAAATGCACAACGGACGAAGATTCAATGCCCGACAACATGATGCACGACCTACTCCTACTGGAGCGCTGGTCTAGGACCTGGCAACTTAGCTTCAATGCCAAAAAATGCAAAGTCATGCACCTAGGCAACCATAATCCATACAAGACTTATACCCTTAATGGTGAGATCCTAACAAGAACAGTAGCAGAACGGGACTTGGGGGTGATCATCAGTGAGGACATGAAGGCTGCCAGTCAGGTAGAGCAGGCCTCATCCAAGGCAAGACAGATCCTAGGTTGCATACGCAGGGGTTTTGTCAGCCGTAAGCCGGAAGTCATTATGCCATTGTATAGATCCATGGTGAGGCCCCATCTGGAATACTGTGTGCAATTCTGGAGGCCACATTATCGCAAAGATGTGCTGAGATTGGAGTCGGTTCAGAGAATGGCCACCCGGATGGTCTCGGGACTCAAAGATCTCCCGTACGAAGAACGGTTAGACAAACTGCAGCTATACTCGCTCGAGGAGCGCAGAGAGAGAGGGGACATGATCGAGACGTTCAAGTATCTCACGGGCCGCATCGAAGCGGAAGAAGAAATCTTCTTTTTCAAGGGACCCACGGCAACAAGAGGGCATCCGTGGAAAATCAGAGGCGGGAAACTACGAGGTAACACCAGGAAATTCTTTTTCACTGAAAGGGTGGTTGATCGTTGGAATAGTCTTCCACTGCAGGTGATTGAGGCCAGCAGCGTGCCTGATTTTAAGGCCAAATGGGATCGGTACGTGGGTTCTATTCACTAGGCAAAGGTAGGGGAGGGTCATTAGGGTGGGCAGACTAGATGGGCCATGGCCCTTATCTGCCGTCTATTTCTATGTTTCTATGGTATATATGTTATGGATTTCTATTACCTTGGCTTGAATTTCTGGACCATTTTCACAAGCTGGGATGTCTTATTTCTAGTCTGTACAAAAGAAAAGGAATTCATTATTACATTTTGGCAAAATGCAAAGACTGATGCTCAAAATGACAAAAGTTGCAAACCACATTAAAAAGTAAATGGGACGGGAATGGGAGGGAGAATGGGAAGAACCAGAAGACAAGTACTTATTCCATATCAAGCAAGGGAAGATATAAAATATAATACTTCCTTGACAGTAGTTTTATTTCTTTGGGCTGTGTTTGTACCTTATCCAGATTTGTGGCACTGGGGTAGGGTGAGGAATTAAGGGTTATTACATAGGTGAGGGTAGGGGGCTAGGATTCAGTATGGTATATAAATGGAAGAGTTTGAGAGATATGTTTTGATTTGTATTAAATGTTCAATAAAAATGTTAGAAGATAAAAAGTAAATGGAAATGTCCTAGAAACTGATGAAAGGTTTTAGTTAACTTAGTTAGATGCCATCGACTCATGCTCGAATCCTAGTGACTTGATGAATTACAGATCTAAAAAGAGATTGGCTTTGTGCTAGTCCAGTAAGGTCCTCCAGCGTCATCCTCATGGTTGTTTCAACATATCCAGCCACCTGATTGCAGGTCACCCTCTTCGCCTGGTTCCTTCGATCTTCCCAAACATAATAGCCTTCTCCAATGATCTCTCTTTTCTGAAAGCGTGACCAAAATAAGACAGTCGTAACTTCATTCTATTCGAGTGACATAGGCCAGTTTGATCTCTTCCAGAATCGATTTGTTGATTCTGGAGGTTCATGCACCAACCCCAAAGCTTCTGGAGGTCTCCACCACCAAAGCTCAAATGAGTCGATCTTCTTTCTGTGGTTTCCGCAGTGTCCAGCTTTCGCATCCATAACTGACCACTGAGAAAATGAGTGCTTGGAAAAGTCTGACCTTTGTTTGGCGTGTTATTTCCTTGTCTTTGAGTACTATGTCAAGAGCCTTCATTGAAAAGCGACCCAGTGCTATTCTGTGGAGTATTTCTTCCCTGCTAGTTGCTTCTTTGTTAACGAAAGAACCCAGGAGATTGAAATCCTTTACAACTTCTATACTAATCTAATCTAGTCTTCAATTTATATACTGAGTCATCTCCCAACGGAGTTCGACTCGGTTCACATGTAATTAAGACTAGAGCACATAAGAAAGAGAGCATAAAATAAAAAAAGCTGGATTATCGTCAATTCTTTGATACTATAGTTAAGCCATTTAAATGTTGTGTAAACAGCAAAGTTTTCAGGGCTTTACAAAATTGTTGTAGCTGGCCTATCAGTCTAATGGAGTCAGGAAGTCCATTCCACATCTCTACCAGCTTGAAGTTCTAATAGGCATCACTCTGCGTGGTTGTTAACCGCTGGGCACAATTTACAAAATGCTGCCTAGCGGCACTAAGGCATCACTAAGTGTCCTAGAGGTAGGTGCCTGTATATTAGGCCAGGTTTTACAGGGCCTAGTTTACTGGCGCCTAACTTTTCAAGTAGGTGTCAGAGGGTGTCTTGACTTAGGTGTCCTATGAGTTTGGCGCCAAACTCTTAGTTGGTAATTAAGATTTAATTTTTGATTGGTTGAAAACTGGCATGGGAATTTCCACGCCAATTAAAAATAAAAAAAAAAGTTGTGCACAGATCCCAAAGTTAGGCATCGGGTGCCTAACAGTGTCTAATGTAGGCACGCTATACAGAATCTGGCCCATAGTAAGCAGCCCTGTATATACATATTTGCCGCTAACCATCAGCCACTTCCTGTATAGCAGTGGTATTTGGCTCTGTGTGGATAACTTAGGCTTTATAGTTTATGAATACTACTGAGCAGGTCTAAAGTACACACCTGGATTTTCCATAAAGTGTCCTTGCTCCATCCAGTCTTATATGGATAGTGCTGGAGTAGATAGGCTATCTTGTTCCCCTCTCGGTTGTCCTATAAGTGGGGTTGTGGAGCCGAAGTTGGAGTTCTGGAGTTGAAGTAAAAATGCAGCAACAACTCCAGCTTCAAAATAAAAACCTACAGTACAAGCAGTGGCCTAGCGAGGGTAGAAGGTGCACGAGGCACCCCCTCCGCAACCTCCTCTCTGTCCCCCTGCTTCCTCCCCCCACGCCACAATCACGCCATCCCTTCCCCCATCCCAGCGCGAGCAACCTCTCCGTCTGCTGCTTGCACCAGCATTGGCTTTCCCTCTGACATCACTTCCTGGCCCCACGACCCGGAAGTGATTTCAGAGGGGAGCCAGGCCAGCATGAGCAGCAGGCCTGAGAAATTGCTCGCACTGGTGAAGATTTTAAAGAGGTACGGGGGTAGGGGGAAGGGAGGGCATGAACATGGCGTGTGGGAGGGAGGTGCCAGTGCCCCCACTATGACGGCACTCAGGGAGTTCTGCCCCTCCCCCCCTTATTACACCACTGAGTTTATGTACCAGTGCTTTAGACCTAGGACAAAAATATATATATTACTTATTATTTCTATAGTACTACTACACATATGCAGTGCTAAGTATAATATGATAAATTTACCATATATTATAAATGTTATAAATTATATTTTCTCCAGTCATGGTACGTGGACTTGTCGTGCCACTGGGGCTTGTGTGTATCTGTGAAGCTGAAAGCTATGCCGTCGGTTGTTTCACTACCATTGGGGCCTCCCAAGGTGGACAGGTTTCAGTGCAGATGTACACCCATCTGGGCAGCAGGAGCTGGAGGTGGAGTTGGAGGTGGAGTTGGAGGTGGAGTTGGAGGTGGAGGATCGCGTTGGATGTGACAACGGCGACAAGATCGAATCTATACTGTGCAGAAGAAAGGCCCAGCAATCTGCTTCTGTATTCTGCCTCAAAAACTCGATAATGTCCATCAAGTCGCTAGAACTCGAACACGAGTCGATGGCACCTAACATAAGTTATGTTTACCAGTATTTTAGATCCAGAATAAAAAAAACTTAAAGCCTAACATCAGTAGGAGCTGGAGTCCAACAGTAGAAAAATAGAGGTGTTGGAGTTGAAGGTTGATGTACTAACTCTACAGACCTGCCGCTAAGCCCACCAGCCAGTCGGGTTTTCAGAATATTTATTTTATTTATTTAATTTTCTATACTGTTCTCCCAGGGGAGCTCAGAACGGTTTTACACAAATTTATTCAGGGACTCAAGCATTTTTCCCTGTCTGTCCCAGTGGGCTCACAATCTATCCCTAATGAATATGCATGAGGGAGAAGTGCATGCCTACTACCTTCATTATAGGCAAATCTCTCTGGTGTATATTCATTAGGGATTTACTAAAAACTAGCTGGTGGGCCCCCAGGATAGGTTCCAGAATCAGTGCTCTAAGCCCAGCTGGCCCTGCCTTTGCGAATGAGAATCTTCGTAGGAGGGGTGGAGAAGGGTTTCTAATGCATGCCCCTAATTCCATTTTTAAAAATGTTCTTTCTGATAAAGTAAAATGTCGAAGTACATAGATTTGAAATGTGCATCTCTTTGGGCTCTGGATTCCACAGATGTAGAAATCAGAGCTCTCAGAAAGCAAAGCATTTCTTATGAATTCACTAAGCAAATGGAAACCAACTTTCTCCTGGGTTAACATGTTGTTAAAATAGGAGAAGTGCATTGCGTGGAACCAAGCAAATATACAATTATATCTCTTTTGGTACAGTTCTTTTTTTCCCAAATTGCATTTAGAATGTAGATAACTAGGTATGCAGGCTTTTTGATAAAGCCCCAGTTTGGTATGTCTTCAAGCTAGCAAGAGGCTCCCTCACCACAACATTTAATTCTCCTCAGCCTTGCAATGGAAGGTACTGGGCACTGTGCAAATGTACACTTCAGCTGGAGAATCCACACACTGAGCTGCCTTGGCAGCAAGTTAACAGCTTGGTGCACAAACACTCCCCCTAAGGGCCAAGGAGAAAACAACAACTGTCCTCCATGTTCCAACTGTGAGGAAAAAATTCTTCCAAGATGGCAGCCAGAGTGAAGCACTGCTCTGCATCGCACTCACTGCCGCCCCCTCCCTCCCAAATACATCCATGATCAGCAGCAGCCTACGAGATGAACCAGGGTATAACAGTCAGTAGCACCTGTGTGCATTTCATTACAGTGTTAATATCAAGTCAAATGTTCATTTCAGCTGCAGGGTACAAACTTTTCTGTGTCCTAGTATTTATTTTGCTGCTTCATTCGATGCCCTCTAGGCTGCCTCTGCTGAAACTGCTAATCTGTTTAATAGATAGCTGTTTTCTTCACACAGCAAAGCTTCAGTAATACAATTAAACATATTCAGTCTGGGATGCTACATATTTTTCAAGAAGAAAAATCCATTCTACATACAAAAAGGCAATTTCATGCACTGCACTGTAACAGCACAGTAACTACTAAATAGGTAGCAGGACCCCCAAAACCTGTTTTAGTTAGGCAGAATTCTGTAATGGGCGCTAGAGAATGACACGGAGACAAATTTTTCCCCGTCCCCGCAGGAACTCATTTTCCCGTCCCGTCAAGTTCTTTTCCTGCCCCATTCCTGCAAGCTCCATCCTCATCTGCACAAGTCTCAAACACTTTAAAACCCTTAGTAGCAACATTCTAGAGCTCAGACTGTGATGTCATAATGCCTCATTCCACCAATGCCTAAGCTCCGTCCTCATCTGCCCAAGCCTCAAACACTTTAAAATCCTAAGTAGCAACATTCTAGAGCTGAGATTGTGATGTCATAATGCCTCAGTCCACCAATGCCTAAGGTCCGTCCTCATCTGCACAAGCTTCAAACGCTTTAAAATCATAAATGTTCGAGGTTTGTGCAGTTAAGGCTGAGCTTACAGGAATGGGGACAAAACTCGCGGGGACAGATTGGGGAAATTGAATTCCTGCAGGGATGGGGAAAAATTTTACCCCGTGTCATTCTCTAATGGGCGCCTAAGTATGATTGCCATGAAATAGGTGCCTAACTTTAGGCACTTACTTATTTTTTTAGGCACCTAATTACAGAATCTGTCCCCATAAATGCACATCCTATGTGTCAATAGCTGGAAGGGCAGAGAGCTACCAGCAAACCATGCAAATGCATTTTTCTACACTGATTCTGTGGGACATATATGCTGTCCCCATGGTTTGTTTGGTTTTTTTTTAACTTCCACCTCTCATGCAATTGGTAGCCCCAGACCTGCAGGTATATGCCTTTAAGAGACGCACAAGAGACACATTTTCAAGATGCATGTATATGGCACCCCCCAATCAAGTATTATAAATGTATCTTCCTCTCTCATGTGATCGGCAACCCAGACCTGTTGATGTATAGTTTTGATGAGATGCCCTTTTAACACAAGTGCCCTAGAACGCTTTTAATACACTACCAGCACCTCCATACCTGCTGGTAATTGTGGAGCGTTAAAGGTCAGTGCTTCATTTTCAGGGCTACATTTTGTGCATCACCAGGCAATGTCTGGACATCACCTGGCGTGCTCATTGTAATATTAATGAGCTCGCTGTACTATATAAGAATGTAAGAATAGCCTTGCTGGGTCAGACCAATGGTCACCAAGCCCAGTAGAATGTCCTCACGGTGGCCAATCCAGGTCACCCGTACCTGGCAAAAACCTACAGAGTAGCAACATTCCATGCTAGCATTATCAGCGGATGCTATGAAGCACGAAAAAGACCACGAGATCCATTATGTGCATTGGAAGCTAAAATACTTCGATGCTAAACCGGTTAGAACTGGTTTAGCATCGATCATTAAAGGCACGGTAAATTTAGAACATCAGGGCCTCATTCAGTTTAGCTGCTGAAATGAATTTTGGAAATTGGAATGACAAGTGAGATGATTAAATTTGGAGACGATACAAATTTATTCAAAGTTGTCAAGACACATAAGGACTATGAAAAATTGCAGGACGACATTAAGGAATTGGAAGACTGGATATCCAAATGGCAGATGAAATGTAATGTGGACAAATGCAAAGCGATACACATCGGGAAGCATAATTCAAATCATAGTTACCTTACGCTAGGGTTCACCTTAGGAGTCAGCACCCAAGAAAATGATCTGGGTGTTACTATGCTGAAATCTTAGATCCAGTGGCAAAAAAAAAAAAAAGCAAACGGGATTCTAGGAATTATTAGGAAAGGGATGATAAAAAAAAGACCGAGAATATTGTAATGCCTTTGAATCGCTCCTTGGTGTGTTCTCACCTTGAATATCATGCACAGTTCTGGTCGCCGTATCTCAAAATAGATATTGTGGAATTAGAAAAAGTTCAAAGAAGAGTGACCAAAATGATAAAGGGGATGGAACTCCTCTCGTATGAGGAAAGAATACTTCGACAGGATAGGAAACAGAGAGTGGGGAGTATATGGAAAATACTCGGACTGGGAAAGCGTCAAGAGTGGAGTGCCGCAGGGTTCGGTGCTTGGACCCGCGCTCAACATATTTATAAACGACCTGGAAACTGGTACGACGAGCGAGGTGATTAAATTTGCAGACGATACAAAGTTATTCAGAGTAGTGAAGACACAGAAGGATTGCGATGACCTGCAACGTGACATAAACACACTCAAGAAATGGACCGCAACATGGCAAATGAGGTTTAACGTGGATAAATGTAAGGTGATGCATGTTGGTAACAAAAATCTTATATGCGAATACAGGATGTCCGGTGCAGTACTCGGAGAGACCCCTCCAGGAAAGAGACTTGGGAGTACTGGTAGACAAGTTAATGAAGCCGTCTGTGCAATGTGTGGCGGCGGCGAAAAGGGCAAACAGAATGCTAGGAATGATTAAGAAGGGGATCACGAACAGATCGGAAAAGGTTATCATGCCGCTGTACTGGGCCATGGTACACCCCCACCTGGAATACTGCGTCCAGCACTGGTCGCCTTACATGAAGAAGGACATAGTATTACTCAAAAGGGTCCAGAGAAGAGCAATTAAAATGGTTAAGGGGCTGGAGGAGTTGCCATACAGTGAGAAATTAGAGAAACTGGGCCTCTTCTCCCTTGAAAAGAGGAGACTGCGAGGGGACATGATTGAAACATTCAAGATAATGAAGGGAATAGACTTAGTAGATAAAGAAAGGTTGTTCACCCTCTCCAAGGTAGAGAGAACAAGAGGGCACTCTCTAAAGGGGGATAGATTCTGTACAAACGTAAGGAAATTCTTCACCCAGAGAGTGGTAGATATCTGGAACGCTCTTCCGGAGGCAGTTATAGGGGAAAACACCCTCCAAGGATTCAAGACAAAGTTAGACAAGTTCCTGCTGAACCAGAACATACGCAGGTAAGGCTAGACTCAGTTAGGACACTGGTCTTTGACCTATGGGCCGCTGCGGGAGTGGACTACTGAGCACAATGGGCCACTGGTCTGACCCAGCAGCGGCAATTCTTATGTTCTTAAGACTAAAGAGGCTTGGAAGAGAGACAGCTGAAGGGGGGACATGATTTAGGTCTACAAAATCCTGAGTGATATAGAACGGGTAAAAGTGAATCGATTTTTTCACTCTTTCAAAAAGTACAAAAAACAGGGGAGACACAATGAAATTACATGGGAATACTTTTAAAACAAATAGGAGGAAATATTGTTTTATTCAAATAGTAGTTAAGCTCTAGAACTTGTTACTGGTTACAGTGGTTAGTGTCGCTGGGTTTAAGAAAGGTTTGAGAAGTTCTCAACCTGGTCCTCAGGACACATCCAGCCAGTCAGGTTTTCAGAATATGCACGATGCACAACCTCCATTCTGTGCAAATCATTCATTGTGGCTATTATAAAAAACCGACTGGCTGCATGCGTCCTGAGGACTGGATTGAGAACCACCAGTCTAGAGCAGGGATGAAGGAGTTCTGACTTTGAATCCTGCAAATGGCCCAGGTTTTCAGGAAATCCTTCATGAATATGCATGACATTGATCTGCAGGGACACCGCTTCCACTGTATGCAAATCTTGTGCATATTTATTAGGGAAATCTTGAAAGCCTGGCCTGTTTACGGCATTTGAAGCCTGAACTCCTGCATCCCTGGTCTAGAACCAGCTCTTAATCAGATCTGTGAGTCCTAGAGCAGACAAATGGCGGTAGTGGAGGTGTAGCCCAATGGTTAGTGCATGGACTGAACCTGAAGAACTAGGCTTGATTCCCACTGCAGCTCCTTGTGACTCAGGGCAAGTCACTTAACTAGGGCTACCAGACGTCCAGATTTACCCGGCCATGTCCATCTCTGGTGTGACGGGACTAAATCGCGCGAGACAACGGCGCGCCGACAAATGAGCGCAGACAACTGAGCGCAAGGTTGATGGCGCGCCGAAGAAAAGCACTATTTTAAAGGGCTCCGACGGGGGTGGGTGGGTAACAGACATTGCGCTGGCGTTGTGGGGGGTTTGGGGGGTTGTAACCCCCCACATTATACTTAAAACTGAACTTTTTCCCTAAAAAACAGGCAAAAAGTTCGGTTTCAAGTATAATGAGGGGGGGTTACAACCCCCCAAACCCCCCACAACGCCAGCGCGATGTCTGTTAAGTAAAGTAGGGAGGTTCCCCACCAACACCCCCCGTCGGAACCCTTTAAAATAGTGCTTTTCTTCGGTGCGCCGTCAACCTTGCGCTCAGTTGTCTGCGCGCCGTTGTCTCGCGCGATTTTGTCTATGAACCCATCTCTGGCAGTGTTCAAGGCTCAGTTGAAAACCCAGCTCTTCGAGAGTGCTTTCGACTCCTAACTCCTCTCACCTTAGGGAATTAAATCAGTTGGGAAACTTTGTCAGTCTTATACTTTCAAGCTGGTAGAGATTTGGAATGGACTACCAGGTTCTATTAGAACGAAAGGCCAATTACAATTGTTTCGGAAAATCTCAAAAACTTTGCTTTTTTCACAATATTTAAAAAGCTTACCTGCAGTATTCACTAATTGATAACAATGTAAGATCTATTTTTATGATAGTTTCCAATTTAAACTCTACTTTTATTTCTTATCATTTTATGTGTATTCTGGTCTCCTGATTATTTGTAAACCAAGTCGAGCTCCCATGAAAGATAACCCAGTATATAAACCAAAGACTAGATTAGAAACCGAAGACTAGATTAGGTTCTGCATCCCCAATCCTATATGTCATGTCTGTCTGTCCAAGTTAGACTGTAAGCTCTTCCGAGCAGGGACTGTCTATAAATGTCAAAATGTACAGCGCTGCATATACCTTTCAGCGCTATATAAGTAGTAGTAGACCAAAACGAAAGTGGAAGGAATCTATAATATATGAATGTACTTAATAGAAATGTTTGGAAGATCCCCTGAACAGCAAATAGCTAATGAAGCAAGATGAGCCATGACAAAATTAGCCACAGAAAGCCAGAAGCAAAGCTGATTCAAGCCATGTGTCTCCTTGCTTACTTCTGTACTACAATTCTCCCATGATTACGCAGATCTGGGAAGTAATTTGCAAAAATACCCAGAAACTTCAGCTAATTAAAACCAATATAAAAATACTGTAAGGCTTGCATAGTCATGCTAGATACGAGAAAACTTTGTATCTGTAGTTTTCTTGCAGCATAAAGGGGCCAATTTAATAGGTTTCTTGACGTAGCTTCCAGGAACTGATACTCAAGGTTAAGGTCAAGGTCAAGGTTTATTAACATTTGATTTATCGCTAAATCTGTTTACAAAGCGATGTACAAAATAAAACATAAAATATAGAGATACAAAATTAAAACTCAATAACATCAGGTTCTGGTGTAGCACAAAGAAATTGCCGATAGACCCAGGTCCACAACGAAAGACACAAAACCAATTATCCAACCACTCCGGCACATGCTATACTGTGAGTATAGGCAGTCCATGTGTTGTTGTGGGGGGGGGGGGGCTCTCACAGAACATCCACAAATTTACAACTACACAGCCATTCAGCACAAAGGAGGTACGAGAGTTCAACTGAACCAGTGACAACCAGAAAGCACCCATACTCCAGCCATCTCTTTAGTGCTTGCTTCCAATATGCTACAGATGAGAGACAGCTGTCTGAGAAAAATCTCTAGAATGTTCTGAAACCCCACAGCTATCATTCTAAACTCTGGTGGTTGGTTATATTTCTCTAGTTAACTGGGGAATACTATACATAGAGAGGATATGTAATATTGCTCCATTTCGTCTTTCTAGTAAGCAGGCACTCTGGCATTAAAGAGTTAATTGTATAATGCTGGTGTTTTGCACCACACTTTCTGCTAGCCTAGGAAAGGCTTCATACTGCAGCACCACATCACCACATCACATCTGTTACAGCCCAATATGTATATTAGTGTGGCCTACTGCCACCTGGTGGCCGAGCCATCCCTGCTGATGCAATAAAAGCATCTCAAGAGAGGGAAGTGGAGTTAAAATGGCTGCCTCAGCCTGTCTTTGTGCTGCCCTGTCCTGCCCCCATCGGGTCTGGCTTGGAAATCACAGAGAGCACACGACACCTACAGGCATCAGCCGGAAAGTTCAGAATAATAATAATAAAAAAAAAGAATGGAAATGTACTACTTCCCTTTTACCTCATCACATACCATATCCATGATGGCACAGAACTTGTCCAGCTTTATCAACATGGTTTGTATGGCTGCTTCCAGTTCTTCTTCCTGAAGGCAAGAACACAGTGTCTGCATGAAGACAAAATTTCAGCGAGCTACCATTTCCCCTGTGACTATGAAAATGGCTTATCAGAAGAAGAAGAAGAAGGGAAAAAAAAGCCCAAAACATCATTGCTCGTTTAATTAGAAAGGCTTGGCTAATCTATTCTTCCAATTCATTTACATGCCAGGAAACAGAAGGATTTGGGAGGTGCTTTTCAAGCATTATAATTGTACATATTTTAGAATTTTAAAGTTCTGAGCCAAGAAATTTCAAGAAGTTTGCTATAGCCGATATAGACTTTACTACTAAAAATCTTTGGATAACAACACGGAGTTGAAATACCCACTGAAATGAAAACAAATACAGTACTGGGGCAGAGATGTTTAAAGATGGACGCTTCTGGTGTTATTAGATCTTATGCTTAAATATATGTTTACTAAGTTTTTATACACTGCCCCTCATGGAACATCTAGAACTACAATCTTGATAGGACAAAGACAAAAAAGGAGAATGGGGAAAAGGAGCAATAGAAGAGAAGTTTGCATATTACATATGGGTACTGTCTCTGTCCCTGAGCAATGGAGTGTTAGATGATTTGCCCTGGAGAGTTGCAGTGGGAATTGAACCAAGTTCCCTGAGTTCTCAGCCTTACTACACTAACCATTAGGACTATTCATAGGAAGTGGAATTCTTTTTTGTTTGGGGGACCCAAAAGCTCCGCCCTAAACCCCACCCAGGCTCCGCCTCAGATCCTGCCTCCATAATAATAGTACTACGGTAATTGCAATGCCATTTCTTCCATTCAATCTTCATATACATACAATATAATCTTATTAACAATAATGGTAAACATATAATTAAACTACACAAAGCACCCTGTATGCAGAGAAAATTTTGAATTAACTATCATTTATAGTCTGCTTTCTTTTCCAACATCCTACCCCCTCTGATGTCAATTTCATGTTCTGGGGCAGGGGACAGGAAGAGCCAATGGTCATGCGGTATCTGGACTGCAGCCCTGTGACTGCTCCAAACATCCCCCCCCCCCCAACTAGGGTTACCAGATTTGTTGAAGCAAAAAAGAGGATATGTTAATACAAAAGAACTTGAAATAAAACAAATATATGTGCTCAGTTTGGATTTGCTGCATATGCATGGATTATATTGATTCTAATTGATTTATTTTTATTTTTTGTGGTTTTGGGATTTTTTATTATCTTGTTTGAAGTTCACTATGGATTGTTTTTGGGGAATTTGAAACATATACATTTTTATGCCAGCTGGTTGAGGACTTCATTGCGTCTATGCTTCAGTGCCCCTGCCTTGAGGACGATGACAGCCCACAAAGATTGAGATAAGTAACTTGCTGTTTAACAACTTAAACTTTCTTATAAACTTTGATTAAGATAAATCTAACGATGGAGGCAGGGAGGGCATGTGCAATGATGTTATGAGTCGAATTTTCATTAGCCTTCCAGTGGCTTTCAGATTTGTTCACGTTACTGAGCATATATATTTATCATATTTGTTTTATTTCAAGTTCTCTTGTATTAATATATCCTTTTTCTCTCATATTTACTTTTTGAAGCAAAAAAGAGGACATGTGGCCTCAGCCCTGCCATCACACAAACCTTGCATCTTCTTCCCTGAGCTCGGGGCCACCTCTAGAAGACCTCTAAGCATGCATAGGGATGGGGAAAAAGTCCTGGCCATTATTATGGGTGACACATGGTAATGTATGAGAACCCATGATACAGGATTCTGGAAGGAGTTTCAGTCTCAGGACCACTGCTGCCATGAGCACCCTAGGAATACTGGGGGGAGGGGGAGGGTGGGAGAGACAGAGAGAGAGAGAGAGAGTGAGCGAGAGTGAGAAAATGAGAGAGAGAGAGTGAGAGTGTGAGTGAGAGAGAGACAGTCTATCCAAATATGGGGAAAATCTCTACAGCTAGTTGTGAATAAAGGTTCCTGGTGTCAGAATTCCAGAATTCAACTGAACGGGAAGAAAAAAAAACACCCTCCCAAAAACAAAAAACTACCAGGCCAAATTTTTCCCTAAGATGCCAATCCACATACCTTTTAAATACCACAATTTGTAATTCTGGTGAAAAGCAAGAAATCACAGAATACTGAGTTTATGTTTTTTGAACAGAATCCATCCTGTGTATAATAGCAGCTTTCTAGAAGAATCTGTCCAGTTTAGCTGGGGGGGGGGGGGAATAAAGCCCTTTAAACATTGCCTCCCTCCTCCCCCCCACCCCACTACAGGACAAAGGGATAACATTTTAGATATGTGTCAGGCTGGGCTGGGCTGGGACTTCATTTTGAAATATCTGCACACTGTTTACCACACCTACATACCACCTGCAAAGAATGTGGGTTAAGGAAACCTCTGAGGCGGTAGCTCAAAAGGAGGCAAACTAAGTATGGGAAAGGAGGGAGAGAGAAGAGCAAAAGGCTGAAAGCAGTCCTTCAAATATCTCACTCCAGTTCCTGGGCACATATACATTGGAGAATGACACGAGGACATATTTTTCCCCATCCTCGCAAGTTTTATCGCTGTCCCTGTCCCATTCCTGTACGCTCTGCCTTACCTGCACAAGCCTCGAACACTTATGATTTTAAAGTGTTTGAAGCTTGTGCAGATGAGGATGGAGCTTAGGCATTGGTGGAATGAGGCATTATGACATCCCAGTCTGAGCTCTAGAATGTTGCTACGTATGATTTTAAAGTGTTTGAGGTTTGTGCAGATGAGGACGGAGCTTAGGCATTGGTGGAATGAGGCATTATGACATCACAGTCTGAACTCTAGAATGTTGCTACTTAGGATTTTAAAGCGTTTGAGGCTTGTGCAGATGAGGACGGAGCTTAGGCATTGGTGGAATGAGGCATTATGACATCACAATCTGAGCTCTAGATTGTTGCTACTTATGATTTTAAAGTGTTTGAGGCTTGTGCAGATGAGGACAGAGCTTGCAGGAATGGGGCAGGGATAGGAAAAGAGCTCACTGGGAAGGGATAGGAAAATGAGTTCCCATGGGGACAGGGAAAATTTTGTACTCGTGTCATTCTCTACTTGGGAGAACAGTATAGAAAATAGAAGCTTTAGCCTCTGATAACCAGAGCTGGTATTGTGACATCATAATGCCTCATTCCACCAATGCCTAAGAGCCAACCTCATCAGTGATGTCACAATGGCTTGATTGTCCTGTGCTTGGCTCACATTTTGATTTCTAGAGTGGTACAGTGTAGAGAATGACACAGGGCCAATTATCCCCCGTAGGAACTCAACTTCCCCGTCCCGACCCGCGAGTTTTGTCGTTATCCCTGCCCCATTCTTGTAAAGCTCTGTCTTAACTGCACAAGCCACTTATGATTTTAAAGTGTTTGAGGCTTGTACAGATGAGGATAGAATCTGAAGGGATGGGGCAGGGACAGGAAAAGAACTCACTGGGATAGGACGGGAAAATGAGTTCCCATGGGGATGGGGACAAATTTGTCCCCGTGTCATTCTCTAATATACGGCACAACTGTACACAAAGTGCAAAGCTACAGAAAAGCTGAGAAACTTCAGTCACCGGAGTGGTCAGCGTCACTGTTAGTGGGTGCCATTCCGGGCAACTTAATCCTACCCACAGCCATTTGAGCATCTCAGCAAGACACCTCCCAGAATCCCTCTCATTTTCGCCAGCTTCCGTGCCCCCTCGCAGCAATATTCATTCCTGCTGCCTCATCAATCACTTTGTGAGGGAATCCAAAATGAACGCCTGTAAGATCAGACGCCTTTCGCACATGCATCCCTAGCTAAAAACTGATTTTTTTTTTTTTTTTTTTTTTGCATGCTGTCAGATACCTCATTCTCTTGCGTGTCCATTGGACTTGTCATTCTCGTGTATCCGGGCAACCTAAATGCAATGGAAACAGAGAAAATAACACGGATTAGTAGGAGACCAAGTTAAGACGACACTAGGAAAAGTGATCCATTAGAGAGCTGCACTGTGGGGGGGGGGGAGGGGCAATTTAATAATTTCAATTAAAATGTGCTATAAGAACATAAGAACATAAGAAGTTGCCTCCGCTGAGGCAGACCATAGGTCCATCCTGCTCAGCGGTCCGCTCCCGCGGCGGCCCATCAGGCCCATTGCCTGAGCAATGGTCTATACCTATCTATACCCCCCAATCCCTTTTTCTTCTAGGAATCTATCCAAACCTTCTTTGAAACCATTTAATGTTTTCTTGTCTACAACAGCCTCTGGAAGCGCATTCCATGTGTCCACCACCCTCTGAGTGAAAAAGAACTTCCTAGCGTTTGTTCTGAACCTGTCCCCCTTCAATTTCTCCCAATGCCCCCTTGTGCTTGTGGTGCCCCTTAATTTGAAAAATCTGTCCCTGTCTACTTTTTCTATGCCCTTCAGGATCTTGAAGGTTTCTATCATGTCTCCTCTAAGTCTTCGCTTTTCCAGGGAGAAAAGTCCCAACTGCTTCAATCTGTCGGTATATGGGAGATTTTCCATTCCCTTTATCAGTTTGGTTGCTCTTCTTTGTACTCCCTCAAGTACCGCCATGTCTTTCTTGAGGTACGGCGACCAGTACTGGACACAGTACTCCAGATGCGGCCGTACCATTGCATGATACAGCGACATGATGACTTCCTTCGTCCTGGTCGTAATACCCTTCTTAATGATACCCAGCATTCTGTTTGCTTTCCTAGAGGCTGTGGCGCATTGCGCCGATGCCTTCAGTGTTGCGTCTACCATCACTCCCAGGTCTCTCTCCAGGTTACTAACCCCTAGTGGTGTTCCCCCCATTTTGTATGTGAACATCGGGTTCTTTTTCCCCACGTGCATGACCTTGCATTTCCCCACGCTGAGGAACGTGCTATGGAAAACATTTACTTTGTTTAGTGTGCTAGAGCGAAAAAAATGTGAGACACCGCACTGCACTAGACTACGGACGGAGACCTGCAGCTCACGGGCCACATGCTGTGCGTACACAGAAAACAGAGTTTTTGTGAGATTAAGGGCTCCTATTATGAAGGTGCGCCAACGTTTTTAGCGCACGCAGGATATTACCGCATGCTACGCGGCTAGAACTAACGCTAGCTCAATGCTGGCGTTAAGGTCTAGAACGCGTTAATGCCCCAACGCAGCTTAGTAAAAGGAGCCTTAAATGCTGAATTTTGCATATTTTCGGTAGTCACTCTAGCAGTTTGCTTCCATTGTTTTTAGTTCCATCTTTACTTAGGGCCTGTTTTCAAAGCGGCTGCTGCGCGGTAACAGCCCTGAATTCCACAGAGATATAAAGGGCTTCAGGGCCGCTGCTGCGCGGCTTTGTAAAACAGGCCCTTAGTTATTTATTGGACCACAGAAGGTCGTGGAGCGCTCTGCAGTTCCGGTTCCAATATTACACAACGTTGCAGCCCACTAGGGACCGCACTGCCATTCGTGCAGCCTTCTGTGTATAAAGCTGCTCACACTTGTACTAAGATTCATTGAGAATGGGTTTCTTCCTTTGCCTTGTGATTAACTTTGCTCGTATTACCACAAAGATGTGCGGAGCGTTGAGTCGGTTCAGAGAATGGCCACCCGGATGGTCTCAGGACTCAAGGATCTCTTGTGTTGGGAACGACTGGATAAGTTGCAGCTATACTCACTCGAGGAACGCAGAGAGAGGGGGGACATGATCGAGACGTTCAAATATGTCACGGGCTGTATCGAGGTGGAGGAAGATATCTTTTTTTCTTAAAGGTCCCATGGCAACAAGAGGGCATCCGTTGAAGCTCAGGGGTGGGAAATTTCATGGTGACACCAGAAAATATTTCTTCACCGAAAGGGTGGTTGATCGCTGGAATAGTCTTCCACTAGAGGTAATTGAGGCCAGCAGCGTGTCAGATTTTAAGAAAAAATGGGATTGGCACGTGGGATCTCTTCACGGAGGGAGTTAGGGGGTGGGACATTGGTATGGGCAGACTAGATGGGCCGTGGCCCTTTTCTACCATCAGTTTCTATGTTTTCAACACTTCCAGAAATGACACTAATATAATCCACACGCTAGGCACAGAGCTCGCTTTTCCTCACTCCATTGTATTCCTCTTCTACCACATATTGTCAGTGTGGGTGTCTCTTTCTTCATCTCTCATTGACTGTAGCTGTGTTTGTCTACAATTATCCCCCATTGTCTTTCCTTCACCTTTTTCCATCCCTGAAGTCTTAAGTATAGAGCTTTGCATTCATTCACGCATGCTCATCTATTTTTTCCTCTTATATTCACTAAGCTGTCTGCCTCTCCCATGTCTTTCTCTTCCCCTTGTGCGCATCTCTCCCTTTCCTGAAAAATCTGTTTCTGTTTTAATGTTCATAATGGTTTTCTACTCCTCTTTTGCCTCTTTGAATGTTTATGCATTCTTTTTTTTTTTATTTATTTCTTTATTGAATTTTATCAATTGTTACAACATATAACAATGTAGGCAAATTAAACAATATAAAGAAAAAAATATTCTCAGAATTAAAACAATAGTAATCATCAAGTCCACATTATTAAGGGCTGGCTATTTCCTGCTGGAACATACCAAAGCAATAATAAGCATCAACATCTTTAACTTTAAAACATTCTTAAAGTCAGGCAAAATAGCAATCATCATTTTCATCATTCCATCACAACCTCTGCACTAATAACAGGTAAAATATCTAACTTAGGTTTATCTATAAGAAAATTCTCTAAGTGAGTTGGATCCAAAAAAGTATATTTGGTATCTTGAAATACCACCAAACATTTGCAGGGAAACTTAAGAAAAAATGAAGCACCTACACCCAAGGTTTTATCCTTAAGTTGTAGGAATTGCTTCCTCCTGTATTGTGTTTGCCTAGAGACATCTGGAAAAACATTAATCTGTTGTCCACAGAACACAGCATTTTTATTCAAGAAATACAATCTTAGAATATCTTGTTTTTCCATCTCAGTCCTAAATGTGACTAGTAATGTTGCTCTTTTGGCTATATAATCCTTAGATGACTCAAGAAATTGGGAAATATTCAAGCTATCAGGAGACACTAATTGATCTTTCCCCCCTTCCTCTGAAATCTTTGTAATACTACTAGGCAAATAGTAAAGATTATCTGGGGAAAAATTTTCTAAGCCATTATATGATAATACATCTTTTAAGTACATTTTGAGTAGTTCTAAGGGTGAAAGAAAATGAGATAAAGGAAAATTCAGAAATCTGAGGTTCCTAGATCTTAAAGCATTCTCCATTTTCTCCATCTGTAGGTGTAATAGCGTATTGTCTTTAACTTGGGATACAACACATGACTGAATTACAGAAACAGATGTTTCTAATTTATCTAATTTCTTTCCCATATCTACCAATTGAGTATCATGCTCAGCCACTTTATTTGTTATTTCTGAAGAAAATTGACCCAATTTGACTACTGTGCCCTGCAATGAACTTTCAATTCTATTCACTACAGTCCAGACATCTTGCAATGTAATTGTCTTATTACTGTTTATGCATTCTTTCTCTCTCATCCACACGACTGAATTTGGTTTTCTACTGAAATTGGAGATCTCACCTCTCTCAAATACACTTCTCCCTCTATATTCGCAGGGGTTAGGGGCAGAGCCGGCCCGTGAATATGGAAAATTGTGAATAACTTTTAGGGCCGATTCTGACCCACCCCTGCCTCCCGGACCTCCTTACCTGGTGGCCCAGCGGTGAAGCAGGGCAGGAGCGATCTTTCTACGCTCCTGCCCCGTGCAGAGCTGTCAACATAAATGGCTGCCTTGAGTTCCTGTGGCCTCACGAGACTACAGTGGGAACCCTCGGCAGCCATTTTTGTTGATGGCTCTGCACGGGGTAGAAGCGTAGGAAGATCGCTCCTGCACAGTATACCCCCATGGGGGTGAAGGTATTCATAGAAATGTGTGTGAACATTGTTACACCAAAAGACTGTTTTTACAAAAATAAAATGTACAAAGTACATTCATAAAATACAGAATATAATAAACAAGCCCTTTTTTACAAGAAGGGTACATAAAATGATGAGTTTATGGGGTTAGGTAGCAAAAGTGTACAGTATAGGTTGCACAGGATCCCATAGGATCAATGGTTCTGTATTTACATTTTTGGTATTCACAGGGTTTTCTAGAACCCAAACCCCAGCAAATAGTAAGAATGCACTCTATATGCGGGTACATGTTTACCTGGGACAATGGGAGGTTAAGTGACATGCCCAGGGTCAGAAGGAATCAAACCCAGTTTCTCAGGCCACCATACTAACCATTAGGCTACTCCTCTGCCCCAACTCTGGAACCAACTCCCCCCGCAAATCAGATTACAGAACTCATTGATGACCTTCCGGAAAGCGGTAAAGACCCTCCTCTTCAACTAAAATTCATCCACAGTCTACGCCTCACCCCCTTTAAACTCCCTCCCCTCTACCCTCTCTTCTACTTTCTAAACTTCTACTTAAATTGCTGTATAGCCCATTCTTAACCTGTACTAAAACTGCAGTATAGTCCTTGTATTTAAACTACTGTATAGTTTTTGCATTGTCCAAAAGTACTCCACTGTGAATGTTTGCTTGTAAGCCGTTCTGAGCTACTGGGAGGACGGGATAAAAATCTAAATAAATAAATACTTGACTTTTCCAAACCTGAACCCAAGGTGAGTTACATTCAGGCACAGAAGGCACTTCACTCATCCAAGATGGCCACTGTGTGAGTCACACATGCTGAACGCCTGAAACAGAAGAATCTGTCTTTTGCTCTGGGTGATCTCTGATAACTCCGAGATGGGGAAGAAGAGGAAAGGTAGTGAGCGTAAAGTTCTTTCTAGATCCACTCCTACTTCCAGGCTTTGGCCTCCACACTGCTTCCTTCTTTGGTCACGCGGGCGGATTATTCCACTTGCAGCAGTGGAGACTTGGCTTCATTGAGCCCCGTCAAACAGACAATCCTCCTGCAGTTATAAAGTTTATTCTTGATATGCTGCCCATCGCTACCATCTGAACAGTGTACAATAGAATTGGAGGAAAAATAAGAAATTAAGAGTGGTAAAAGGGAAAAAAGTATGCAGGGAAATGCAATAATTGACAGAAAAGAGCATGAGGGAAACCGGGACAGAGAGGGAGTCCACACACAAGCTATCTTCGCAAAAGAAACATACAGCTCATAGCAGAGTGGGAAATAAATCGCACCCTTTTGGTTAAAAGAAGGGCCAGCAAGTATGTGTGCCGTCACAGGTCAGAGTGCAGGCTCGGCAAGAAGTAAGCCATTTTCTAACTCTTTAGAGGGGGCTATGACAGTGGTTTCCAGTCACATACCTGCTTTTTTGGAAGGAGGACTCGGCAGCAGCATCTAACAGTAAGTTATCATCAGTCCTCAGTTCAGGAGTTGCCGAGAGTTGATCCCCCCACTGCGGGAGCTGATAAAACCTAAAACTGTTACTAATGAATCCACGTGGGATGTTTTGAAGTGTCTCAAATTTTATTTTATTTTTTTTACAAATTACGGTTTTATATTCTAAACAATTTTCATTACTGTCTGGCTCAACTGAGAATTGCGACAAGATTTTAGAATAATATACTAGTCAGTTTAAAACACTGGAGGCCAAATTGGCTGAAACTCAAGCGGTTAATACAGCTCTGGTGAACGATAAATTAGTTTCTTCTAAGGAAATTGAATATCTGGAGCATCAGATTAGAAGGAAACATCTAAAGACTGGTGAACTTTCCCAAAAAGCCTTTGATCTTTCCCATGGATATAGTGAGGCGGTACTGAAGATTCCATCTGATGCTTTACCACCTTTAGTCAGTATCTGGCATTAGGAACGTTAAATAACTTTAAAAGTCTCCTGAAAAGCTGGCTTTTAACTGAGTTATGCAAATTTTATATATTCAGGATGCGTGTTATAGGACTAGTAATGCTGATAGGTGAAAAGTGAGCGGGTAACCTTTCCCCCATCCTATTGTTTCATTTCCTTGCCCTTTTTTATTTGTTTATAAATTGTATTTAACCCTTTATTTTTTTTCTTTTTACCTTCTGTGTTTGGTTGGTCTAAAGTTGTATTAACCGTCTGGTTTGATTAATGTGTTTTACTTTTTACCCCAATTTTATCATTCTTTGTAAATCGCATTGGATTAAGATTTTGCGATCAAATCAAATTTTCAATTAAACTTGAAACTGATAAAGGTCGGACAGCCCAGCTGAATCTGACTAAATTCCTGGAGCTGTTGCTTGAGGTAGTATACCCAAAGTTGCCGATTTTCCCTTTGGAGTCAGACAGAAATAATACTGCATTTTATGTCTGCACTTTCAATATATGAATGAATGATTCTTGGGATCTAAAATTTGTATTTTTCCTCATTTATCTAGATCAGTGTCTCACAAACTTTACGAGTTGCGGCACCCTACACTGGCGGCCGGAGCTCGAGGGCACCTGGAAGGGCGCAAACATCGCCGCGATGACATCACACCGCGAGAGGCACATCCTGTGGGCCGGGTCACATCTGCCAAATCGGTACTCGCTACCGTGGCTTTGAAAGAGGGGCTCTTTGTTAGACATGCACACGGTATTAGCTGCCCTCAGTATAGATCCTTGTCGGCATCCGCTTGCCTTGGTTAGCGCACAGGTTCTGCCTGCCTCAGATTTGCATGCAATTAGCTTACTGCATTGATAAGAAATGTTGGTTACTTTTGCTTTAGATGCCCTGGATTCAGTCATCTGATCATCAAAATAGTTGCAAGTTTTTCCACTATTTTGTCCACTACCCTTTTATATGGCTTTATCAAGATCCTCAGCGGCACCACTTAGAGCTCAATGTATCTCATTGCTCTAAGCTTTACGTGGCAGATCGTCATCGGATCCAATTTTCTCCTACTTAATCTTATTTATACATTTAATTTTAACTTTTGCTTTTACTTATGTTTACTGCTTTAAAATGATTAGCTTAAATCATGTGGTCTCTGGCTAGAGTTCAGTCATCAACATATGGCTCTAACACAGTGTCTCGCAAACCTTACGAGCCGCGGCTCAAGGGCACCCAGAAGTGCGCAGATGTCATTGCGATGACCCGCATGCATGATGTCATCACAGACGGGGCTAGCACTGAGCCGCCGGTGGTGGTGCCGATGAAGAAGAGGCACGGAGAGGAGGAGAGTCGCCTACTGGATGTGCCTCTCGTCCTGTAGACAGGCAGCCGGCGCTGGTGCCTCTCCTCCGACCTGGCATCTCGCGGTGTACCTAAAATCTTGTGTGCCACAGCACACAGTCTCCGATACACTGCTCTAACATAAGACTTTCTGTTATCAGTAGCTCAGTCTGTACCTGAGGCCATGAAGGGCTTAAGCGGCTCGCCAAGGTCGCAAAGTCAATGGGAGAAATGGGATCTGAACCTGGGCTTTTGTACTTGTTAAGCTGCTGCTCCTTCCCCAGACAAAAACCGACAGGCAGGTCATTTTTAATGCTCAGTTTATTTTGAATGATTAATTTACTATGCGAGAAAAAGAGCAACAGCAATACATTAGGGGGGAGAAAAAAATCCATTACACATAAAGGGAACTCACAGCTGCAGATTCTGCTTCCTCCAAGCACTGCAGAAGGTTGCTGGTCCTGTTTGACTGCCTGTTCATGGCTCCTCCTTGTTGCTGGGCCAGCTTAAGAAGCCGCCCTCCTCTTTTGCACAATCGCTGTAACTGCCTCTCCTGCAGTTTACGTGCCGAAAAGGTTCCCTTCTCTCCTGCAGCCAAGCGTGTGGTTGGGTGTTGCTCCTTGCCTTCCTTTCCCGGCAGGCTTTCTGCGTTCCCCGCCCCCCCCCCCCCTTCTCTACAAGCCTGTAGTCTCTCTGGCTTGCTGTCCTAACCCTCCCTCTCTTGCAGAGAAAGAGAAAAGTGTGTTGCTGCTTCTCCCTCTCCTCTCGCCCAATGAGAGAGTGGATGCTGGTGCTTCTCTGTGATGTCAGCACATTTCCTTTTCATGGCACAACCCAATGCATGGAACTCGGGGAAAGTTCAGCAGGGCATGTTTAATAAATAAACATTGGTTTCACGTTTTTTTAGCCATCTAGTTACGCCATAAAGTGATGCAAATTAAAGATTCAAGTAGCTATAAATATTACCTTTTATTTAACTCTTTAAGTACCGAGTCTCTGAGAAAAAAAAAAGTCGAGTCAGGTTTAAATGATAACTCTAGAGCAGGGATCTCAAAGTCCCTCCTTAAGGGCCGCAATCCAGTCAGGTTTTCAGGATTTCCCCAATGAATATGCATTGAAAGCAGTGCATGCACATAGATCTCATGCATATTCATTGCAAAAATCCTGAAAACCCGACTGGATTGCGGCCCTCAAGGAGGGACTTTGATACCCCTGCTCTAGAGGTATTACCATTAAATGACATTAAAAATAAGAATAGGACCTGTAAAGATTATCCTGGAGGGAAAGGAAAGGTGCAGCTGGACCTGGGGGGAGGGGGGAGTGGGAGAGGTGCTGCTGGACCGAGTGGAAGGGGGAAGGAAGGGAGAGGTGCTTCTAGACTAGGGGTAGATAGAGAAAAGTGCTGCTGGACTTGAGTGTTGGTGGGAGATGAGAGGGAGAGGTGTTGCTGGACAGGGAGCAGAGGAAAAAGAAGGAGAGGTTCTGCTGGACTTAAGCGTGGAAGAGGGAATGGTGATTCTGGGCTGGGGAAAGGCAGTGGAGGAGGAGAGAGACTAGATCAGGGGAAGTGTGTGTGTGTGTGTGGGGGGGGGTTACATAGGATTCAGGGAGGTACAGATGCAGACCGCAGGGGGAGAGCAAGGAATTGAGAGGGAGACACCTAAGCCACAGCAGAAAAGAATCCAGAGGTGATGCAGTGAGGATACAAAGGGATAAGGACACAGAGGGTGGATGCTGAACAGAACAGATAAGAATGCAGATGGAAGGTGACATGGAAAGATATACCTGAACCAGAAATGGTTTTCAAGGGTGATGCAGAGGAACGGACAGAAATATAGTAGTAGTGAACCTGGAAGATGTACTAAGCCAAATTGACAAGTTAAAGAGTGATAAATCACCTGGACCAGATGGTATATATTCCAGCGTACTGAAAACACAAACATGAAATTTCTGATCTGCTGTTACTGATCTGTAACCTTTTGCTAAAATCATCTGAAGATTAGAGGGTGGCCAATGTTACGCTGATTTTTAAAAAGGGTTCCAGGGGAGATCTGGGAAATTACAGGTTGATAAGCCTGACTTCAGTACCAGGCAAAATACTGGAAACAATTATAAAGAATGAAATTGTGAAACACGTAGACAAACATGATTTAATGGGACAGTTAGCGTGGGTTTAGCCAAGGAAGGTCTTGCCTCACTAATTTGCTTGACTGCTTGGCGAGGCGGTTGATATAGTGTACCTAGATTTTGAGAAAGCTTTTGACAAAAGCTCCTCATGAGGGGCTCCTGAGAAAATTAGAGTTATGGAATAGGAAGCAACATTTAGTTGTGAATTAGGAATTGATTATGGAACAGAAAACATAGGGTAGGGTTAAATGGCCATTTTTCTCAATGGAGGCGGATAAATAGTGGAGTGCTGCAGGGATCTGTACTGGGATCCGTGCTATTTTACTTATTTATAAATGATCTTGAAATTGGAACAATGAGTGAGGTGATTAAATCTGCAGATGAACCGTCCTAAACTGTTTAAAGTTGTTAAATCACATGCGAACTGTGAAAAATTGCAGGTAGACCTTAGGAAACTGGAAGATGGTGTTCAAATGTCTGATGAATTTTAATGTGGACAAATGCAAAGTGATGTACATTGAGAAGAATAACCCAAATCTACGGTCCACCTTGGGGTTCAGCACCCAAGAAAAAGATCTGGGTGTCATTGTAGAAAATACGATGAAACCTTCTGCCCCAAAAAGCAAATAAGATGATTATTAAGAAAGGGATGGTAAACAAGACTAAGAATGTTATAACGCCTCTGTATCACTCCATGATTCAACCTCACCTTGAGTATTGCATTCAATTCTGGTTGCTGTTATCTCAAAAAAAAAAAAGATAGTGGAATTAGAAAAGGTTTCAAGAACAACCAAGATGATAAAGGGGATGAATCTCCTCTGGTATGAGGAAAGGCTAAAAAGGTTAGTGTTCTTCAGCTTGGAAAAGAGACGGCTGAGGGGAGATATGATTGAAGTCTACAAAATCTGGATTGGAGTAGAACGGGTACAAGTGGATCGATTTTTTTACTCCATCAAAAATTACAGACTAGAGGGCACTCAAAGTTATAGGGAAATACTTTTAAAATCAATAGGAGGAAATAATTTTTCACTGAGAATAATTAAGCTCTGGAACGCATTGCCAGAGAATGTGGTAAAAGTGGTTAACATAGCTGGTTTTAAAAAAAGGTTTGGACAAGTTCCTGGAGGAAAAGTCCATAGTCTCCTATTGAGACAGATATGGAGGAAGACACTACTTGCCCTGGATTGGTAGCATGGAATGTTGCTACTATTTGGTTTTTTGCCAGGTACTTGTGACCTGGATTGACTACTGTGAAGATGGAATACTGGGCTAAATGGACCCAGTATGGCTATTCTTATCATCTTCTTAAGTCCAGTCCAGCCACATGCACACCGCTTGTAGAGCACTGTTTACAGCCTTTTCACCGACATTCACCAATGTGCTATGCACACATACAGTCACATAGATGCTACAAAAATGCGGTTTCCAGAGATAACTAGAGATCAGTCTTTCACATACAACTACAAATTTGGTGCTAAAATGCAATATTGTGATAGATTTCTTGTTAATGTATGTTTCAATGACAGTTTGTGTGGTATGTATATAGAAGTGTTTTGTATTTTTATATTATGCATGCAATGTGATTTGCCTTGTATAAAGGCAGAATATAAATAAACAAACTCTCAAAGCCTATTGAAAATTTTCATACCTGTTTTTTTTAATGTTTTCCAGAACCCAGATCCATAAAGGTTGCAGGAGGATCTGGTATGTAATAAATGTACATTTTATATACATCATGCACGGTTTCCTCAAATAAGGTAGCATATCTTCCTTTCCACTAATCTTCATTGTGTTCCTGCTCCACTGTGAATACACAGTAAAAAGCCCCCTCTAGGGGTGAAAGGTGAGAACTGCAGTTTAGCAGAGTTAATACTGAATTATGAAGACGACCTCCTTGTGGCCCATTGGTCGTGGTACCAGAAAATGGCTGCTCTGGAGATTCATCTGGGTCAGAAAGAACATGGATAACTTGAAGAATCAATTCTACAAGCTGAAGCCTTCTTTTACTAAGATAGCCACCTGGCTCCAGGATATACGGAACAGGTGAATGGTGGTGGTGGTGGTGAGTATGAAGGGGGAGTGTCAACTGGGATTCCAACTTCTAGATTTGATACCAGCTTTCTTTGTCAAAGACAGAAGTTGCACAATCAGGCTTTTAATCCATCCTATTCCTTATGGCCTAGAGCCAATGATCTCTGTGTGTTACAGTCAACCACATAACTGCATTTGCACTTGATACAAGATTTTCGGGTTTTGCAAGGTGTGCGTCACTGCATGACAAGCGGGGCTTAGAGGCCCTCTCTATGGGTACTGATACCAGAAAATGCTGTACTTATTATAGTATGAAGATTTGAACTTTTGCAAAAAAAAAAAATATATATATATTACACAATCAGGCCAGATATTCAGCATTCTTTGATGTTACAGAGAATATGTTACTTTATTAACTATTGGAGACATGACTCCCTCACTCTGGAGAGTAATTTTTGTTAAGATGTCATGATGAATTATGAGGGTGGTTTGAAACGTTTGCTAAAAAATCAAGTTAAAACAACCTCGTCTCCAGCGAGGGCTATATACACAGTCCAGCGAGTTTTGAATTTTTCATATCATAGGAAAAACGAAGAAACTGGAAACTCACTGGACTAAGGGCTCCTTTTACGAAGGTGTGCTAGCGGTTTTAGCACATGCTACACGCTAACACCTCTATAGAGCTGGCGTTAGTATTTTCTGTGTAGCGCGCGCTAAAAACGCTAGCGCACCTTGGTAAAAGGAGCCCCGAGTGTATAGCCCTCGATGGAGACTACGCTGTTTAACGTGATTTTTATTTTTACCAAACTTTTCAAGCCACCCTTGTACATGTACAATGTTTGCAGTCATTTTCAGGTAAGGGCACACAATTGAATCCTTTAAATGAGGGAACAGTACAAAAAAGGCCAAGTGTAGAGCAATTCACAAGGAGAGCTGCGAGAGAATCATATCATTCTTATTAGGTTGAGGGCCACCCAAGAACCGTCTTATGTGTTGTACTCACAAAGGATTTTCTAAAATGTCAAAAAATGATCGGATATTCTACTTTCCAATCTCTGATTAATTGTGCCAGAAATTTAAGAGCACTGAGCAACGAGGCGCTTAAAAGAAAAAGAAAAAAAAAGTGTTCAATCTACACTTTGAACTAGCACATTTTTACTATTAGCAGGAAATAAGGACTATTTAAAATACTTCTGTACTACATTCTCAGTCCAACAACCGTCCAAAGAAGTCAAAGCTATCTATAACATAGAACTGCATCGCTTAACATGTGATGGTATTCAAATACACAGTATCGGATAAAATACCACCATAAAATCTAAACAAAGCAGACAATTGCTGCCAGCACGAAGAACCACTGGAGACTGTAAAATAGGAAAGAATGCCATGAGTAATCATCTCAAATAACCTGAAGGCAGAGTCTTCAGTTTCCTATAATCCCGTAGCAACAGCAACAATATCCATCCCTTTCTGCAGAACCTCCATAGATGCGAGGTTGTCCATCATAGAATGTATTTTGCACTAGAGAATGACACGGGGACAAAGTTTTCCCCATCCCCGTAAGTTCTTTTTCTGTCCCTGCCCCATTCCTGCAATCTCTGTCCTCATCTGTACAAGCCTCAAACACTTTAAAATCATAAGTGTTCCAGGCTTGTGCGGTTAAGGCAGAGCTTACAGGAATGAGGCAGGGGCAGCGACAAAACTCGTGGAGACGGGACGGGGAAATCGAGTTCCTGCAGGGACTGATGTGGAGAGCAGTAAAAGGGTATGGCAGAGAAAAAGCTGGGGCTGAAGTGTTTGGCTGACATTATGGGAGCTGCACCGCCACACCAGCTCGCTCCTTCCTAGCCCTGCCACTACCTGGGCATGCGCACAAGAGCCTTGCTAAAGGCGCAGCTGGCATGCGCATGAGCCAGGCAGGTTCCGAAAAGTATAGTTACTCACCTGTAGCAAGTGTCCTTCGAGGACAGCATGCAGATCTTCTCACATATGGGTGACATCCATGGAGCCTGGCACAGACATGTATCAAATTGTATTGTCACTTTAAAACTTTAATACTGTCCATACCCTGCGTGCATGTGCCTTCCTGCCCAATGTCAGCTTGGGGGACCTTTATGTTCTGTCCAGAAGCTAAGAAGCCAGCTAGGAGAGATGGGTGGTTTGCAAGAATATCTTCCTACTGTCCTCGGAGAACACCTGCTACAGGTGAGTAACTGTGCTTTCTCCGAAAATGGAAAAAGGACCAAACCGAGGAAAACCGGAAGGAACACAAAAAACACCAGAAAGACTGTCACCGAGTGGTTAGGAAAGCAAAAAGAGAATATGAGGAGAGGCTGGCTGGGGAAGCGAGAAACTTCAAAGCGTTCTTCAGATATGTTAAGGGGAAGCAACCGGCGAGGGAGGAAGTAGGGCCGTTGGATGATGGAGACAGAAAGGGATTGGTAAAAGAGGAAAAAGAGGTAGCTGACAGGTTAAACAAGTTCTTCTCGTCGGTCTTCACGAGCAAGGACACATCCAATGTACCAGAACCCGAAGAGATCATACGAGGAGATCAAGAAGAAAAACTGGAGCATATAGAGATAAGCCATGAGGATGTCCTCCAACAGATAGATAGACTGAAAAGCGACAAATCACTGGGACCGGACAGAATCCACCCAAGGGTTCTAAAAGAGCTAAGAAACGTTATAGCGGAAACTCTACGACAAATTTGTAACCTGTCCTTGAAACTGGGGAAATCCCGGAGGACTGGAAAATAGCAAATGTCATACCTATCTTTAAAAAGGGATCGAGAGGTGACCCGGGGAACTACAGGCCAGTAAGCCTGACTTCAGTTCCGGGCAAGATGATGGAGGCACTGATAAAGGACAGCATCTGTGAGCACATAGAAAAACATGGACAACTGAAAGCAAGCCTGGCTTCTGCAAGGGAAGATCGTGCCAAACGAACCTACTGTACTTCTTTGAAGGGATAAACAGCCAGATGGATAAAGGAGAACCCGTAGACATCATTTATCTTGACTTCCAAAAAGCCTTTGACAAGGTACCCCATGAGCGGCTTCTTAGGAAACTGTGGAGCCACGGGGTGGAAGGGGATGTATACAGATGGATAAAACACTGGTTGGCAGGCAGGAAGCAAAGGGTTGGAGTGAAGGGCCACTACTCGGACTGGCGGGGGGTCATGAGCGGTGTTCCTCAGGGGTCGGTGCTAGGACCGCTGCTGTTAAATGTATTTATAGACGACCTTGAAGTGGGGACGAAGTGTGAAGTCATAAAATTTGCGGACGACACCAAACTCTGCAGCAGGGTTAGAACCAAGGAAGAATGTGAAGACCTACAAAGGGACCTAAACAAACTGGAAGAGTGGGCAAATAAATGGCAAATGCGCTTTAATATAGAGAAATGCAAGGTCATGCATTTAGGGAAAAATAACCCGATGTTCAGCTACAAAATGGAGGGATCAGCACTAGGGGATAATAACCTTGAAAAAGACTTGGGTGTGCTGGTAAATACAACAATGAAATCAACGGCACAATGTGCCGCAGCCTCAAAGAAAGCAAACAGAATGTTGGGTATTATTAGGAAGGGCAGTACAACCAGGACGAAGGAAGTCATCATGCCGCTGTATCGTGCGATGGTGTGCCCGCATCTGGAGTACTGGGACCAGTATTGGTCGCCGTACCTCAAGAAGGACATGGCGATACTTGAAAGGGTCCAGAGAAGAGCGACAAAATTGATAAAAGGTATGGAAAACCTTTCATACGCAGACAGGTTAGAAAGGCTGGGGCTCTTCTCCCTGGAAAAGCGGAGACTCAGAGGAGACATGATAAGAGACTTTCAAGATCATGAAAAGCATAGAGAAGGTAGAAAGGGACAGATTCTTCAGACTATTGGGTACCACAAGTACAAGGGGGCACTCGGAGAAACTGAAAGGGGACAATTTTAGAACCAATGCTAAGAAGTTCTTTTTCATCCAGAGGGTGGTGGACACCTGGAATGCGCTTCTGGAGGTTGTGATAGGACAGAGTACACTACGGGGGTTCAAAGAAGGATTGGATAAATTCCTGAAGGATAGGGGGATTGAGGGATACAGATAGGGGCAGAGATATGCTATAGAAAGAGTATAGACAGAAGATAGGAGGGATTAAAGGGCTTAGGAAAGGATCACTGTACAGGTCATGGGTCTGATGGGCTGCTGCGGGTGCGGACTGCTGGGCGCGATGGACCTCTGGTCTGACCCAGCGGAGGCAATTTCTTATGTGCTTATATTCTTATATGGAACCTTCAAGCTGTCAGATTCTTGCCTCTAGGAGGAGGGTTAAATATAATTGTCATGAGGCTGGTGAAATCTCTGAGAAAGGAGGGAAGATGGTACAGCGGACGGCCACCAGGATGATCTCGGGGCTCAAGGGTCTCTCGTACGAAGAGAGACTGAACAAATTGCAGCTCTACACTCTCGAGGAACGTAGGGAGAGGGGAGACATGATCGAAACATTTAAGTACCTCACGGGACTTGTCAAAGTGGAAGATGATATTTTCTTTCTCAAGGGCACCCGCTCAAACTCAGGGGCGGAAAATTTCATGGCGACACCAGAAAGTATTTCTTCACAGAGAGAGTGGTTGATCATTGGAACAAGCTTCCAGCGCAGGTGATCGAGGCAGACAGCGTGCCAGACTTTAAGAATAAATGGGATACCCATGTGGGATCCCTACGAGGGTCAAGATAAGGAAATTAGGTCATTAGGGCATAGACAGGGGGTGGGTATGCAGAGTGGGCAGACTTGATGGGCTGTAGCCCTTTTCTGCCGTCATCTTCTTTGTTTCTATGGCTTTTAAAGAGAAAATAATTTTTTGAGAACTTCATGACCAAACTGACCGACTCTTCTAGAATGTTGATCTAAGCAGTAATGAGAAGTAAACATGTGGACTGAGGACCGAGTGACTGCTTTGCAGATGTCTTGAATGGAAGTGGAGCATAAATGCGCAATAGAAGTTACCAAGGCTCTTATTTTATGAGCAGTGACATGGCCCTCTAGTGTCAGCTCAGCCTGAAAACATGCAAAGGATATGCAGTCTGCTAGCCAGCATGAAACAGTCTTCTTGCTAATTGTAACTCCCAATTGGTTAGGGTCAAAGGAGATAAACAGTTGAGATGTAGTTCTATGTCATTTGGTTCAAACTAAGTAGTAGGCAAGAGCTCTTTTACAGTCCAGGGAATGGAGAACCGATTCCCCAGGATGTGCATGTGGTTTTGGAATGAAAATGGATAAAACAATGGACTGGTTGAAATGAAATTCAGAGACCACTTTATGTATAAACTTCGGATGAGTACAGAGGACAACTATGTTGGGGGAAAAAAATAGGGTGGATTTGATACTGGTGCTTGTAATTCGTTGACTCGACTTGCAGACGTAAGCACAGTTAGGAAAGTCACTTTCAAGGTGAGGTGTTTTAGTGAAGCAGACAAGAGGGGTTGAAATGGTGGATTCATGAGTAAAGAAAGAACAACATACAAATCCCATGCAACAAGTGGTGATCTGCGTGGAGGCTTGGTGTGGCAAAGTCCCTTCATGAATCTGGAGACCAATTGATGCATCAAGATGGGTTACTATTCGAGTATGAAAAATGCCAATTGCACTGAGATGGACATGTCTGAAGGCCAGAATTGAAAAGATGAAGGAGGTAGTCTAGCAGAGATAGAAGAGGACATGTGAATGGATTCAAGGAGTGAATATTGCCCCAAATAGTAAATTGTGTCAATTTAAATTGGTAACGGCGTTTAGTAGGCGTTTAGTAGATGGTTTTCTGGATGCTTCAATAATGTTTAAGACTAAAGGCCACAGAGGAGAGGTGTCTGCTTCTGGGAAGATAGATACCAGGCTGTGAGTGGCAGTGAACATAGATTGGGATGAAAGAGAGAACCTTCATTTTGCGTTAATAGAGTTGGAAATAACAGGAGCGGGATGGGATCCCAATTGCCGAGTTGTAGGAGGAGTGGAAACTAGTCTTATCATGACCAATGAGGTACTATGAGAATCATTGAGGCTTGCTCCTGGCTAAGTTTGAGTAGAGTTTTCCTGATTACCATATTTCTCCGCATATAGGCCGCAGAAAAGGGTGACCTAAGTTTAAAAACTGGAAGATAAGCCATCCCATGGTATTAGCAGCGGCTTATCTTCCGGTACCTCCTCTGCCTTTTAAAAATCTTCTCCTCACCCCTGGTACCTTTTTCGGAGCCCCATGGATGGCGGATGGCGAATCTCCAGTGGTGCAGAGCAGCCACGATCTGTTTGGCATCCGGCCTGCCCCTGCACTGCCTGCCGAATGGCCGACATCAGCTCTCGCTGTACTTGCAAGAACTGACGTCAGTCACTCAGCAAATGGTGCGGGGGCAAGCCGGATGCCAAAGAGATCACAGCTGCCCTGCACCGCTGGAGATTTGCCGTCCATCATCCAGGGGACTCCGAAAAAGGTACCGGGGGTGGGGTGGGGGATGATTAAAAATTTTTTATAGGCTGTGCCCCATACACGAGTCTGTAAAACCCATGTATAGGTCGCGGCCTATATGTGGGGAAATATGGTAGTGGTAATGGAGGAAATGCATAGAGGAAGCATCCTTGCCAGTTGAGGAGAAAGGCATTGGATTTGAGACAGCTGGGAGTGAACAGTCTGGAGCAGTAAAGTGGCAGTGTGTGATTGGTGGGAGACGCAAAGAGATCTATATTGGGAGTCCCCCATAAAGTGAAAATTTGACTCAAAGTTGTTGTGTGGAGTGACCACTTGTGAGGCTGGTGAAGTCTGCTCAATTTGTCTGCTAGGCAGTTTTCTTTCCCTGCCAGATATACTACTTTGAGGAAAATGTTGTGAACGATTGCCCCCAAGTCCAAATTTGGACGGTTTCTTGGCAAAGGGGGATGAGAGCTTCTGCCCCCTTGCTTGTTTATGCAATACAAAGCTACTTGATTTGTTGGTGCGCAAGAGAACTACATGGTTTTGGAAGCGATCCTAAAAGGTGACAGAGCACTGAGGATCACCCGTAACTCTAGTAGGTTGATTTGCAGCATTTTCTCATGAGGAGACCAGAATCCTTGAGTGCCGAGGCTGTCTAGATATGCCTTCCAACTGAGAAGTGAAGCATCTGTTGTGAGGACTTTCTGGTGGGGAGAAGGTTGGAATAGTAGGCCTCTGGAGATATTGGATGTGTTGAGCCACCAGTGAAGCGAGTGCTGTAGTTCTGGAGTGACTCAAAAGCATGCAGAGAGGTGGTCTGTAGCTTGAATCCATTGGGAAGATAGAGTCCATTGTGGTATTCTGAGACAAAGGCGTGCAAACAGAACTATGTATACGCCAAATGCCATATGACCTAGCAGGCATATCTGTTTTGCTCTGAGATATGTTTGGGAAAAGACTGTCTGACAGAGGTACAGGAGCCTGTCAAACCTCTGTCAAGATAAGAAAGCACGAATCTGACTAGCATCTAGAAGGGCTCCTATGAACTCCCGTTGCTGAGCTGGAGAAAGGTGTGATTTTGGATAGTTGACTACGAATCTCAGGAGCTTCAGGAGGCAGATCGTAGAAGTGGCAGCTTGGTGGGCTAGAGTCAGTGAAGAAGCTTTAACTAACCAATCTAAAAATGGGTAAACATGAAACCCATAATTGCACAAAATCGCAGCCACTATTATTAGATACTTGATGAAAACTCTCGGACCAGAGGCAAGGCTGAACTGCCGTACTGAAGTGTCAAGATTAGAATCTAGAGAGCAAAAACCAATTGTTCTTTTGCAGTAGGGGTAGCAAGAGTTCCCAGAGAAACCATGTGAATCTCTCCTATACTAAATATTTGTTGAGAGCACGGAGATCTAGTATTGGACAGAGATCTCCAATCTTTTTTTGGAATCAGAAAGTATTTGGAACTGCTTGTATTGCACTGAGGTGAAAAAGGGCTGAGAGCTCCTGGTGAAGGAGAGATTTCTGGAGCAAGTTGAAAGTAGACTCTTTTGGAGGATGGGATAGAGGCTTTTTCAGAAGGTGAAGGGCATATCCTTGAGAGACTACTTGAAGGACCCATTTGTCAATGTTCCCGGCCTCTACGGAGGTGGGAAGCTACCCGAAAAAATAAAATCAAGAAAATGAAGGAAAAATGAAATATCTCTTTCTAAATATAAAAAAAAGAGAAAAAAATGGTACAGGAAGGCACTGAAAGAGACATATTTACCGCACACAGAAGTGTTAAAAACCCTCACAATTTTGCTCCACGAAAAATGAAGAACTAAAAGGTCATGAGAGCTGACATCAGGCAGGAAGGCACATGCACACATGTGGTATGGACAGTACTAAAGTTTTAAAGTGACAGTACACTTTGGTTCATGTCTGTGCTGGGCTCTGTGGACGTTGTCCTTACGAGAGAATATACGACCTGCTTGTCCTTGAAGAAAATAACTTCCCAATGCTCAACACTAATATTATGTATATGATATGCATATTATTACTGAAGATTAGGAAGTTATTTCACAGCGCTGCTTCTGCGGTATTCTCCTGCGCTGTACAGTGTAGGAGTTCCGAGTGCTGGGCTGCCTTGTGAATAAAGGAATGCAGTATGTGGGAGTGCCGAAGGGCTGAGGCAACACTAATACACTCTTGTTGATTTAGAGATGAGTCATGCAAGGTTTATAAAGCAAAGGTAAGGCATCCAGGTATGCGAATTAGACCATTTATTAAATATGCCATGTGCTCCAAGCGGCTGGAAATACAGCTCTACTGGTAATAATGCAACAGAGTAATTAGATGCGAGATTGCTATTTGCTACCACCACACTAAAGATACCTATTTATAACTCACACACTCCTCTGCAGCTTAGCTACTTCCTCTCATGTAGCTATCAACACTCCCACCCCATCTAGTTTTTTATTTTTAAAGTTTCACCTCTCATATTTATGCTCAGTTAGTGGTATGCTGTGCTTTTGATATTCAGTAATCCACCCCCCCCCCCCCCACTTCCTATGAGCGTCAAAGCATTTAGCCCCAGGCTGCAGTAGAAACCTCTACCGCGGCTTAGTAAAAGAGGGCCTTATTAATTTAATTGTATTTGGCTCACACTTTTTTCCCCAGTTACCCAAGGTGAATTACATTCAATTACACTAGGTATTTCCCTGTCCCTGAAGGGTTCACAATATAAAGGACCATTTAGTAAAGGGCATTAAACCCTGTTTTATCATTCCCTCTGTAATTCCCCTTCCTGTGCAGTCTGTATTGATGCACCTTCTTGACCTGCATCCCAGGTATTTCTTCAATGATTCAGGCATCTTCAAGGTGATGAGCAGAAAAGTTGTAATGGAGAGCTGTAGAAAATCCGACCGATGGGAACGGGCAGAAACTAAAGACTGGAGATTAGGGGGAAATGGGTAGTGCTCGGGCATGCCCAGTGGGGCCTGGGCTCTGCACGTGCTCAGAGGAAGAAAATAAATCTCTCTGAGCTATTGTAGAGCTTATCCGCAAATTGGGAGCTGTTGGGACAACACCCCATCTGTGGCTGACTCATCTTGCTTGTCCTAGGAGAATTCCCCCATCTGTGCAGTCTGTATTGATGCACCTTCTTGACCAGTTTGTGTGTCTTTACTAGATTGTAAGTTCTTTTGAGCTTTAAAAGTTAGGCGCAGTTGATAGAATAGTGCTTATGCCCAGGAATTCAGGCATGGCAATTTGCACCAAGGAAAATGGGGTGCAAGTGCCTAAGCCAAAAATTAGGCATGGATATCTTTATTCTATTATTACACACATAACTTAAACTAACACCCATAACCTGTCCACTTCTACGCCCCCTTTGTTGACTCATACCTAAATTTCCATAATATACAACTGATTTTAATTAGCACTAATATTGGCTTTAAAAAAAAAGCCAATTATTTGTGCTAACTTGTTATTCAATTAAAGTGCATACCATTGATGTACACCAGTGGTTCCCAAACCTGTCCTGGGGGACACCCAGCCAGTCAGGTTTTCAAGATATCCCTAATGAATATGCATGAGAGAGATTTGCATACCTGTCACTTCCATTATATGCAAATCTCTCTCATGCATATTCATTAGGGATATCTTGAAAACCTGACTGGCTGGGGGTCCCCCAGGACAGGTATGGGAACCACTGTTGTACACGTATATGCTCTGTTTAGATACATTTTAGCTTTACAATTTTTTTTTTTTTAACTTCTGGTGTTCATTGTCTGTTTTTAGTACATTAGCCATTAATGTGCATTTCTATGCTTTACTCATTGGTGCATGTCATTCATTTGGATGTTTTTGCATTTTTATGTATCTTTTATATATCTTGTGTTTTAGATCAGTGGTTCCCAACCCTGTCCTGGAGAACCACAAGTACAATCGGGTTTTCAGGCTAGCCCTAATGAATATGCATGGAGCAGATTTGCATGCCTGCAACTTCCATTATATGCAAATCTCTCTTATGCATATTCATTAGGGCTAGCCTGAAAACCCGATTGGCCTGGTGGTCCTCCAGGACAGGGTTGGGAACCACTGTTTTAGATTGTATTCCTTGATTTTATATTTGTCTGGTTGTTGGGGTTTTTTTTTAAACTTTTTATTAATGTTTAGTTGTGTCATTAGTAGCTACATGTACCAAGACAGCCAGTTCTTCCCTAGCATTATCTAATATCCTATCTAAGTGATGTGTGAGGTCCACCACCTTCAAACCAGGCAGGCAAGTGACCAGGCGATCCTCATGCCCACCAGCCACCCAGCTATCTATATGCCCAATGACTGAATCTCCCACTACGGCTGTCCTAACTCCTCCCCTTGCATCTCCTGGTAGGCTGGTCCTGCTACAGGATAATTTTCTGGTTCACCAGGCTAATGTTCTCCTTTTAAGAGACCTCCCTCCTTCAAGGCAGCACAGAGGCTGCCAGACTGGAAGTGGGACTTCTCTACAATGTCCCTGTAGGTCTCCTTTCTGTGTCCCTCAGCTCCTCCAACAAGTCTGCAACTCTAGCCTCAAGGGAACCGATTCGTTCTTTGCGAGCCAGGTGCTCTTTGCTACAAGCACCACAAATTTCTCCTACATGTGACACTGGGAAGAAAAGACTGGATAGCTCCCCTCTTGCTGATAGACTACTGTCTGCATCTTCTTATTGAGCTAAATTAAATCCTATTAACGTACTAGGAATGTTAGACTGGTATGTTTCAGGTTTGTGGAGATTGTCCTTGTTAAGATCAGCTCTGTCCCTGTGGAGAGTAATTTAACAGTAGTATAAGATTAATGTGAGCCTAGGGGTGGGTGGTAGAGGCAGGCAGCAATTCACAGGTTGCTGTAAAACTATCTTTAATGCTGAGCCTCTTCAAATTCTCTCTTAGAACCAGGCTTACTGAGAGTTAGGCAGTGGCACTAGGCCAGCATTCCTCCCAAGGGTCACCTGTGGAGTCTGATCTCTAACAAAGTCCTCAGAGTTCAGCCACTGGTCCTAGAATAAAGTGGAATTGTACAAGAATTAGGGGTTAACTATATGAGAACATGTTGGGATTGAGCCCACAATGAACACAGAGGTTTTCTACTTGCCTAGTGTTACTATGCTTTAAGTGAAAAAATTATGTACAAAATTTTACCACACTCTGGTAGAAAAGGCTTCCTTCCTATCAACTGAAATCTAATCCATTCATCTGAAAAAATAAATACTAATTCTAAATTAAGTGCTTACGATTAAGGAACAAACAAAATTCTGATTAGGTAAGTCATATGAAACCTTGGCAGGCAGCAGCCCAGTGCTTTTCATAGATTTCACAAAGAACTGAACACATTGCACACCAAAAGATTTTAAGATAAGCCTGAGGCCACATACCACTGGGAGAGTCCAGTGGTGACAAGGGCTGCCATTTCTCAAGTAGTTTATGATCCTTACACGTTACTAAGTGAAACTTACTCATGAACTCCGTCAATCCAAAAGAAAGCATTCCTTCAGCTTATCTTTGCTGAAGCAGATGGGAAAAACGAACGTTCACAAAAAAAAGTGACCATACTGATTAGCAATAGTTCTAAAGACAACACAAGGTAGAATTATAGTTACCGGATATCACAGAGGAACAGATAAATGAATGCAAAGTTTATAAAATATATATATAAAAAATAAAGTCCAAACATTAAGATACATGCAAATACAGTACTCCCCTGAAATTTGCGGGGGTACCGTTCCAGGAACCCCTGCGAATCTTGAAAAACCGCAAATACAGTTTTTTGTGGGGGAAAATGGAGAGGGCAGTGGGAGAGGCAGGAGAGAGCAGCCGGAGTGCCGGCAAGTGAAGCAAATCACTCGCTGTATGCTCTGACCATCTCTTCCTGCACTAAAGTCGAGCCTCAGCCAAAGCAACTCCTGATTGGTAAGGCCCGACTTTAGTGCAAGAAGAGGCGGTCGGAGCATACAGCGAGTGATTTCCTTCACTTGCCGGCGCTCTGGCTTCTCTCACCTGCCTCGCCAGCTGTCCTCTTCTGGTAGGTGGTCGGAAAATACTGCGAATGACCGGGACCGCCAACCGCGAATGCCTGGGGGGAACACTGTACATAGTATAAATTGATCCAAGACCAGCTGAAACAATTGGACCCAACATGGTCTGTGTTTCGGTTAACCTTCTCCAGGCATCCTGATAACAAATGTAAGAGGATAACCTGAAAAGCATTGTGCACAGGCACATCTGCTGATGAACAAAGATTTTTATATATGCTGCTTTTATTAAGTGCAAGTGCTATCAATTTGGAAAGAGTAGTGCACAAGCGCGTCAGCTGGTAGCAACTGTCAACAAGCAAATCAGGATGCAGAGACGTTTGTGTGTTACTTTCCAAACTGATATCACTTGCGTTTGTTTTTTTTTTTACCTATAAGAATGTGGATTTTATAATAATAATAGTTTATATACTGCAGGACCGTGAAGTTCTATGCGATTTACAATGATTAGAAAGATGCTACAAATTGAGTGGAACATACATAGTTGGAGATTAGTGGCTAACAGTTTAAGGGATCAGTTGTTATGGGAGATTGTGATGGGAGAGATTGTACAGATTTTGAGCAACTAATAATAATAAAAACCATGAATAATCTCCCTAACCCAAATATTTAAATAGCAAGTAAACCTGATTTAAATAGATATATAAAAAAATATATATATATATTTTATTTTATTGCCTATAAGTGCATATATTGGGAACAGGAAGAACTGTGAGCTTTTGTACAATACCTTATTTTTATTTATTTGGATATAGCTCATACATTTTCAATAGTAGCTCATGCCATCAGAGGGCTAATATTCTAACATTGTACCCAAGCCAATAGAGGGGTTATGTGACTTGCCCAAGATCACAAGGGGCAGCAACAGAATTTGAACCTGGCTTTGTTGGTTGTCAGCCCAGTGCTCTAAAGACTAGGGGCTAGATTCACTAACCCTCTGATCCGTGTGCCCAAGGGAGAAGCCCGAGGCGCCTCAACCAATCAGGGCCTTAGGCCCCACCCCATGCATCACACGATGCACCAGGGCGTGGCCTAAGGCCTTAGACTCATCGCGGGAGGCATTGGAGGAGGAGGAGGGATTGAGCACCCCTCCTGCTCCATTAAAGGTATGGGGAAGGGGGGTGGGGAGGGGACAGCATCAGGGAGTTGGCATCCCTCCTGCCGTTACCTTAATTTTTGGGTGGGACCAATGGCAGGAGGGAGTGGGAACCCTCCTGCCATAATTATTTTTGATGTGGCTGCGGGGCAAATTTTTTGGGGGGGCTCAGGGAGGGAAGGGGATTAGTAGTTGTAGATATAGCAGGAGGGTGTGGGAACCCTCCTGCCATAATTTTAAAGAGTACGGGGAGGGGTGGGCCGGGCCCGGCCAGGCCCATGGCGGTTTCGTGATGGCAGAAGGGAATTGGCATCCCTCCTGCCATATTTGCAGGGACCAGGTGAGCAGTGTCGGGCCCGATGGTAGCGTCAGCGGTGGATTTAAAACCACAGGCTTGCCCTGCTAAAAAGCATTGCGAGCCCACGGTTTTAAAGGGCAGAAGAGTCGGCCAGGATAGAAGCGACTGGTCTTCAGCAGTCGCTTCTTTTCTGATCGGCAAGCCCAATCAGTGTTAGCTAAAGTGTTTAGTGAATCGCTGCCCTCCCAAATTTGCATGTACGGATCGGGAGGGGATCGCTAAATACTTTAGTGAATCGGGCCGGAGGGAAATCTGCTCGCTAAGGGCTCGCAAACTGATCGATCGATTTTGCTTAGTGAATCCTGGCTTAGGCTACTCCGGCATTCCAGCTTTTCTTTTAAAATTTGCTTTATAAATTTGCTAACTACTTTGCGTGATCAGATCATACCAGTTTACAATTCAAATATCATAAAATAATGAAAGGAATTCCATTAGAAAGACAAAGCTCTAGCACAATTAACCAAGAGAAACTATCACCGATTCTTAGTTGTGTATCAAATTGTATTGAGCTGCTAGAATTCACTAGTTTAGACTACCTTAGGTAAAATATCCACAGCTGGAATAAAAAGTGTGTTTAACACTATTCCAGTCAACGGGCAGGTGTTGTTCCAGTGCTGTCATCACATCAATATTTGACACACTCCTTCTCCTCCAAAACAGAACTGCAGGAAATGTATAAGGTGCAAGAGTTTTTATTCACTGAGTTGTAAAATCCACAATAACAAAAAATAAAATTAATCTAAAGATAGGTTCTTAATGTAAAGCAAATCGGACCCAACATGGTCTATGTTTTGAAAAAAACTCCTTTCACAGAGTTCCGGGATATGCATTACATCAGGGGTGCCCAAATGGTTGATTGTGATCGACCAGTAGATCGCAAAGGCAACATGAGTCATTTGCGCTGCCTTTGCGATCTTTTTCTCCCTGCTGCTTCCCCGAGCCAGGCCTGGTGCATACAAGTGCTGGGTCCACAAGACTTCACCTCTGACATCAGAGAGGAAGTTCTGGGCCAGCCAGTCACTGCCTGGCTGGAACTTCCTCCTCGTTAGAATCAACGTTGGAGGTGAAGTCTTGTGGGCCCGGCGCTTGTACGTGCCAGGCCTGGCTCAGGGAAGCAGCAGGGAGAAATCGGCATGGTGGTTTGGGGGAGGTAGGGAAATAATTGGAGAAGTGGAGAATTCAGTACGATGGCTTGGGGGGGCAGGGGGAGAGAGAAATAAAGACAGGAAGGCAGGGGGAAAGAGAAAGAAAGGCAGTAATAAAGAGGGGGGGGGGGAAGGGGGAGAGAGAAAGACAGTTAGGGGGGAGAGAGAGAAAGAAAGGCAGAAAGAAAAATATTGGCTTTACAGAAGAAGGAAGTGCAACCAGAGACTCATGAAAATCACCAAAGGTAGGAAAAATGATTTTATTTTCAATTTAGTGATCAAAATGTCTCTTTTGAGAATTTATATCTGCTGTCTATATTTTGCACTATGGCCTCCTTTTACTAAACAGTGATAGTGGTTTTTAGCGCAGGGAGCCTATGAGCGTCAGGAGCAGCGAGGGGCATTCAGCGCAGCTCCCTGCGCTAAAAAACGCTATCGCTGTTTAGTAAAAGGGGAGGGGGTATATTTGTCTATTTTTGTATAGTTGTTACTGAGGTGACATTGCATATTTTAAAGTCATCTGCCTTGACCTATGAAACCCCCCCCAATACAAATGATAATTAACATTTTTGCTGTGTACAGTGTGCTTTGTATTTTTTAAAATTTTATTGTTGGTAGATCATTTTGACTTGGTCATTTTTAAAGCAGCTCACAAGCCAAAAAAGTGTGGTCATCCCTGCATTACATGGATATGCAAGAACAGTGTGGATCAAAAAAGTTAGCAGAGTCTCAGAACACAGGTGAAAAACCTCTCCTGTAATAATGCTGCTCAGTAAAACTCAACAAATGAAAAATCATTAAAGAATCAGGATTTTGCAATGATTAAATTGTACAATAGGTACACCAGTGCTCAACTATTCTGCTTGAATCAATAGCTGAAAAAAATTATCCAAGTCAAACAAAACAAAAACTGAACCAGGCTCCTCTGAATTTAACCCATGAAGGTCTGTTAAAGGAAACTAAACATGCAATGTAGAGATTACTCCAGAAACTGTTCCATGGAGTTAATGATTAACGCATGTAACCTGCAATAGGGCTCACGAGATTAAAATAGGCCTCTTGTAGCAGACAGCATATGCTATTTTAAAGACCTCTTAAATTAGTTGTTTTCCTCTTAAAACAAACCTCACTAATTGAAAAAATTGGATGAACTGTGTTATGTTTTTCTAGATGATTTAAGCAGGTGTACTATTCAGCACAGGAGCTCATTTGTCCTTCAGGAAAAGGAACAAAAAGTGGGTGTTACCGTAATTCCTTATCAGGAACATTTCACATTCAAGCACTTTACTAAGCTGTAGTAAAAGTGGCCCTTGCATACCCTTGTATGTGTTTTCACCATAAGGCAAGGTCATTTTTACTGTAGCTCTAAAAATGGCCTTTTTGCAATTTTTTTTTTTGTTTGTATTGCTGCACATGCGATGATACCATTAGCATGGTCATTAAAAAAAAAAGACCCCCAACTGTGTGAGCATTTGCTGCCACTCATTTTGGAGGTGGTAAAAGTTCACATGATTAGTGCCTTCAGATATAATCCCTCAAAAACTTAAAATATATATATATATATATATATATATATATATTTTTTAGCATGCCTGAGCATGTCCAATTCCATTTTAACACAGTTTATTAAAAAAAAGGTACCATTGTTTCTGAGACACTTAACTCTAAATTGGGAGTTCAGAAAGCAGTTACTTACTGTAAAAGGTGTTATCCAGGGACAGCAGGAAGATATTCTCACATGTGGGTGACATCATCCACGGAGCCCAGTATAGACAGTGTTAAAGTGCACTGTTACTAAGGTTTTCGCAAAGCTTCGAGACTGCACGCGTGAGAGCGTCTTCCTGCCTGATATCGGCTTGTGGTTCCTCAGTTCCGTAAACAAGCTAAGAGACAAGAAGCCAACTAGGGGAGGTGGGAGGGATGTGAGATATCTGTATTAGAGAATGACACGGTGACAAAATTCATCACTGTTCCTGTCCCCGCGGATAACCGCGGGAAATAATCCCATGTCATTTTCTAGTGTCTATTTCAACCTCAGTCCTTCTACACCAGCATTCTTCAAAGCAAAGCTTGCGGGTCAGTGGTTGTGCCCAATTTTACTCTGATTCTTCCCTCTCTCCTTAAAGAAGGACATGAAGATGGTTTCCCGCGGTTATCCGTGGGGACGGGAACGGTGATGAATTTTGTCACCGTGTCATTCTCTAATCTGTATGCCATAGCACATTCCACAGCTCCTTATAATAGCATTGCTTGATATTTCTTTCTTCTCTTTCTTTCCGGGGGCCTCACCGATATGTTTTTTGTACTACATCTTTTAGATGTTTTTAGTGCTACAAAGATCTTTTAGATCTTTGTGCTTGACAGTTTGCAGTCCACTTTACAGTCATTCATGTTGGAGAATAAAATATCAAACTCTTCTTTTTAGATATTTATTATCTATGGCCATTTTAAAGTCTTAATTTGTTCTTTTATACATATGTTTTGTTTTTAATATATATGCCTTGGTTATTAATACACTTATTATGCTTTACTTATTAGTATTTGTTTTTTATGCTTTGGTTACTAAAACATGTATAGTTATTCTTTATCATGTATTTTTATTTTAGTTACTTGTCCCCTGAAGAAGGCATTGTAGACTGCCGAAACTGATATCTTGGGACTTCAGCTTTTTAGCCGAGTTGTGTGATCAAGTAACCAGACTATTTTATGTGAATAAACATTCCCATTGGTCGATTTATAGACATATCACTTGCCTTCTTTGTTTGCTATATTCAGAGGCACGTTCTCTTCCCCTTTTTTTGTTTGGCTCTTATACTGGCCATAAGGCCACCCAATCGCCCAAGCATTTGGCCTTCGAAAGGTAGCCTGCTCAAAGTGGCCTTAAAAGCTAAGGGGTCCTTTTACAAAGGCGCGGTAGTGATTTAACACGCAGAATACTGCACGTTAAACCGCCTGCCGCGCTAGTACCTAACGCCTCCATTGATGAAGCGTTAGGATTTTAGGCTTCCACGGGGGTTAGTTCGTGATGAAATGTCCGACGTGATAACCCCCATAGCGCACCTTGATAAAAGGAGTCCTAAATCTCTTGCCCATTGCCTGATCTAAAACATGGCCTCTGGAGAGATGTTTAGGAGCAGCAGTGGCAGCTGCCTGGGATCCGGATGTCTAAGGACATCTGGAATTGGAAGTTGTCATGGGGACTGTATCCCAGGAAATATCTCTGGGAGGAAGAGCCTGAGGATCCCTGATGAAAACGGCGGGAGGGATGAAAATTACTATCGTCCCCTCCCAAAATCTGGTGCAACTTTTCACAGGGAGATATTTAGGGCGGTGATTAGCAACACCAGCCATGAGGTCATCCAGACCTTTCCCAAATAGAAGCTGACCCTTAAAAGGAAGTCTGCTTAAAGAGGCCTTGGAGGCAGGGTCCTCAGCCCAAGAACAGATCCATAGAGGCTGGCACGCTGAAACTGCATAAGTGGTTAAGAAATTAACTGAGATCATAAAGGGCGTCCACCACATAATCCACACTGTCCAGCACTAGCTGGGGACAGACATACTCTTTCGCAGAGGGCACCCTGCACAATTTCATGTGACAGGCACGAGCCACAAAGGAGGCTGCTGCCACTTTGATGCCTGAAGAAGCCACTTCAAAAAAGTTTTTTTGCTTTTGTTTTAAATATCCACTCTGTGATCCTGGGAGTCCTTAAACACTACTCCATCACTAGGGAGGCCCATACGCTGGGTAACCTGCGTCACGGCGGAATACACTATAGGTTGCTCAAAACTGCTGAAAAGTAGGAGCCAGCGGATAGAGCTAAGATACAGCATGAGAGAGCCGGAAAGAGCAGCCTAGAAATCCTATTGTTCTGTAACCAGACCAAGAAGCTATGGATTGGGGTGGGGGTGGGGGGAAAGGACAGCACATTAGAATGGTCCACAACTGAACACTGTGACGTGGAAAGAGGAGATTCCAGTTTTTTGCTCTTTCAGAACCTCAGCAATAAAATGGTGGATAAAGCCATGCTAAAAAGGTCTGCTGATGGAGTCCAAATCTGGACTCAGGGCAATCGTGTTGACTAGTCCCAGTAAAGGTATCTGCTGGATTCAAATAAAAGCAGTGTCAGGAGACAAGTGACATAATATCTGTACAGCATAACGCAATCTAGCTTGGCCATAGCTGCATGAGGGGGCTCCTGAAAAAGGGATCTCTGCCACTGGTTCAGAAGAAACCAACATGCCCGCCAAAAAAAGTATGGTGAAAATGTCACACCTTGCCTCCTGTAGAGCCCTGCTGAGGTGCTCGCACAGTCCCAAGAGTCCCCAGACTCAGAACGCAGATGTTTGGTGCCAAACTCCAGAACGGCCTATGGGCAAGCTATTTTTCTGAAATCACAGACCCAGGTCAGCTCCCTAGCCCTGGAGGACCTGAAGGTGGTGAAGCCCAAAGCGCCACACCCCTCCCCCCCCCAGCGTGCTGCGGCATGTGGTATACAGTCATAGATCTGGCACCAATACGGTGCAATCAAGGCACACATTCAACAGATTAGGGGCTGGGGAGTCCATCCCAACTTTTAATAAATGTCAAGTGTTTTGAGGCAGAAATAAAACTGAAAAAAAAAAAGATTGATAAAAATAGCAAAGAAACAAAATCCCAAAATAAAAAAAATAGCGATTTGGGGTTTGGGGAGATGCGAGACCTGAACCCTACTCAAAAACTCTCAAAAATTTGTTTTAGAGAGTTCACAGACCACCCCTGAAGTTCCCATAGGAAACAATGGAGGCATACTCAGTGTCTGAAGTGCCTGCCTGTTATCGGCTCTGTATACTGCAGCTGAATGGAAGAAAACTATTTTCTGCCTCAGAACAGCTCCAAAATGACCAGACTTGAAGATCTTCAGACTGCAAGTCAGACAGACACCTTCTGTAACCTCTGCCCCCACGGATCCTCTCCACATGACTGGGGCGGGAAATGCAGCCTGCACCCTGGAACCCAGAGGATGTTTTTCCTCGGGATGCATCCACCCCCAACAAGGTCAGAGGGCAAGCGAGTTCCCAGGGGAATGGACTCCGAATCCAGGAAGGGTGGTAAATAGCAGGCTGGCTCCACAGATCTACCAAAGTTTCTCAGTGAAGCAGTAGTCTGGCTCTCTGAGGCTGCGTTCTTTCCTCCAACAGAGGACCACCACAAAGGGATCTCAAGGCACTCAAGCCACTGAAAAAGACTAAGAAAAAAAAAATCAGAAAAAGATGCACAGATTGCTTGCAAAAATTGAAACTACAGGGGGCTCTAACTCTAAGGTGGGAGAAGGATTTCTGCAACTCTCTGATTGCAGGAAGGGATTGAATACCTAGCCTGAATCCGGAAGGGACATAACAGAAATCCAGATTGGATTCCTTCTGCATAAGGCACATGGCCACTGGGATACTACCCACTTATCTAGAATGACTCCCCTATTGCACTGGAAATATAGACTATTTTTGAACTTCAAATGGATGGGACAGATTTGACAGACCATTTAATCTTTATAGAAACATAGAAATTGACGGCAGAAAAGGGCCATAGCCCATCGAGTCTGCCCATACCAACTCCCTGCATCGTTTAGGGGAGAATTCATCAAGGGGTGCTAATCAGGTTAGCGTGTGCTAACAAACGCCAAGATGTTCACTATATTCCTATGGATGTCTTAGCATTTAGCGTACTCTAATTATTAGTGTGCCATAAATCGGTTAGTGCCCCTTGGTGACTTTCACCCCTAATAATGGTTTCAATGTTCTTTAATAATTTTTTCAAAATTCTACTACCAAAAATTCCTAATTTACTTTTTTAATGACCAATATTTGGAAATTAAACTAATTCCAATTTAGTTGGCATTTTTAATTGTGCATTAATTGATAGTGATACTCTGCTAAATCTTGCAAAAAGTGACTATTTCAACAATGACAAAAAAACTCATTGAAAAGAATGTGTTTTAAAAAAATGTAAGGTAATTGCCCTTATCAAATCATTTTTGCTGTGCATGCTCCATTGCTAAATAAACTGAACTCATGAAAAAAAAGAACACGCAATATTTAAGTAAGTTATTCATTTTATTTTTCCAGTCTGTACAAATATAAGACATTAATATACAGCTGAAGCTAAATTCTTGAAAATCAAAACTATAAGTTCAGTGTGATATAAATGTACAGTTTATATTAAAAGATGTAGGAAAATACTGATATTTGTCATTTTAAACAAATTTTCATTCAGGTAAAAATCACATCGCCAGTAAAATTTTATTAGAAAATATAAAATATTCACAAGATACTGTACCTATAATATATGATGCTTACTACTAATAAGCATGTTTCCTATCTTTTCTGAAAGATGACAAACATAGATTCACAGTTAAGACTTGACATATTCAAGATTGTAACAAAAAAAATCTTAAAAATGGGTTTTATTTTCTTAGAGTATTTTACTCCATTCTCTGATAAAGTGCACTTAAAAAGGTTATTCTGTACTTAAAATACCAATAGGTCTTCAGATATGGTATATTCTCTCTTTTGTTGTAATGGATCTTAGGATGAAACGAATACCGTATTTTCACGTATATAACGCTGTGGGGGAGGCTGTGGGGGTGCGAGTGGTCCTTCAGGTGGGGGTGCGAGCGGTCCTTTGGAAAGGAGAGTCGGGGCGGCGAGAGGAGGGTCAGGGCGGCATGCGCAGTATACGCGTGTGCGCGCTATAGTAAAATTTTTTAACATAAATTTCTGTTCCCCGCGCGCTATACCCGTGTGCGCGTTTTACACGGGTGCGCGGTATCTGGGTGAAAATACGGTATATGTTTAAGAAAAAAAAATCAAATCAAATAATTCTAGTTTTTCCACAATCTTTATGGAGAACAAAACTCTGGAGTGGAAAGAATTTAAGGAACAGACTACTTAGTACATTTAACATATACCCAAAGAAACATCTTAATTCTTAGAAAATCCCTTCACATGCCTTCAGTACAGCAAACATCCTGGAATTGGGGTGTTGTAACTGTGAACTGTACAAAAGTCAAGTCAAAGTCCTTGCTCCAGAAGCCTCAGAGACATTAAACATTAAAAACAAAGTTAAGAGGTAGTATATGAAAGTCTAATGCACTGTACCTTTAAAATTCTATAATGAACCCAGTGCCATTAAATAATATTAAAAATTTGCAATCTAAAAATATTAACATTTAATCACTTTCAGTAATGATTTTAAAACATTTTGCAAAAATCTCCCACAGAATATAATGGTATGGTGAGGATGGAAGAATTTTAACCACAAAAATTTGCCAAAAATGTGCTAGCTTAAGCAGGTTATTGCCATTTATAAAATGCTGTGCTGTGCCAAGTGCTGCTGCTAAAAAAAACCCACACATATGCTACATGCCTGCTATATTAAACTATTGTATCATTACAATTTTCATTCTGTACTAGTATAAAATCTTTGGAACACTAAGCCCTTTTACTTTCTAAAGGGTTTAGATATTCTATTTGTTATGCTTCATTCTGGGCTTGATTAAACCTTGTATTATCAAACAGGGGAAGCAGCATCCAGCTCCCTACCAATGACTTATTCAAGTCAGCTGCATTATAGTTATGTATTAGAGAATAATTAGGACAAATGTGCCCCATCCCTGTGAGATCTAGCTTCAACCCTGTCCTGTCCCCCGCAGGTTCTGTCCCTGTTCCATCCATGCAAGCTCTGCCCTCATCTGCACAAATCTGTCCCCATATCATTCTCTATTAAGTAGTAGATGATTTGTTCCAAGCACTGTCTAAGGCCTAAATTCAGCAATATTCTAATGGTCAAAATACCAATGTCAAGGAATAAACATTTGCAAGGCTCAAGAAAGCATCTTTTCAGCCATGTGAGACCCGGAGTAGGAAAAGATGGGGCTCTGATTCTGAAAACATCTCTTATGATCTTTATGTAGCCTTGGTTTCCATCTGCCCTTAGAATACAGAACTAAAAGAGTACTATAGAATATACTAAAGAGTTTATTGATACATCAAAGACCTCATATGGGGCTAAGAGTACAAGAAATACAAATGTTCAAGTCAATGTTGTTCCAGTAAATCAGTCAATGTATGAGGCAGACCAACTCAGTCCGTGTTTTGGCTGAAAAAGAACCTGGGTTCCCGAAGACTAATATTGGCAATATAAACATATGGGATCTTTGATGTATCAATAACAAGACTCTTAGTATCAAGATCATCAATTCCATAGCTCTTGTTTTGGATTCCCTGTCTTCCTGTGGAACAATTGGGTGCTCCCTCTTTGTTGTTGATCTTAGAAAATACAGTTCAGAACTTCTGAACAATTTTTTTTTTCCAGTGAATAAATCCTAAATCCCTTCTTAAGAGATGTGGAGAAAGCTCACGTGTCCTAGCTGCTGTTAAATATAACTAATGTTACAGTATTACAAGCGTACATACATTCATAATCGGTACAATACAATACAAAGAATTTTGTATTTCTGAGAATCAAATATGCATCACACTTGCCTTTTAAAAAAACGTTAAAAAAAACAAAGCAGCATTTTAATTCCACTAGAACAAAACTCTTTCATTCCTAATTTCTGAAATGCTTGGCTTATAACCACCGATAACAGTGAATTTCAAAGTCCAGAGTTACACCTAGCAACAGCTGATACTGTGTGGTTATAAGGACCCCAGGCCAAACTACCAAGAAATATAAAATACAATAAACCAAACTTTAAATCTGAATTAAAGTATTCAGCAGTTCTGTGTGATAAACAGGTTTTGGTACATTTTGTGGTATAAAGTCCTTGACATTACTTGCCTCTCAATGCAGCGAAGTCTTTTGGTATTTGGGTAAGGAGGAGAACAGCTTCCTTTGGGCGAGCATGCACATGAAAGCCACCCATTTACTGTATCCCAAGGTACCTGGACACCTTTCTCAGAAATACAGCAATCAAAACTAGTGTTATGGACAAAATATTATATTATAATACTTTAAAAATCTATATCCATCTCCTAATACAGAAAAATAGTTACTTGTAAAAGATAAAATTATAACAGGTTCCCTATTTAGGCACTATTTTATAAACACACAGATGTCCATGGTGGTTTTATTTATTTATTTTTAGAAGAGGCCGAGACATTTAAATGCTGTTTTACAAGAAGGGACATTCAGATGTGTGGAAGCTTACTACATCTAAATGACAAGGGGGTAAAGGGGAAGGGGATAACAAAACAGACATGCGTTCTTTATTTCCTTATTTAACACTGTTGTGGACAACCTGGACGCTGGCATTCAGACCTCTTCCAAGGAACAACCAAGTACCTGCTGTGGGGGATAGCAATATATCCCAACATCATTGGCAAAGCCCAGGGACTGTCGGGGTGGGGAGCTCAATATCTGTTTTTGAAGGGGATCGTGCCCACATATGGGGTCCTACCCAGGGTGAGTTTTGACCATGGTGATGGCAGTCAGGGGCCAGATGATGGTAGGGAGCCTGTTGAATCGAGAATGGAAGGCTGGCATAAGAACAGGGCCGAGATGCGGGAGAGGTGATGTGCTGAGATAGAGGAGCAGGGATTTTATAAAGCACCTTTTAAGTCTGTATGTATGCATGGGGAGGAGTACATCACCCCTCCCCATCCAGCTCTCTTAAAAAATAAAATAATATATAAAAAATTTACACACTTAAATATACATTACTGCTCCTGCTGGATGTGGAGGGGCTGGGAAGTGCAGTACTGCTCCTATTTTTCCCCAAGAGGTTTTATGTTTGCAGAGCATCTTGTAAAATAGTATAAGAATTCAATATGTCCTGACCTGGATGCTGGACCTCCCCCTCTTCACGTCCTGTCTAAAATATCCATGCGTCTTTATAAAATACTAGCATTAAGTGGCAGAAATCATGTTTACTTTGCAGGCATGGACAGTTACACCTATATTCAAGTACACATGGAGAATAGTATATTTTATAATCTATGCATGTACTTGTGAAGTCTTCTCATGCTCTGTTTAACTCTACCCTAGTACTTCTACACAGGTCAGTATTTCATGAGGCCATTCATAAAAGGAAATGACTTCACAATATTACCCCTATACTGGATACATGTACAATGTTACTACAATAATTTTCTCAAGTGAAATACTGCTATGCTAAACATTAGCAGACATTTGCAGCTTCACACCTGTATAACATGAGAAACTCAGTCGAAGAGTCACCAAAGTGGGAATAATTCTGGCATGTGAGGTCCGTCCAGTGCCATAAACAAGAGGAATATGCTTTTTATGGTTCAAAATAAAAATGTGTGAGAAAAGCTAATGGTAGATAAGTTTTTATTTTTTATGGTCTATATAAGATAAGACCAGCAGAGCTAGGAGGTAGTATCACGACTTTAAGAACAATGACCTTGACCAGTAATTGGTCTTAGTAGTCATTAACTGAACTTAGTAGTCATCTACTGAACTTGACTGTCGTCATAAAAGGGACTACAGTATCTCTTCTCCTCTATTATAGCCTCCCCCAACCCCCCCCCCGCTCCAAAAAATAAAAAATATCCCAACGCTGGAAATGGCACAGCAGCACTTTTAAAGTATAGTCCTTAGGTATCTTACAAAGCAAACACTATCTCAGTAAATGCACATTATTGCAACTAAACTGGACTTGAATTGGGAAAGTTTTGACTTCTTAACTTATTGGGATCCTGGGTTGGTTTCACTTGTTTTCTCTTTATGATTTTTTTTTTAATCTAGACAAATTCCCCTGTTTGCTCTTCACTTTCCCACAATTAATACCACGGAGAAAAATTATGTTCCTTATACTTTTTAAGCCTTTAATTGGGAGATGGTGAAATGGCTGCTTTATGTAACCTGATGCTGAACGAGAGCAACAGTGCCAAGTAATAGGCATTTAGAGATGCAGATCTCCCAAAAGAGCCATAGAAACACATGGTGCTTTTGAGCAACAATGCCAAATCAAGAGTTAATTTGTGGAATGTTCCATCTCCTACAGAATGAACTAAAGTTTAAATATCTACATATGCCCTTGATGCGACTCCATGTAATGGCCTGCAAGTTACATCCATATAAAATATATGGGCATAGAAACTACTCTGTTCTGCTGCTCCTAACGCTGTATATGTTAAAACAAAAATAAAATGGATGGATCTGTCAGGTACTTTGAAGTAATTCCATAATTAAAAATCAAACCAAATCATCACATACAGAAAGCTGTTAATTTTCCTCTAATTGATTACACTTTCAATGAGATTTGAGTATGCCATTTTATATCATATAAATCTTTATAAATTGTTCTTAATGTCACTAATATAATGCTAGTGTTCATGTATATTATATGATTAAAATTAGGCAAAGTTACAAGCGCTGTCTGCCTCATTCAGGCTTTATCTCCCTGTTAAGAGAGTAAAATGGGAGAAAATCCTATATATATCAGACCTTTTGTCTGAATTTTTGCGCGAGTGATACTTTGTATGGAAATGTTTTTAGACAGCAATATAAGAAGTTCATGGTGTCGTGCCTCTGTCTCTTATAAACATTGTCCTGCATCTTATATCCAAGCTGCAGCCATAGTTAGTGTTTTACACTAATAAGCTCCATTACTAAAGCTTAGCACACACTGAACGGATATTAGTGTGCGTTATGTGCCATGTGGCCCATAGGCATAAAATAGGCTGTGTGGTATTTAGCGTGTGCAAAAATTTAGTAAAAGGACCCCTTTAACCTGTAAAGTCGACCACTAGACAAAATCTGTTTTACTGCTATAGGAAAAAAGTGCACTATAAGATTTTTTTTTTCCCCATTTTACTGTGTTTTCAAAGCATGTTCTCTACTCTCGATATAAATGTTTTTGGTGATAAACTAGATAGACAGAATATATACTAACAGAGTAAGTACATGGTTGTAAAACATGTACTCAAATTAAAAAAGGCATATATTTTATTCTGTAGGGTTAAAGGTTTGGAATTCATTAAGCACTGGATTCTAATCAAGTGCAGGTGGATGCAGATTTTTGACACTAAAACTATAGGAAAGATTTCAAAAAGATGCAAGGGAGAAGGCACAATATTCCTACTGGTATACCCAGCTTCAGTTTAGTAAACAAACAAATACTGAGTATTACAGTGACTTGCCTAACCCTAAACATTAGTCAAATAATCAAAGTGAATATGAATCCACAAGTCTCATGAGCTCTCCTGAATAGTAACCAAAGCTTTAATCCTGGGTAATATTTATAGTCATATTAAAATATCATCTGACAATAAATCTTAAAATATGTTATGTTCCACTTGTTTAAAAATTTCAATAAAAATATTTGAAATAAAAAAAAATCTTCAAATATTAAGTTATGCATCCTAAATCATCATCAGGGTAAATTTACACTGTTCTTCCCTAGACATTTTCCTCCGGATTATATAAAGTGCACCCAAATTTGGGTGCGATCCAGAGAAATGTGCACAAAATAATTGTTTAGGAAGCCAATTAATCATCAAGAACTGGAACAATTATTGATGTTAATAGTGCAGAGTGCTGATTTTCCACGACACCTATTTTTCAGTGCCATTTGCTGAATCTGTTCCTTTATGTTTGATGCTGTGAAAATTACAGTAATTATATAGAAATTTAGCAAAGGGATAGTGTCCCCATTCAGTCTAAGAATTTGCAGTTTCTTCTTAGCTTTCAAACTTGCATCAAACTATTACTACCATCATCTGAAGTGAAGTTCTTCTAGTTATTTTTTTATACATTAAAATAAAAAGAAGGGAACTGGCCCTTAACGTACAAGAAGGAATACAATTTTCACATTAGCATATTGAGGTTACTGCTTACATTTTCAGTAAGCATCCAGTAGTAGCCCACATACAATAAGATCGAATACCTTTAAGAGCAGTTCACATTAGCTGAAAACATTTAGGTCTCCCTAAACTTTCTGCTAGTTATTTATATCCTCACTGAACAGATCTGCAAAACTGTCTTATTTTAAAAACACAATACAGTAGACTGAGTTAACCAGCACCCAGGGGGATTGATAGATACTGTGGATGGGCTGACTGAATGGGCCATTTGGCCTTTATCTGTCATCATATTTCTATGGATAGATGTAGTTTTTTGAGACTAGCTTGAGAGTTACTATTAAAAATAGGCCCAATACTATACCCCATACTATGCCATACCATAAACTGTTCCTAGACAAACTACCGGACATGTGGTAGGCAAAGTGTGGGCATACTTTGGTGTGGCGTGCCAAGTTTTCACTTAAATTTCCACCAGAAATTAATTTTAAATTTTCATGTAAGTATTACAGTATTTCTTAGATTTTTTTTCCTGGTTGTTTGAGAGTTCTAGTTGCTTGAGTTCCAATTAACAGAGTCTACTGTATTGAAGAATTTATCATATAGAAAAGAGGTAACAACTGCTTCTTGCCTTTCCAGCTGCAGTGGGAATTTCAGTTCAGACTTGATCAAGAAGAAGTTGTTAGCCTAGGGCAGGGGTGGGCAACTGCGGTCTGTGAGGGCCAGAATCCAGTCGGATTTTCAGGATTTCCCTAATGAATATGCATGAGATCTGTTTGCATGCACTGCTTTCAATGCATATTCATTGGGGAGATCCTGAAAACCCAACTGGATTCTGGCCCCGAGGACCGGAGTTGCCCACCCCAGGCCTAGGGTCACCCACAAAAAAAGAAAATGAGAACACCAGAATCCCTTCCTGTTGGTCCACTGATACTGTCATGAAAAAGCAGTGGGCAGAGAACAAAACTACTTAGCAAACTTTGTGTAAAAGCAAGGGAATGTGGGATGCTATCATGTTCATTTTCAAATAGAAAGTATAGTAGCAATTATTAGCAATACTCATTTAGCAATGATGGTTTCAAACTGAAAATTCTGGCCAGCTGACACGGATTGCTGTTTGTACAAGACAAATTAAAATGCTGCACAATATGACACCTTCAGTTATTGTAGAACAAAGTACAGAAATGCACATCTATAGTGTTATAATGGTACCATCTTCTTCTAAAGGTCTTTTGTCAGGGGTGTTTTTTTCTCGCTCCACGTTAAATTTATACATAGCTGTGGGTGGAGTTATCTCACTAGATGGAATAAAGCCATTCTGTGTTGGCTGGGAATGATGGGCTTCACAATGTGTTAATGATTCCAGACTCTCACTGGCTGGGACAGCTTTTGGAATTTGCTGTGGTTCCCCATCATTTTCAATAATGATGTCCTCGTCGTCACTCTCCACTTCTTCTTGATGGAAATTCTGCACAATGTGCTGAGTTACCGTGTATCCATGATGGCTTGTACTGCTGTCAGTTGACTGACCAGAGCTGCCGGAAGTCCGACTGTGTCTAACCACATTATTTCTCTGGTTTGCTGGTCTCACTGTGATGATCAGGTTGTGGCTGTTTGCAATCATCATATCTGTAACCTGATCAAGGCTCTTCCCAGAAACCTCAATGCCATTGACTTCAAGAACTTCATCATTCACGGCCAACAGACCTGTGCTTTGAGCCAAGCCACCAGGAACAAGTCTGGATATAAAAATTCCAGGGACTTTTTCTAACCCATGTGGTGTTACTCTGACGCTTGAGCCATCACGGATGTAAAATCCTAGTGGTTTTTCAGTACCATGTTTGTACAGTCTAACTCTACGGTGAGTTTCAGGAAGAATATCCACATCGATTATAGAAGATACTGGCCTGAAGTCTCGTGGCATGCTGATGACGATGTGTGCTTTCTTTCTATTATTATCTGTACGCAACACATTAGCTAGGACATTTTTCTTTCTCGTCAAAGTGTCTGTACCAAAGGCACTGTAGTCGGCTTCCTCTGTAAAAACAAGGATAATATATATTTATATTTTTAGTATATTCTAAAAGGATGTACGAGATCTTAATGTTCATTCAAATAATAATACTGATATATGCATAACAATGTGTTCAAAGAATATTGCTTCAAAGCTGAAAAAGTTTACACTGAAAGAACATTTTTCACATTAATTAATATTTTGTTTTGTTTTTTTAAAGCAATAGTTAGCTACGGGGTCCTTTCAATAAGCTAAGGTACAAGCTAGGGCGCACTTACTACAGCTTAAAGCATCTTACTATGCATCCTGCAGGTCCAATTCTACACATGCTCCTTTTGTTCTAAAAAATATTTTTTAAAAACGAAATAATACAAATCAATCAAAAATTAGAAAAAATCAAAAATTGGCTTACTCAGAATAAGCTTGCGTTAAACATAACAAAAACAAAGGCGTTGTTCTTTCCGTTTAAACAGGGCTTAAATCTCTCTATGCCTTTTTCTATTGATAATACAGCAATTGAACTCGTCGCATCCCTTAAGATATTAGGAGTAACAATCGACGATAAATTCTCTTATCAAGAGCACATCAACAACACAGTCAAAAGTTGTTTCTACCGTTTACGTTTAATCCGCTCGATGTCGAAATATCTAGAATCAAAATCCCTAAATATCTTAATACACTCCCTTATAATATCCAGACTCGATTATTGTAACTCACTCTTCATGAATATCACCCAGAAGGATCAAAGACGATTACAAATAATTCAAAATATTGCCATTAAAATAATTCACCATGGGAAAAAATACGATCACGTAACTCCCTATCTCATAAAATCTCATTGGCTGCCCATCAATCAACGTACAACATATAAAATAGCATTACTGGTATTTAAAACACTAGCTACTAATGAACCTCAGTTTATAGATCGGCTCCTAATTCCTCATACTTCAAAACGTTCACTTCGGTCCAATACTCAAGGTCTATTAATGGTCCCCTCATTGAAAATAATAGGAACTAGACGCCATGACATCTTCTCAGTCATGGCACCTCTCATCTGGAATACCCTCCCCCTTTATATCAGAAACATCAAAGACCTTAACTTATTTAAAATTAATCTAAAAACATATCTCTTCAAATCCTCATTTAACCTTTAGAATAACTTCTCAGCGTACATCTAAACATCTAAACAATTAATACGTCCTCACACATTTTCCCCAACCTAATCGTTTGGTCCTACCCATATCATACCCCTTTCTTCCCTTGAGGAAACAACAAATTGTAACTTTTATTCCCTAATGTCCTCTCCTAATGTTTCTTAGTTCGTCTGTATTGTCAATTTGTCATAGCCCTTTGAAAATTGTTAATGTAAAATAACTTGTTTTACTGTTTTATACTATTATCTTTTTTATTATGTAATTCGCTTAGATTTAATAGGCGAACCATCAAATTTTATTAAACTTGAAACTTGAAACTTGAAGAGGTGTATTGGGGCAGAGAATTGTGTGCTCCTGTGTAAATCAGTTAGCGCGTCTGCATTATTGCACACTAACTGGTTGGTGCAGGATTACTGTGTAAGCCCTTAGAGACAGATTCCATAAACAGCACCCTAATTGCAGAGACCTTGTGATGGCCCAACTAAAATCCGTGCACAATTCAAATAATTTCAATTAGCTTAAATGGCATGGTAATTGACCCTATGCTGCCAAGAAGTCCAACAGGACATGCACACCCCAGATTGGTTCAATTTGGATTTGTTTATCTGCAAAAGTATGGTCTTTTTCTGTGAAGCCCGAGGTACAGTGGCCCCTGATGCAGGTATTTGTGTTCGCCGGAAATAGTTCTATGTCGGATCCTTATTAATGTATACCCTGGACTGAAATAAAGGCAGCTTGATTTTATCCTGCTGGCTCTGGTGGATTGCTCATTGTCCGTTCCCATCGTAATTGACTGTGTCATTGAAGTTAATTGATACATTAAATCAATAACCAATTAAGAGTTCCATATGGAATTCAGTAGCGCCTAGCGACGCCTAAGTCGAGGTCCCCTCTGATGTTTTCCTGAAAAGTAGGTGTGGTTAGGGGGGCAGAGAATATTCATGGTTGACTTAGTTGCTAAGTATCTGAGTTAGGCAAAAGTAAATTAGGCCCGGTAAAACCTGGCCAAATATACCAGTAGGCTTCTATAGCACATAGAGAAACCTAAGTCTGCTTAGGTGCAGCTAGGGGCGATTCTTTAAGTGGCATGTAGTGTTTGACTGACAACTGCACAGAGCAGCACCTACAATGTAGGCATGCTTAGGCGCTGTATATAGAATCTGGCCCTCACTGCCTACAAAATAAGTGTCGGTTAAGTGCTCCTATGGTAATTTTTTAGAAGGGTGCAGCTGTGGTGAGTGTGTTATGTGGGAGCAACACACACACACACACACACAAGCTGCGCCCATTTAAAAAATAAAAAAAAACCTGGCCATAGCTGAGCCAGCAGCTTCTGCTTTCCCAGTCGTTCCCAACATATATATATTTTTTTAATGGACACTGCTGCTGTTGTGCTTGTGTTGTGTGCCTCACAGCACACAGAGAACATACCAGTAGGTCCAGACCTGCCAGAAAATTTTGCCCCTAAGGGGGGGGTGGGGTCCCTTTTCTGCAACGCAAGGAGAGCTAATTTAAATACCAATGAGCTCCTTGCATTGTACTGGGTTCCTGGTGGCTCCTAAGAGGATCAGTAGCAGCTACAGAGAACCCTTTTGTGCATTGGGAAGAGAACATTCTGTAGCAGTAAAACAGCTTTAAATGAGTTTTACTGCTGCAGAAAGCTTTTCTGCATCGGGGCCTCAGTGGTTAGAACAAAAGGCCAAGAATGGGTAAATGAAGGGTTCAAATCCTACTTCTCCTACCAATGCTTCTTGTAATCTTGGGCAAGTTACTTCATTTCCCACTAAGTCAGGTACAAATTTGGATTATAAGCCCTCTGAGATCAAGGAAATACATACTGTACTTGCGTGTAACGTCTTGAAGTTTACAGCTTTTTGCTGGTAGCTAAGTTCATTTGCAGTGAAGGGAACAAAGTTCTATTTTTTGTGCAATATCATTATTTAAATATTAGTATACTTGCGCTGCCAAAAATGAATTAACACTCTGCAGTATGGTTTCACAATAGCTGTATTCCTCCAGGACAAAGAAATGCAAAATAATCATTTCTCTGCACTGAAATATAATTTCTCTGCTTGGTTAGAAAAACAAGGTTGAAGAAAAAAAATGTATTCAGACTAACTTATAAAAGATTTATTTATTAGTTTCCTGGAGCCAACATATCCTTCAAGTCAAATGTCTTACCTAATAATTTTCTTTTCTTTGGTCAGTGACAGTGTCCTAAACAAATGGGTTATCATCTCCTCTTACCAGCAGATGGAAGTTGAGAAAATTTAATTCTACCAGTGACAATATTGTGTACCTCATAAGTTCTACCTTCCAGCACATGGCTGTTGGTGCTCCTGCTCCTGTCCATGGCCTAGCTCCCCACTCTGCTGGCCTCAGCTGCACAGCATGGTTAAGCCTAGCTGCTGTCAGGTTTACAGTCTGCCTGTACCTGGTTGAAGGAGAAGCCTGGCTCTGCAGCCCCCAGTCACACTTCTTAGTGCCACTGGGTGAGGCTTTGTTTGGTTTGGTCCCATGGGATCTTTCCAAAGGGGTGTGACCCCAAGGGCTCACTTTGCAGCTCCCAGGTACTACATTTTTAGCAAACTGCCCTAGTCAGCCTTATTCCCTAGTGGTACAGTGGTTGCCTTAGTACCCTGAGGTTTTGGGATCGAATCTCAACACTGCTCCTTGTGACCCTGAGCAAGTCACTTAATCCTCCATTGCCCCGGGTTGTAAATAAGTAAGTATATATATACACACACATACATACACACACTTATACTTACATATGTACTTACTTACTTATTTACAACCCGGGGCAATGGAGGATTAAGTGACTTGCTCATGGTCACAAGGAGCAGTGTTGAGATTCGATCCCAAAACCTCAGAGTACTATATCTATATAAACTGTTTGTATACTGCCTTTTTGTAGTTACATATTCAAAAGTCCCATTCCCTTTCCCTCTCTCCTTTATATGGAATAAGGATTTTTAGCTGCTGCTGCAGATTTAAGAGCTTATAAGATTTGTTCATTTGTTTTTGACCTAAGGATATGTTAGCTCTAGAAAACTAAACAAATATGTCAGAGCAAAAAATGTATATACATGTGATCGCCAAAGTAGACCACCAGATGTAAAAACAAGACCAAAATCAGCAAACTATTGTCAGTTGAATATTTTAATCAAAATCCAATTAACAAGCAGTATAAAAATCAAACATGGCCATGTTTCAGGAAAAACCTGCATCATGTGTATATAAACCGTAAAACCTAATAGAAGTGTAATTATGAAACATACTTTAAAACTTAAAGTATACATTTCATAATTTAAATGAGATTCTCAGAGTTTAAAAAGCTTCAATTTGTAATGTTATAACATAATACGTACAGTAATATAGTTACAAAATTAACGCTGGCTACAATTTCATTTTTCATAATTTCAATGGATAAGTTTAAAAATGAATATACTCTTCCTGTCATGTAAGATGCTATTTATGCTCCAGAAGAACTACTGTATACATCATTTTGTCTGCACAATACTTACGTAATTATAGGCTTAACAAGCCAACTAATTTATCTGGAACCTAATTCCTCATCAGACATTTCACCTTTGGCACAGTTACAATCCAACTGCTAGAGATTTAGGCTTTGGAACCGATGTACATCTTGATAAACTAGCAAGAAAATCTGTTAGCCAGCATTGGGGGGAAAAAAAAAGCAGCCACCACTCAGTTCATTAAAAACCCTCTTTATGTAGTTCTCTGCTAATTTTTTTTTTAGTATGGAAAGATCATGACTGTTTTCTGGAGTGAATTTCAGTTCATTTTTGGTTTTGCATGTTATGGTAATGGTACTGTGTGATACAATTACTTCTTACAGTAATCTCTTGGCTTGAGTTACTTCTCTGACACATGGGCACCTCAGCTCTCTCATTATTCACTGACCTCATGGTCACTGTTTTATATCAGGTCCAAACAGCAGGATTCCACTGAAGAACATTTCTGACATATTCATCATGCAAACAAATGCCAGATGCTACAAATCTTTCACAAATTTAAAAGCTCTGGGAATGTGGCCCAAAGGAACTACTTTATGAAAATGATCAGTTTTCTATGTTCACAATAGATCCATCCCTAGACATCTGTATATCAGCATCAATGTTTTCCATAGCTGGGGTGAAGCTCTGGAATTCCCTCACTGGAATCCTGAGGATTTGTACGGATCGCCTGCAATTTTAAAAAAATGCTAAAGACAATTATTTGTTGATACTTTTTATGAAATAAAATTGAAGAATGATTCAGCGTTGGTATATATTGACGAGAACTTCAATGGTTTTGTGCTTTTGCACTTTTCTTAGAATGTTATGCTTATATATGGCTTGAAGGGATTTTTAGTTTGATTTGGAACGCGTTGCCAGAGGTTGTGGTAAGAGCAGATTGCGTAGCTGGTTTTAAGAAAGGTTTGGACAATTTCCTGGAGGAAAAGTCCATAGTCGGTTATTGAGAAAGACAATGCTTGCCCTGGATCAGTAGCATGGAATAGTGCTGCTCCTTGGGTTTTGGCTAGGTACTAGTGACCTGGATTGGCCACCATGAGAACGGGCTTGATGGACCATTGGTCTGACCCAGTAAAGCTATTTTTATGTTCTTATGATCATATTTTGTTAGAATATAAATGCTATAAGAAATGTGTGCAATGTATTGTTTGATGAAATATTATGTATATGTTTTATATGGAAACTGCATAGGTTTAAGCCAGGGGTGCCCAATAGGTCGATCGCGATCGACCGGTAGCTCGCCAAGGCAAAGTGAGTCGATCATCCAGGACTCCCTTTGCCTTGGCGATCTATCAGGCTGATCAATCTTCCTCTCTCCGACGTCAATTCTGCCGGAGAGGAAGTTCGGGCCAGCCAATCGCTGCCTGGATGGGCGGAACTTCCTATCCGACGGCAGATTAATGTCGGGGAGAGGAAGATTGATCGGCCCAAAGCAGAGAGAGTATGGGGCGTCGTCGCCGTTATCCATTGGTGGCGTTTGGGTCCCGTTCCCCGATGGCAGCGGCAGTGGCTTGGGGAAGGGCAGGGAGAAAGAAAGAAAGGGGCGCAGGCAGGGAGACAGAAGGAAAGAAGAGAAACAGGAAAATAAGAAAGGGGGCATGAAGAGAGAAAGAAAGAAAGGGCAGGGAGAGAAGAAGAAAAAGCTGGGGGGGGGGGGAATGAGGTTTGGAGGAATGGAAGCATACAGGCTGAAAGAAAGATTGGATGCACAGTCAGAAGAAGAAAGTGCAACCAGAGACTCATGAAATCACCAGACAAGGTAGGAAAAATGATTTTATTTTAAATTTAGTGGTCAAAATGTGTCTGAATTTATATCTGCTGTCTATATTTTACAATATGGTCCCCTTTTACTAAACCGCAATAGTGGTTTTTAGCGCAGGGAGCCTATGAGCGTCGAGAGCAGCGCTGGGCATTCAGCGCAGCTCCCTGCGCTAAAAACTGCTATTGTGGTTTAGTAAAAAGGGAGGGGGTGGGCATTTGTCTATTTTTGTATGGTTGTTACTGAGGTGACAGTGCATAGAGTCATCTGCTTTGACCTCTTTGAAAAAACCCGGAATAGGAATGATAATTAACAATTCTATGCGTACAGTGTGCGTTGTGTTTTTTTAAAATTTTATGGTTGGTAGATCATTTTGACTTGGTCATTTTAAAGTAGCTCGCGAGTCAAAAAACTGTGGGCACCCCTGGTTTAAGCGGTATAGAAATTTAAAAATAAATAAATAAAAATCTGATATTTTTACTAGTTTTTAAAAAACTTTTGATAATCTGAATGTATAATACATAAGAACATAAGAATTTGCCGCTGCTGGGTCAGACCATTGGTCTATCACACTCAGCATACTGCTCACGCGGCGGCCCCCAGGTCAAAGACCAGTTCCCTAACCGAGACCAGCCCTACTTGCGTTTGTTCTGGTTCGCAGGAACATGTCCAACCTTGTCTTGAGAGGCCTGAAAACAGTTGAGTATATGGTTATAAAAAAGATTATGGGACAAGACTGAAGCAAAGTGTAAAATTCACCTTCTTGTGATTATTTTTTAAAATAGACATACCTTTCAGTAATAAATGAAATACTTAACTCCATGGAAAAAAACTAAACATATTTTGACTACGAGGGGCCTAAGAACATAACAATAGCATTACTGGGTCAGACCAATGGTTCATCAAGCCCAGTAGCCCGTTCTCACGATGGCCAATCCAGGTCCCTAGTATCTAGCCAAAACTAAGAAGCAGCAACATTCCATGCTACTGATCCAGGGCAAGCAGTGGCTTCCCCCATGTCTCTCTCAATAAAAGACTATGGACATTTCCTCCAGGAAATTGTCCAAACCTTTCTTAAACCAGCTATGCTATCTGCTCTTACCAACCTCTGGCAACGTGTTCCAGAGCTGAACTATTTTGAGTGAAAAAATATTTCCTCCTATTGATTTAAAAAAAAAAAAAAAAATTTTATTTTTCAATCTAGTCCCCTGATATCTCCATGCATTTTGTCCACTTTTCCTGCAATGGACTTTAACCCCTTTGAAAAGGATTCTTCCATTTGACCTTCAACCCAGGACGTCACAGCTTCCTTGATGTCTTCATCTCTTGAAAACTGCTGTCTATGGATAGATTTCTTCAAAACTCGGAACAGGAAATAAATCTGAGGGAGCAAGATCAGGGCTGTAGGGTGGATGGTTCAGCTGCTGAAACCCAAATTCTCAGATGGCAGCCTGTGATTATCGTAAAATGTGCACTGGCACATTGTTGTGAAGAAGCAGCATGCCTGATGTGAATTTTCTTCATCTTTTCTCGACTCCCACAAAGCAATAATTGTGTTGGTGTAACTCTCCCTTGTTATGGTTGTTTTGTGTGGCATGAAATCCAGGAGCAAAAGTTGCCATGATTTTGCCTGTAGATTTTTCTGTCTTGAACTTTTTTGGGATAAGGAATGACTTGAGTTTCCACTGAATCGATTCCATTTTGGATTTAGGATCTCTGTGATGAGTAATCTCCAGTCACCAAACGATGAAAAAAAATTTACTTGGTCTTAACGAAGCATCTCCAACTTCTCCTGAGAGCACCGGAGCCTCACGTCTCCTGACATGGGGTCAGCATTCTTGGAACCCATCTTGCACTAACCTTGAACATGCTCAACTTTTCCATGAATTATTTTCCAAACTGTACCTGCTGAGATGCCCATTTCTTCAGCTATTCTAGAAATCTTAATTCATCTGTCTGACAAAATTAAATCCTCGACTTCTTAATAATGCAGTCCTGTTTCTTCAAACCTGTAGGCTGGAAGACAGGTAAATGCACCTCTTGATTAATATGAAACGTCAAATCCCGCTTCAGGGAAAAGAAGGGGGGAGGGAGGGCAAGATGGCGACGGAGCAAGATGTGCGAGTGCAGGCTCCAGCTCTTCTGATATAATTTCCTCCATAAGGTGCTATCTACATATTTTTTCGATGTCTACAAAAAGAGGGAGGCAAAGGAGTAATCTTCCACTCCTTTCTGCAACATCAACACCGTGTCAAACTTTGATAATAACTTTCACAGTACCTTCAACAATGTCGGGCAAATCTGCTGCTGCACCACAGGGAGGTCACAGCTTGGACAGCGATTGTTTGCCGAGGTCGATGGGACCTGTTCCTTCCCCCCAGCTCCCGGAGAGGCAGCCGAGGCATACCTCCAGACGGAAGTCTCACGCACACTTGCGAGAGGGAAGGGAATACCGTCAGCAGGAAACCTGGAAGGAGAGATCTCGATGCTGGTGGAAGCGTAGCTACTTAGTGGGGGGGGAGATATCCCGAGAAGTGGTGGTGAGCTCAGAGGAGACGTGGGCGTAGGAGGCAACCCTAAGGTCTGATCAAGAACAGTCTAATTTGCCTGACCTCAAGCCACTTTCTAAGCCCTCAGTGATAACGCTGGATTCCCTGTGGGAAGCTATTGAAAATCTCCATACGGTATGCACTAACTATCTTATTAACTTTAAATATGCCAATGAAAATAGTTCAACTTCAGAAACATGCTGAGAAGATAGGAGAAATTGAGAAAACTACTAATGAAATAAAAAGCGTGACTAAGCAACAAACTATGGACAAAGCTTTACTTTTAAGGAAAATTGAGAATCTAGAAAAATCAAAATAGGAGTTTAAATTTGAGATTCCTGAACTTTCCATTTCCTAAACTTATATTTCCGAGGGAAATTTTTTAAAATTTTCTGATTACTACACTGAAGATTCCTGAGTCAAAATTGCCTCCAATACAAAAAATATATTTTTAAAAAATGACTCTTAAGGACATGAATGAAGCCAGAGAAGAATTAGATGTAACAGCTTTATTAGAATCATCAAATATTGAGTTAATCGGTCATGCAACATTGTTAGTTAATTTTGTCTTTCACCAAGATAGAGCTGGTTCCTGAAGTTATATTACAACCTGAAGCAAATTTCCTATTTAGGTGAAAGAATATATATCTTCCCAGATGTTTCAAAATGGACCCAAACCAGGAGAAAGGAATTTCTAGCTTATCGTGATAAAGTTCTTTCCTTAGGAGCTATATTTCAGTTGAGATTCCCATGTAAATGTTTTATTTCCTATCAAGATGTTAGATATATATTTTATGATCCAGTTCAGCTCCATTTTTTTGGGAAGGAAAGAGGATTTCATTTGCAGCCCAAGGAAATCAAGCATAAGAAACAAGTCTGTTAGAAATAGAAGTTGAAGGGTTTTGCTCGATTTCATAGTATTTTTTTTTTCTTATGTTTTTCCTTTCCCTGGAGGATTAGCATCTTTGTCCCTCAGCCAGACTGAGGACTATATGGTGTACTTATTTTCTTTGATATTTCAATATCCAATGTGGAAATTGGTTGTATTTTATTCTGTTTCTTTTCAAAGTTTATGCTTTGTATTTAATTTGAAACTTAATAAAAAGAAACAAACCCACCTTCAGCAGAAAAGAAGGAACAGAACAGGAACACTCCTTTCGGCACGCATGCAGAAGGGAAGCATCACAGAAAAAAATTCAGAGTGGATTCCTTCTGCACATGGCTCGCAGCCATGGAGAGATAACCTGCTTGTCCTATTGCACTGGAAAATGGATTTCTCTGTCTTTTTAAAGGAGCCTCTTAAAGATACAGTAACAGATTTCAATGAGCCCTATTCCCAATTCAGGGGATAAGGTTCTACTAGATCAAATTAAAATCAACCTGGGGGCCGCAGGGGAACCTGAGAAGAAATGATTACCCCAACAGTGATGACTGGGCAAGACAGGGGGATGGAGACCCTCACCCACAGGCAAGATCCCATGGGACAGAGCCAAAGCTGCAACCAGTAGCCCTAAGAGTGCAAACTGGGGAATGCAGAGTTAAGCTCTGCGCTCAACCAAGCATGGAACAAAACCAGAAGCCTAAGGACCACTCTAAGGCTCAACCAACACAGTGCTGCAAAATGTGAAGCTAGGCCAGGGACTGAAAGGCACCAAACAGCACACCCATCGCTTGTTGAAGATAAAGAAAAATACCGCATATACTAGTGATGTCACTGGTAAAATTCAGTCTTTTCTCTACCTCCACTTGCTGGTAGGAAGGGATTAACACCCATTTGTTCAGAACAATGGAGCAGACACCAAGAAATGGCCGATATACAACAAACTTGTATAAGGTTTGGAGAAAGCATTCCACGCAAAGCCTCCAAAACTAATAAAAGTTCAAGCTCAAGATTTTTAATTCTTGGGAAACTGCTCATCAAGGAACTTAGGCCTAGAAGCACTAAACGCTCCGATCATGTACCGACAGTTGCTAAATCGGTTTGACTGGTTTAATGACCGACCAAATTTGCTGACCTTATGTACTGTCCAATGTCACCTCCGGGTGACACCCCAATAACCTTTTTGTGAAACATGATTCCAGTGCATTTTTTGAACTTTGTAGTGTTATTACATTTAACACATTTTAACCGAAAATGTTTTTTTAAAAACTCCTAAGTTGCATTTGGGCTTTGATGGATTAAAAATCATTAAGTTCTACAAAAATTTTTAAAAGTTCATGTACTAACTACAGTTTGAAAAAAAATAGTGGCAACAGTATACCTCACATGAGCACACAATTCAAATCAAGAGTCAGACTACCCAAGATACAGGAAGGAAAATTTAGGTCTTATCTAATAATTTTCTTTCCTTTAGTCACAGGAGACGAAGCCAGAGATTTGTGGGTTATGACCATTTACCAGCAAGTGGAGATAGAGCATTAAACTGAGCTCTGTCACACAGGATGCCATGCTTGGTCAGTCAGCATTTCTAATAACAAAGCAGAAGGACAATTAGTGAAAACAATGATATAAGTAGAACTCACAACCACTAGATATGATTCTGACAACAATTAGAACTCGATGACGCCAGATGGCCAAACACCTAATTAAGAAAGGAAATAAGAAAGGAGGGACTACAGATTCATCTGCTATGACTAAAGGGAAGAAAATCAATCTGGTAAGATATAATTTTTCTTCCCTTGTCATCAGCAGCAGATGAATCCAAAGACTTGGGGGATGTAGCAAAGCAGTTCTCATTAGGGTGGGATAGTGAAAGTTATGTGGAGAAGCCAATAGCACAAAGGAGGCTAGTGAGCTAGTTGCCACTAGGAGGTTGAGAATCAGTGAAACTAAGTGAGTGCATGCTCTGAAAGAAGATATCCTTCACCTACAGATTTGGGTACTAAAAGGTTAGAATAGAAGGAAGCTGCTTGTTGTCACCAACCAGAAGAGGATAAGGGCCCACAGCTATCACAAAGTTGTGGGTAACTAGCCTAAGAGGAGCATGGACCAGACCAGCCATAGAGCAGCATGGCATCTATAGAGGGGGACTGGAGAGCAGCAACCGAACAATGAAGCAAAGCCTGTGCTCAAACGAGAAGGCATGAACCACCAATCATTATAAAACTGAACTCTAAATCCAATACTGGCAGGAGCTAAACCAGTCGTCTCAAACTCAAACCCTTTGAAGGCCACATTTTGGATTTGTAGGTACTTGGAGGGCCTCAGAAAAAATAGTTAATGTCTTATTAAAGAAATGACAATTTTGCATGAGGTAAAACTCGTATTGTTCTTTTTGAAAATTAGTAAAGTCTGCTTTGTTCGATAACTTTATCACTTAATTAGGTCTTTTTAAGACTGCAATTACTTTAACCTTTAATTCTGGTTCTATCCTATATGTATGTACTTCGCTGATTGTTCAGTTTCTTATGGTATAAACCGCCTAGAATTCTTGTGTAATGGCAGTATAAAATAATAAATTATTATTATTAATAATCTTTCCTTTTGGCTAAGTCTTAATAATAATATTGTAATTTATAGCTAAAGAGACATATGATCAAGAAACTGTTTTGTTTTACTTTTGTGATGATAAACATACCGAGGGCCTCAAAATATTACCTGGCGGGCCTTGAGCCGCTTGTTGGAGCCCACTGAGCTAAACTGAACTAGGTAAGTCAGAGCAGAAGACCTGTGGTTAAGATGAAAAAGAGTTTTACTGCCCTGAAGGTGTAGAAACTATACCTAAAACAGGGTAGACCAGTATCTGTAAAGGAGGCTTGGCCTACTCTCAGCAATGGAACCTTGCTCCAATGCAGTGTCGAGTTGCGCTCTATGGTCCAAACCTTGTTGTGTTTCATATTCTGAGCTGGACCCCACACTAGGTCTGAAGACATACCCCTCCATGAGAGGCAGAGCTGGAGGAGTCGCAAAGCCTAAGCAGGAAATTGCAATGTGAAAAGGTAAAGGTAGAGCTGTGCTCAAGTATCATAGAAAGAGCCTTTGGACGAGTGTGCAGCACCACCATGTCATGGTGGAACACTGTAAATGGTGGATCTGCCACAAGCATTTAAAACATGCAAAAAAAAAAAAAGCCCTTTTTCCCTTCTTGTGAGGAAGGATAATGAGGCAGCAAGCATGGAGGGAGGATGGGGTGGGGGAGGGACCTGGCACCACTAAGTGTATCCGTTAAAGTAGGCACCGCTTAGCATAAACACCCCCAGTTCAATGGAACTGAAAAACTCAGAACAAGAGCAAAGTAGCAAAGACGACCAGGAGCTTGTGAGAGACCATCTATCTGCCTGCTGGGAGATACAGAGTAGAGAATGACACGGTGACAAAATTCATCACCATTACCGTCCCCGCTGATAACCGCAGTAAACAATCTTCATGTTATTCTTTAAGGAGAGAGGGAAAAATCAGAGTATGAATGGCCACAACCACTGACCCTCAAGCTTTGCTTTGAAGAATGCTGGTGTAGAAGGACTGAGGCTGAAATAGACGCTAAAAAATGACATAGGATTATTTCCCGTGGTTATCCGCAGGGACGGGAACGGTGATGAATTTTGTCACCGTGTCATTCTCTAATACAGAGCATTAAACTGAGCTCCATCACACAAAGCTCCTTGGTCAGCCAATATGTTCTACCTCCACCTGCTGGTAGATAGTCATAACCCACAAGTCTCTGGATTCACCTGTTGTTGATAAGGAAAAAGACCCCACTTCAATCCTGGCCAAATTAACAGACAAATTATTGTGGGCTAGTCAAGTAGCAACATGCATACATACAACTTGGCTACTTTGGAAAAACAGAGAAGAGCCAGATGGAATAGGATAACATATATTCATTGAAAAGCAGGGTGGGGGAGTTGAAGATGTGAAGGACTCCAAACATCAAAAGGACCCAGAGTTAATCTTAACCTGCTGCTTGTGGTTAATGAAAAATGTCTCAAACCACTTAAGCAGGCGCTATATAAGTGATAAGTAACAGCAGCAGCAGCAGCAGAGAAGATCCAATAACTACAGAGATAAAATGCTATTCCGAAGTCCCTTAATTTTAACTTACGCTGATAACTGAGCTACCACGAATCTAACACACAGTCTTAATGTTACTTTAAAATGTAGCTTCATGTTCAACTAAGTGAATCAAAACTGTATCTCAGAGACTGGTTCCTGGCACTGCTTAGCACATAAACATTCTTTTAAATCTTAGATGATGGAATTCTCAAGGTGGTCATTTTAAAGATGCCTTAGCAGCCAATAATCAAAAACAACATCCTGGAACCTTATCAAGCCCTACCCAGGAATGTTTTTCTTTTTAAATAGCAAAGCATTACATCTTGGTGCATAATGAAATTCCATATGCCTGACAACCAAAGGTAAGTATCTGAATCACAATACACAACTAAGCAAAGTTATGATATATTTTAAAATATATATATCATGACAATTTCTATCAGACATGAGAGAGGGAATCAAAGAGGATTTTAAATTATTTCAATGAATTATTACTGAAACTACTGCATGTTTACAAGTTTTGCCAACAAGAACTATACTTTACATTTCAAGTCTATAAGGTTTTAAGGTTAACATTAAATTTAATCATTAAAAACCCCAGCATAAATAAAACCATGCAGCCCTAGCTGCCTAGTTAAAACAGCTTCATTTTTAGTAATGCAATATCTTCTACAGCTACAAAGGAACCTTTGTTCTATCTATCTAGCTAATCAATTTACTGCTTTAGCAAAAGAGAAATACCCTGGAAGACAGCCAAAGGACAAACAAGTGTTAAAAAAAAAAAATAAATGTACAGAAGAACATCTGCATATTAAAATAATTGTTGCTTTATATTCATAAAATCTGCAGTTCAGAAACATTATTTTTAAGAATGTAGTGCTGTCAAAGATTAACTACCGTAAATACCTAACATATTTTACTATTTGGGTTTATATTCAAACTAACTAGACTCATGCCAAGGAAAGATTATGACAAGTCATTCTGTCATATGGCTCCTTGCCTACCTACTCTACTGATCTGTTAGCCAAGATCAGAATCTGATGTTCTACTATTCACTTTAGTTTGGTGGCTGAAGGACTATAGCAGTGGTCTCAAACTCAAACCCTTTGGAGGGCCACATTTTGCATTTATAAATTCTTGGAGGGCCTCAGAAAAAAATAGTTAATGTCTTATTAAGGAAATGAAAATTTTGCATAAGTTAAAAACTCTTTGTAGTTTATAAATAATAATGTAATTTATAGCTGTTTTATTTTACTTTTGTGATTATGATAAACATACTGAGGGCCTCAAAATAGTACTTGGCAGGCCGCATGTGGCCCCCGAGCCGCAGGTTTGAGGCCACTGGACTACAGGAATAAATGTAGAACGCCACCCCCTTTCATATAAGTAAATCAAAGGAAATGCTTCTTAAGAAAGTAATCCGATGCTGAGAGTTTGTTTCTTCAGATATTGTGCAAGCCTCTCGAATAAAACTTTATGTATGCCTCTGTTCAGGCATTCATTGTGTGTTACCTGTTTAAGAGCCCATGGCTGAACCAACATGAAAATCTCTCAAAATGTTCATCTCCTCTGCATTAGCACACTGTCCTAAATCAATAAAGGGTTAGCAGCTAACAACTAAAAACTCAAAGATCCTGATTTTCCATTCTAATTTTATTTCATTTTTGAGAAGAAAGCGGATGTAACTTTCAAAATATATCATGCATCTCAGTGAGGTGTGTTATGAATTAACTACAGGCATTTATGATGAAGAAAACGGAACACAATGATTTGGCTTTTCATAATGCAAAGATTCATGATCATGCTATGTCTCTCTTGAAAGAACAGATTAAACCTGATGTTGACCAGGAAATATGATTCAGATATCTCAATGTGCATATCTGTTATATTGAATACATTTACTCAAAACTCATTTGAGAATGTTAATTTAGAAGCCATCAGAAGCGGCTCTCTAATGTGACATATTTTGCCTACTGAGAAGAAATGTATGTTTAGCTGCAAGCTTTCTCATTTGGCTTCACTTTTCTAATTACAACTTCATCAATATTTTGAATATATCTTTTTACCAATTTCATTTGTGATGATCTCAATATACAAAATATAATGGAAATACTTAGCTCAGTATTCCATTTATAAGCTCGCTGCCAAACCCATTACCGACATGCACATTTCACTGTATGCGTCAGGGCAGGGTTTGGTTTGATTTTTCACTTGTCCACTTGCATACATAAACTCAGCAAAAAGGCACTTCAGAATACAAACTGGTTGATGGACAGACGCTAGAGGGTGGTGATTAATGGAATTCGCTCAGAGGAAGGAAAGGTGAGTAGTGGAGTCCCTCAAGGATCGGTGCTGGGGCCGATCCTGTACAATAGGTTTGTAAGTGACATTGAGGAAGAGTTAGAAGGAAAGGTTTGGCTTTTTACAGATGATACCAAGATTTGTAACAGACTAGACACCAAGGAGGAAGTGGAAACCATGGAAAAGGATTTTCAAAAGTTAGAGGAAGGAAAAATTATGTTCTTACCTGTTAATTTTCTTTCCTTTAGACACAGTAGATGAATCCAGAGACTAGTGGGATAGCACACATCTACCAGCAGGTGGAGATAAGGAACTGATTAACAGGTGGTCCTCTTGGACGGAACTTCCCATGCACCTTCAGTATCGCTCCTTGCCCAAGCATCCGGAACGAGTAATATACTTAGTATGCAAAAAAAACTTCTTAATTTTCAAGGTAATAAAACAGAATACAACTACCAACTAAATCATAACCTCCGAGACTCCTGAAATAATAATTGACAGGAAATATCCAGAAAGGGTGGGGCTCTGGATTCATCTGCTGTGTCTAAAGGAAAGAAAATTAACAGGTAAGAACATAATTTTTCCTTCCTTAGCAACAACAGCAGATGAATCCAGAGACTAGTGGGATGTAGCAAATCAATCCTCATAAAGAGTGGGACGCGAAAGCCACCTCTGCAATCCCTGAAGACCAAAAGGAAGCAACCACACACTGCCCAATCAGCCAGAAATACATAGAGAACATAACTTCGCCCTAGCCAATGCTTCCCAGAGAAACCTCCTGGACTCCGTCCAGGAAACTGCCTTTGCACTAGGTGAAAGAGCCTGAAGGTATGCCGGCAATGGCTTCACCGATGCTTTAGATGCTGCCCTACCCAGGGAATCCAAACAACGAAAGTCATTATCAAGCTGAAGTAAGCACTTTAGCAATCTCTGCTCATCGAAAAGCCACGAGGAAGGAAACTTCGATCCATAGTCCTCCTCCGGAAAGGAAGGAAGAGAGATTGTAGAACAAGAAAAGCCGATAGCACCTTAAGGGGAAAGGAAGGAAGTGTCCCAAACACGATATCTGACGATGTGAAAAGCTAGAAAGGATCTCTGCAGGTCAGCGCCCACAACTGCAACACTCTCCGAACTGATGTCATAGGAACCAGAAAGACCATCTGCAGGTTGACATCCTGAAGCGACATCCCGCATAAGGACTCGAAGGACAAGCCCCTCAGCCCCAACTTGAGATTCCAATCAAGATAGAACCTCTGCAAGGCAAGCGAACACACCGCACCCCCTTTCAGGAACCCAACCACATCCAGCTGAACTGACAACGAAGAATACGACGTGCTTCCCTCATAACCTACAAAGGTAACCACTAGTACCCAAAGGGAAGAATACGCCAGCCTTTGGATACTCCATCCCGTAAGAAGGAGAGAACGTGACCGAGGGAAGCCTGAAAAGAAATGCCCTGCTGATCACACTAGGAAACAAGGACTGTCCAGACCCCAGCACACGCTCCAGATGTAAAGCTCGTCTTGGTCTAGAGAAGAGTAGCAACTATCTACTTAGAATATTCTGTACTCCTGAACCACGCCTAGCCAACAACTAGGCAGGAAAATCAAATGCGAAGCATCGATGATTGTGAACGGAACCCTGCGGCAGTCATGACCAGAAGCCAAAGAGAATCTCCCTTCCTAGCCCCAACAGATTCGCCTACCTCAGACTGCATTGCCGATCCAGATCCACCAAGACTATGGAATCCAGACCCCAGATAATGCAAAGCAACACTCGGCCAATCAGCCATGGGAGAAACAACATATCGAAGCCGTCCCAGAGGCAACAGAAGAACTAACGCGTTCACCTTCTCGTAATCCCTGTCAGTATCCACTGATAAAACTTTGCCGGCTTGGCAGCAGGAGCTGAGGCCAGGAGAAACATCACCATGCAACCCCACGCCTTAACAATGAGCTGGAACGTCTCTGGAGATAGTTCCCACTGTCTGGGAGCTAGCTGAATTCTAATGAGGAAATCCGCTTGAACAATGGCCTGTCCTGTAATATGAGCCTCCGACAAAAGCAGAAGACAAGACAAATCTCAGCCCAAAAAATAATCCACTACACCTGAATGAAATGAGAGCTCTTCATGTCCCCTAGGCTGTCGACTCATGCCACTTCCTTGACCCTGGGTCGTACTGCCCCTGATCAACGCCAGAAACTCTGACAGAGCCCACCGTGCATCCAGAACAGAGATAAACCCCGGAGTCATCTCCTGAGACAACGAGCCTGCGCTGAGAACTGGAGGCACCAAGCACTCCCAGACCTTCCAACTAGCATCCATAATGATCACCAACTAGCCTAGGGCTGCAAAGACAGTCCCCTGTATAGACTGACATCAAGCAGCCACTACTCCATGCTGCGGAAGACTTGAGGATGCTTTCCTAGCCGGCAACTGTAATCCTGAGATACCAGCGACCATTGGGAGAGGAGAGACCGGAGAAGCGGCCTCATATGAAAGCATGCCCAAGACATCACTACCGGCACCGCAACCTCCATGGAGCATAAACTTGGAAATAACCCCTATTCTCAGACTTGGAATCCAGAGCATGAAATGTACCCAAGACTGCAACCTTGCAACGTCAGAGAGAAAACTTCCGGTTTAGGCGCGGGACGCACATAGGAGCGGCCGTCCACAGATTTGTCCACATAAACGACTGCGTCAGTGAGGAGGAATTAGCCAGCCAGAAGGTAAAACACCCAGGGGTAACAATGAAGAAAACACTGCATCGCCCTCAAGCCGGCGCACCACGGGTCGCATAAAACAGCTAGTCGGGCCCGCAGGCCTTGTGTTTGACACATGTGCCCTAGAGAAAAGGAGGGATAGGGGAGACACGATTCAGATGTTCAAATACTTGAAAGGTATTAATGTAGAACAAAAGCTTTTACAAAGGAAAATGGTAAAACCAGAGGTTGAGGGTGGTAGACAAGAGTAATGTTAGGAAATTCTTCTTTACAGAGAGGGTGGTTGATGCCTTGAATGTGCTCCCGAGGGATGTGGTGGAGAGGAAAATGGTGACAGAGGATCTCTAATCAGAAAATAATGGGTATATATTGAAGAACTAAGGCCAGTATTGGGCAGACTTGCATGGTCTGTGTCCTGTATATGGCATTCAGTTGAGGATGGGCTGGGAAGGGCTTCGATGACTGGAATGGTTTAGATGGGCTGGAGTGAGCTTTGACAGAGACTGCAGTAGATAGAACTTAAAGCACACTACCAGGCAGAGCTCTGGGTTTGTGGCCCAGAAATATCCACGAAAAAGGACAATTTAAATTAAATCATTAATTTATAGAGCGTGTATGGTTGAGCAGACTGGTGGATCCTTCGAGTCTTTGTCTGCCATCATTTACTATGTTACTATGACTGGCTATCTTAGTCTGTCTTATACCTGCCACGTCCTCTCTAAGGCTGTCTTTTTCCTGCCTGGGTCTGTATATAAACCCAGCTCTGGCTAGTCCTCTTTGCCAAAGCTCGGTCTGTATTTCCTAGTGTTGCTCTGTGATTTGGTTGCCTTGCTTTCTGGATTTCAATGTGTCTCGCTATAAGATTCCTTGATCCTTCATTAGCCCTTGCTTTGCTTCTGAATTGTGCCTTCTTGGTAAGAACCTGTTTCTGTGTTCTCCTAGTATTAGGTACTCTGGTATTAGGGCTCTGACTTTGGGCAGCCAGAACCTGGTGGTTGCCAGCACTGGAGGACTCCGTCTAAAGGAAAGGTAGCTGCTGCAGGTAGAAGTACTGCAGGGCTCAACTAGAAGGGAAAGGAAGTTATGGTTAAAGATGTACATCCCAGGTCCTACTATTACTAATCATTTCTATAGCGCTACTAGACATATGCAGCACTATACATCAAAACACATAAGAGACAGTCCATGCTCAAGAGAGCTTACAATCTACTTAAGACAGACAAACTGGACAAGAAGGTCCCTGTGTTTTCCATTGAATGGATCTGGCCATGGCACAGAATAAACTTTACCAAGACTTAATACATTTTAGATATTTTAGTTGAGCAAAACGAACACAATGGGCTTCAAGAGTGGGTTGACAGCCAAACTTCATAGCCCATTGTGCTTTTTTTTTTGCTCAATTTCATTTCCTGTGTTTTAGATACCCTCATTCATGTTGTCTAGATATTTTAGTTGGCAGATAAAACTAAATCCAAAAGCCCTCAAAAGGGAGCAAGGCAGTTATGACTCCAATAACTCTTTCATATAATTCAGTTGGCATATAAACAAAAATGTCCTTTTTGTTATGATTTTTTATTAAATTCCAGGAGGTATGTTAAAGGTCAAACAACTTTTCTGTTCTGCAATGGATCTATGTAAATCAGGGTGTAGCTGTACCAACCTCTCACAATCCCTGTCAAAACATACACCACACTGATATATCTAAAGAACCCCCATCCCAAAAAAGGTGTACTAGTAACTAAAAACATACCTGGAAGGGGAAATGAAAAAGGAAAAAAAAGAGGAGGTTTATTATCACAAAAAGCATATATTTTGTATTACAACAGCCATAAAAAAATAGATTACCGTATTTTCACGCATATAACGCGCACATGTGTAAAACGCGCACACGAGTATTGCGCGCGGGAACAAGGCATTTCTGTAAAAAATTTTCTTATAGTGCACCCACGCGTATACCGAGCTCCTCTCCCCTCCTCCATGTCCTGCCTGCTGCGGGGGCTGAGGCGAAGGGAGTCAGAGGAGCGGCGGTGGAGGCGGCTGAAGCCCAAATGTGCCGCCCAGCGCTGCAATGGGGGAAGGGAGGGAGGAGAGCGGGAGGCTGGAACTAGCCGCTGCTGCCTTGCCGTAGCTGCTAACTCTCTTGTCAGGGCCGCCATGCCGGGACTCTCAGAGGCTTCCGGTTCCGAAGGCTGCTGCTTGTGTCCGGCCCGTGGGGAAGATGATTGTGGGAAGCAGGACTCGCTGTCTCCAGCTGCCTCCGTGGCAGCAGAGCGGCGCGCAAGGCTGCCTGCCTGATTGGCCTATGTGGCTGCCTCTTTCCTTCTCTAGCGACAGAGTGGCAATGTAAAAAAAAAATATGTATAACGCGCTCACGGATATAACGCGCATGGTTATTCCGTGTTTGTAAAATCTTGTATAGCGCGTGCGTTATATGCGTGAAAATACGGTAGTACAAAAAAAAAACCCCAAATAAACCACAAAACCTCAAACAAAATGCTTAAAATAAAGACCAAAATAATAAGAAAGCTAAGAATCAAGAAAATTTTATATTTTAGAAAATTCTAAGTGTATTGTTGATTTTGAAGGTATTCTGAATTTATATATGGGCTCATATTCACAACACTGTGTATGTCTAAATTCCATAGGTTACTATGCAACTTTGTAAGTCTAAGGATCTCTTTTACAAACCTGTGATAGTGATTCCCATATGGCAAATGCGACATAGCCCATTCAGTTCTATAGGTTGCATCGCATTTGCTGTGCCGGTACTCGCTACCACGGCTTTGTAAAGTGCTTTGAAAACCATGTCACAGTCTACTTTTGCAATCCGCTTACAGCATGTTGTGTCCATGTAATTAAAGATGGACAAAAATGGTTTCAAACATTTGACACAGGAAAAAAAAAACCAAAAAACAAACATTCATGAAATCACTAAAAAGCTGCAATTGTAGGAGGTATGTATTTTTGTAAGATGCAAACATTTTAAATAAAGAAATGAAAAACTAAAACTGCCGGACTTGCAATACATTTCCAATTTCCATGCTAGACATGGAAAAAAATCAAAAACAAGAATTAGAAATGCCATCACCTTCTAATGATATTGAAAGTGAATATAAACAAAATAAGTAAACAGTTGCTTCTGAGATAATGCAAAGCTGATTATTTCCATTCAGTTGCTAATCAGCTTGAAATAACGGAGCTATTGTGGGAGCAAAATGTCTAGCTGACAAGCAGCAGATTCACATTCAGTACTCAAGGGCTCCTTAACCATCTGTAAAAACAGACTTTTTAACTCAATAGGTGGCAATAGTCATATTTGCAATAGCTTTTATAAACCATTCAGGAATTCAAAAGAGAAACCCAACACATCAAATCACACACTTCGATACTCAAAGCTTTTCTTGAAGTAAGACTGGTTAAAGCCAGTCTTACTTGCAAGAAAGCTCTGCTTCCTATACTCCAAGGGGTTCTCAGGGGCTTTTACCGATCAGATACCATCAAGGCCCAGATGCACTAAACTCACCGATCGTCGCTAAACCAGTTTGAATTGGTTTAGCGTCGACCTAATTTGCTGACCCATCTACATAATGGTTCATCACATGCTTTTCTGTGCGTTCATACATTCTCCTACTTTCCCATGCAAACAATCTCATTAGAATTAAAATGAGGTCATTAATATTAAAACGAGCGAGGGGTGGGGGTGGATATTGATCTGTTTTTTGTTGAGTTCAATCAGTCTCCACAAAGAAACCACATGGTAGACTCTCTTATCCTGAGTTTTGTTTATGGTTGTATTTTTTTTGCCGAGTGTTGTATCTTTTATCTTGTATACAAATTTCTAAATAAAAATATATCTTAAATAAAAAACAGTCTAGACCTATTGGATTTTTCAGGTCCTTAGTAACCGTCATTAGATTTAGTGCATAAAAATATCCAATAGGTCTAGACTGTGTTACTGACCGGCCTGCCATAAAGAGAAAAACAGAAGGGATGCCCATTCCCTCCTGCTTCAGAAACCTGTACTCCCACATTCCCAAACCTCCCTCCCTGTGAAGATCACAGCCACCCTACCCTCCAACTCCCCCCTCCCCCCCCCGAAGATCGCCAGCAGGAGGGATGCCTACTCCCTCTGCCTCAGCCACCCGGACACCCCTCAAACTCCCCCCTCGTACCTTGTTGTAGAAAGCTGGCAAGAGGGAGTGTGCATTCTTCAAGTGACCACTGAGGTAAATATAGAATCCATTCACACAATTATAACACTATAAATAATAATTTAGTGATTTGGAAGTCCTCAGTTTGAGTTGTATCTATAGGAAGGGGGCCTTAGGAAGGGCCTAAGACTCCAATTGATTCAGATACCTAACCTTCCCAAATGCATCCCAGGATGCACCAGGAAGGGAAAGACCCGTCATTTTGAAGAGGCAGGCCTGTTAGCAAGAGGGAGTGGACATCCCTCTTGCCAGCTTTTGGGAGTGTGTGCTTGAGCAGGGGAGGGGGATGTTCTGACCTGACTCCCCCATCCCTCCAGGGACTTTTCTTTGGAACTTGGTAGAGTAGTAGAAGGGGGGGCGGGGAATCCAGATTTTGGTCAGTCAGGTGTGTGTGAGTGGTCTGGGTGGCCAAGGCAGGAGGGAGTAGGCATACCTCCTACCTCTCTTTTTTTTCTATGGCAGTCATTGTTGGGGGGGTGGGGGAAAGGGATTATCACTATTTTTTTTTTTTAAATGGGAACAGGTATGCAAACACACGCACAATATATGTGCCCCCCCCCCAAAAAAAAAAAGAGAAGGTGGTTTTCCTGCCCCGAACAGCTGAGTGGCAGGAGGCTGTTTCGGGCCTTCTCTAGACGTTCAGCTGTTCGGGCATCCCCTGCTGGCTCAGCGCATGTGTGAAAGTTGCTTTTCCAGTGACTGGTGGGGTGGGATTACAGCCAACCTCTGCAAAACTAATTTGCATGCAAAGTCAGTCGAATATCGATCGCCGTTTTAAAATCGGACAATTAATCGGCCAACAGTTACCCATATTGTTTTAACGGTGATTTTTAGTGCATTCAGGCCCAAGATCCCTAAGAAAATGCATTACAAGAAGCTCATTAATATTTAAATGAACACTCCTTGTAATGCTCAAAAGGGAAGAGTGGGAACGCCTAGGGAATGTTTTTTATGGAAGATCTGAAGCTACCATTAGCTGTTGTGCATGTGTGCACACACACAGCAGCAGATATTTAGAAAAAAAAATATATATATTATTAACCCCCTCCCCCCCAAGGGAGCCTGTTTAGTTGAGAGGCACTGGAAGACCAGAGACAGTTCAGCCGAGGGAAATAAGAAGCAGTGAGAGCCTGTTGTGACAGGCGGGATGGGGGTAGAGGAGCTGTGCCTACCTCTTTGCTCTTCTGAGCAGGTGCCAGGCACAGTTCCTCCCCTCTTTTACCAGGCTACTGAGCACAATTAGCATGCACATGATTTCCATGCTATTGTGCTAAGCATAGTCCGGCAAAAAAAAAAAAAAAAAATTTGCTTCCATCCCCAACTTTCGTTGCTGGGTTACTCAGAGCTTTGTGCATCTTCCTCAAAGTCTTTTGTCAAGCATTCTGAGTAACACTGAGTATAAAATACATTGTAAAATAAATAAATAAATAATCTATATCAAGCAAGTAGAGAATGACACGGGGACAAATTTTTCCCTGTCCCCACAGGAACTCATTTTCATGTCCCTGCTCCATTCCTGAAAGCTCTGTCCTCAACTGCACAAGCCTTAAACCACTTTAAAATCATAAGTGTTCTAAGTTTGTGCAATTAAGGCAAAGCTTACAGGAATGGGGCATGGGGAGCGACAAAACTTGGGGGGATGGGATGGGGAAACTGAGTTCCTGCGGGGACCGGGAAAAATTTGTCCCTCGCGTTATTCTTTACAAGCAAACAAGCATAGGCCATTCAAAGACAAGTTTCTCTATAGCATCATATGCTACAGTGTAAGGAAGCATTTACTGACAGTATTCTAGTTCATCCATGACTTTTCTCCTGCTGTGCCATTAAAATACAATGTAGGATGGAGCCCATGACAAAGATTGCACAGACAATGAGCTAACTGTGCATGTTTCTAGGCACATGATGCAGAAAAGGGTTTTGCACAGAAGCGAACCCTTCAAAAAAAAAAAAAAAAAAACAACAACAAAAAAACCCAACCATGCATTAGGCACTAGTAAACAACATATTAAAATGAATGCTAATGAGGGCATTAGTTATTCTGCCCCAACACAGAGAAGTACACAGAAGACTTTAAACTGAGTACAATGCAAAAATTTGAATGCCAGGTCTGAGGAGGCCTAGAAGGGTTAGCTCATTTTTTTCAGTAGTGTTAGTGAGGATTTAAATGCTAGTTTTCGCTACAAACAAAAAAACAGCACCAGCAACTTTTTAAGATAGAATAGGCAGTGATTGTTTTCTATATAGGTTTGAGCAGAAAACAAACTGGAACGATGTGCATAAAATATTTGCAGTGCTGATTATTTATCTACAGGACAACATTCCAGTACATGTGCATATGTGTTCTGACACTTTCTTTTTGCTCAGTCATGCACATAGAACTAGCCACTAGAGAATGACACCGGGAAAAAATCTGTCCCCGTCACCGCCCCGTACTTGGCCCACCATCCCCTTCACCGCCCCGTCACCCCCATTCCCTTCACCGCCCCGTCACCGTCACTGCCATCCCATTCACCGCCCCGTCACCGTCCCCGCAGCAACCATATAAGCCTTAGTACTGCAATATTTAGCTTATTCCTTTCTTATAAATCAAAGTTCTGGCTACTGAACTAGAGAAAGATATGTTCAGCTGGCAGGGCTTTGTTTATAAATTTTTATCAACACAACTAATATACTACTTTAACCTAAAGCAAAAAATAAATAAATAGAATTTTTTTTTCTACCTTTGTTGTCTGGTTTCTGCTTTCCACATCTTCTCATTCAATTCCTTCTATCCACTGTGTGTCTTCTCTCTGCGTCTTCCATTTGCTGTTACTGTGCCTCTCCCTTCAGCCCCTCCCACAATTGGTCTAGCACCCATCTTCTTCCCTCTGCTCCCCATAGTCTGGCATCTGTCTTCTTCCCTTTCAGTGTCTTCTCCCCACTCTGTCTTCCACATTTCCCTTCAGGGTCTGTTTCTCTCTACCCTCTTTCAATGTCTGTTCTATTCCTTTTTACCACCACCCTTTCCTCCCTCCTTCACCATCTGTTCCTTTCTACCACCCTTCAGCTCCTCTCGCATGGCTTATCTATCTACCTCCCTCCCTCCCTCCCTCTTATTTTCGTGGCAAGTTACAATGTAATTTGTGCAAGCCGCTGGAGCCTGCAAGCTCGGTCCCTGTCCCATCCCCACAAACCATCTCGCTTCTGTTTTCCTATTTTCCCCATTTCTAATATCTCCCCTATGCATCTGGCATTGCCCCCCCCTGTGTCCATATACCATCCCCATGGCATGTCCCCTTTATGTCTCTGTCCCTATGCCCCATGCACATAATTTCCCCTCTTTCTGTTACCTTCCTGTGTCCAGATTTCCCCTATCTTCCTCTTCCATACCTCTTCTTTTCAACCCCATCTAGCTTCTCTCCCTCTTTCTTCATCCCCCCCCCCACTGCTTTCAGAATCTGGCTCACCTGCCTGTCCTCCCCTTTCTTTCCTGCTGTGGGTTTCTTTCTTTCCCTCTTCATCCCCTTGGCCCAGAATCTTTTTCCCTTTCACTCCCTTCTTCCTAGTGTGAGCCGGGAACACGCATGATCGAGTGGTCCAGCAGCCCCCACCCACCCGATCGCAGCGTTTAGCCAGCTCCCTCCCTCCACCTCATCTTATATGCTGTTTGCCGGCTTTCTTTTTCCTGAGCCACACATGGCTGTGCAAGTTGATCAATCTTCTCCTCTCCTGCAACTTCCTGTTTCTGGTTGCATCAGAGGAGAAGATTGATCAACTCGCACAGCAGCGCGTGTGTGTCTTTTTGAACGCGTGCGGTGGAGGGAGGGAGCTGGCTAAACACTGCGATCGGGCGGGTGGGGGCTGCTGGACCGCTCGATCCTTGATGCCTCACTGCGGAGACAAGACCATTCACTGCTCCACAGGGCGGTGAATGGCCTTGTCCCCGTCCCCGCAGCGACTACTATTTTTCTTTCCCCGTTTCAGCGGGTTACCCGCGGCTACTCGCGGCTAACAACCACCGTGTCATTCTCTACTAGCCACCCTCAGCACAGAACCTTGCGTGCATGTGTCTGGGATGTTCGCCTATCAGCACACAAGTTCTGTGCTCTTCACATTTACACGATTAGCTTACTGCACTGGCTTGCAAAACTTCGGCATTATGTTTCACATTAGAAGTTGTACACTCAGACATCAGTGCACTGTTCTTTTTCTTTTTACATTGGCCTCAGAGAGGTAGGACAAACAACCCCGGGGAACTTCAATATTGGAATATAGTATTGGAAAAGACCTGTCAAAGAAAAATATTTTACTTGACATTTAACAAGTCAAAGAGGAAAGAAATTGGTCAAGACTTCATTCACATACGTTGCAAGAGAATAATTTTCAAGCAGCCATGAAATATGCAATCACATTAAAATCCAACTCCCCCCAAATAAAACAATAAACCCTCTTAGTTAGGTCAGCATAAAATATTATTTGTACTCACCTTTCCTTTGAAGAAATATTCTAAGCAATGGATTTGCAGTTGTAATCGCTTTATGGTAGTTGTCATCATTATTAATGGGCAGCAAGTCTCCGTGAATATCTGCATACCCCACAAGAACATCAACATTAGGTATCATGTGCACATGTTGTAGTAATCCATAGAACTCATCAAATTTCCCAGGTTTGGATCGTTGCAAAGAAAAACGCCGAAATTCTGCTCCAAACTATGACAAATAAAGCTGGCTTTAGTGTGCTTGACAAGTGTAAACATATATAATGCAATTTCAAAAACAAATTACCAGTAGTGTAAAATCAAAACAAACTAACCCCCTCCCCTCTCTTTTATGAAGCCGTGTTAGGCTTTTTTTTTTATTTTTATTTTTTATTGCTGACTGCAAAAGTAAAAACTTAAACGCTCATAGGAATTCCGGCAATAAAAAAGCCTAATGCGACTTCATAAAGGGCGGGGGTGGTAAATGAAGCCATGTTAATACACATCTCAACACTTCTCTCTCTTTTGTAATTTATCATCACATTTCATATATTACCTAAAGAAAAGATCTCTAAATGTTTAAGAGGAAATAATTAAACAACTAGGGGCTCCTTTTATCAAGCCGCGCTAGCGGGGTTAACGCGCGAGACTTTTCATCATGCGTTAACCCCTGCGCTGGCCAAAAACTACCGCCTGCTCAAGAGGAGGCTATAGAGGCTAGCGCAGCCGGCGGTTTAGTGCATGCTATTACGCGCGTTAAACCGCTAGCGTGGCTTGATAAAAGGAGCCCTAGGTTTCTTTTATTTTGTTCTATATCTATCTAAAACAATGCCAAAAACATCCAAATTTACTTTGGTTTCATATGCTTGTGAGTTCAGCTTTCTGTATTTCAGAAATTTATACAATTTTTTTTTTTTTTTTAAAATTCTCTCTCTCACCCAACTAAGGGAAAGAACAAAGAAAAATTAGGATATCTGAGCACCTGTACTTATGCAACAGGCAAGTGTGATGGCTTTAGATCTGAAACTAAAAGGATGAAGAAATACCTAGGAGGGTGGATGCAAAACGTCATTTACACGTTGGAAGATAAGCATACCTATCTTAGTCATTTGGTTTTGGTGGTTTCCAGCATATAAATCATCTCTATGTGACAAATATGCATTGGCATGAAGATTTGAATTAGATCCAGAAAAGATTATCAAACTCAAGTATTACTGCTGTGTTACATGATTGCATTAAAAGCCAAGATAATATAGGATAAGACAGTTTCCTTAGAATCCTACTACCATCAAACATTTTTATAGTGATAGGTGGCATATGTTATGTTTTACAGATGCATAAAATAGACAGTCTTAGAATGAAATAGAAAAAAAAGAAAAAGACAGATACATTTGATTTATACAGTGCTTTTACCTGGTTTACAATCTAAATGAAATGGACTCAGCAGGCCAACCCATATAAGACAAAGCAAAAGGAATCAGCCTATAAACTGTTTCCCTCGCAGATGGGGATCCTGCTCTATCAAGGGGAACATGGCCTATAGATTTTTGCTCTGGGAGCCTAATGGGGATCTTTCTCTAGTGACCACTGCCCTGAACCTAGCAATCCTGCTACAGCAGTCCATATTTCAACCATCTGCTGGAAATGAAAAAAAAACACTGAAGGGTGGAAAGTAGCACCAGTCCCATGTAAAGGAAAGTGAAGTCAATGCCAAGCTTTTTTCTCCTTCCATCTCCATCTTCTGGCAAGGCAGTAACCCATTCATTGTCCATATGAGACCAGAGCAGACAAGTGAGAGGAAATCACAGGGAATATGAACAGGTAAGAAAAATAGAAAATGAAGACGCCATTAAGACAATGAAAGCAGACACACGATTGAAAAGTGCACAGATATTTCAGAGAACATGGTGGGGGTGTTAATAAAACTTATACTCATATCTCCAGTAATAACCACTTAATACTAATATACTTTGTATCACACTGAGGCCTCAGATTCGGAGCATACGCGAAGTCCTATCACGGACTAGACGATCAGCGTACCACTGGGGGTTGGTTATTTAGTTTATACACTATAGGGGGTGTTAATAAAACAGATACTTGTATTTAGGAGGAATAGCATGGAACGCGATCTTTGTGATGTAAACAAGGACAACACACTTGAGATTGTCTGACCTTAAGACAAAATGTTGATATGTTTTACCTTTGAAACTAGGTAAAAAGTCTAAGTAACCTATGAAACTATCCACACCAACTCTGCATCCCTCCTCAAGTATAATGTATTTTCAAGTCTACACATATTGTTTTTCCTTACACTGCCTGTGTGTGCTGTCTTCCAATTCTGCCCAAACACATCTGAAAATGTTTCTTCTAATGGCTCTTAAAAATATGCATGTTGTAGAGCACAGTGCAATTTTCAGCCATTTTTAGGGAGGGCAATTTTTCAGAAGGCCAATCTTTACTTAGACAATTGGCTCATAAGGGAGCCGTCCCATGCCAAGGAGCTCACAGCGGAAGACTAAGTGGTCCAGTTCCTATAGGAGCTAGGTTGGGGATAAACTTCGGGAAGAATCACTTGGACCAAAGGATTGGAATACTTAGGGGAGGGATCCTAAGGCAAAACAGTGTTCCTGTTGGAAGCACAGAGTAGCAGATTTTGGAAATGCAGGTCATTACAGCTCCGACGGCAAGGCATTATCTTCAGCTACTGGGGTTCATGGTGGCGACGATAGAGGTGGTATCCTGGGTGAAAACACATTTGCATCCTCTCCGGGAGGCGTTGCTCTCCCTGTGGTCCTCACAGATGGATGTTCTGGATCTCCCTCTGTCTTGGACATGCGCAGCCCTGCACAGCTTGAACTGATGGTTGAAGCCACAGTCCCTGCCTGGGGTGTACTGCAATGCATTCCTATGTGGGTGATCTTGACAAGATGCCAGTCTGTATGGCTGGAGTGCCCACTACAAAGGGCCAATGGTTGCCCTCACAGAGGAGTTGGTCCATAAATCACTTAGAGTTGAGAGCGATATGCTTGGCTCTGACTAAAATTTAACTGGTGATTTATAGAGCTAAAGTGACACTGCAGATGATCTAAAACAAGTAGTTTCTGGAGGCATACATAGCCCTCACTTTACCATTTAGACAGTTGAATAACTGTGGGACTGATGCAGTAAACCGTTATGCTTTAGCGACTTGCTCTGTATATTCCCCCACTGGTCTTATTCCTTGTGCAGAAAGGCTTCCAGCATGGAAAAATCTCAAATAAAACCATAGCACTGAAGGGTTGTACAGTGGGCATGCAAAACAGTTGAAAAACAAATGGTTTCCTGATGTTAAAAAAAAAAAAATATATATATATAAAATTGTACTAGAGTTTGGTAGTTTTTTTTACTCTTTCCTCAATGTTGCATTTTTACGAGTATACCAGGAGCAAAGAGGATATCTGAGATGATTTGTGGCTCATCACTTCATAGGACACAAAATCTCGTAAGGGCCATTGGGCTCTCATTTTCCCCCTCCCTGAATCACATGGCCCCTTGCAACCTCAAATTGATTCCCTCCCCTCCCTCCCCCTAAATCCTTCATGCATCTCTGATGTTGGGAGGCCTGATCGATGCCATATTGAAAAATGGCAGCACTTGACCCTATGTAGTGCATCCTTGTACACCACTTATCTATCAAATAAGGTAGTAAGTACTTATTTGGCAGACTGACCCCTATGAACTAACAACACACACCCTTTTTCAAGATAGCAGCACAGAGAAACCAAATAGGAGCAAGTAGGCATCACTTTCTGCCTCAACATTAGGAGACTACAACGGGAACTCATAGCAGACATTTTGATGATGGCTCTGCAAAGGGCAGGAGCGTAGGATCCTGCCTCGCGTCGCCGCTAGACCACCAGGTAAGGTCTGGGGAAGGTCCGATGCAAAATTTTGTTAAAAAAAAAAAATCGCGAATAACCGAATCCACAGGTACTGAAATCGCGGATTCAGAGGGGGTTACTGTAGTTCTGTTTGTATAGCAGAGAACTTCATTGGGTTTCTGTTTTGAAAATTAACAACTTTTATAGGCCAAACACACTAGGGCTGATCAGAAAGCTACAATGAGTAAAATGCATGCAGTATGCACATATTAATGCAGAATGGGGTTCAGCACAGGAATTATCTCATGTGGTATACACGAGAGCATAGTATATTAAAATGCATGGTAATGAGGCCATTGGGTATTCCACCAGAGTGTGCACAAGTAAACGGAATTTTGATATACACAGAGTGAGACATCCACTACCAGGTCCAAGGCAGAATAGAGAATTTCATGTCAATTTTTGGTAGTTACTTTGTGTGTGTGTGTGTGTGGGGGGGGGGGGGGGTTTGACTGTACACATTCAAGTATCTAGAATTTTAAGACAGAATGGAAGCAACAGCTATCGGTGGAGATAAGTGGCTTTGTGTGCATGTATGTATCCAAAGAAAATGAAAGTACCAGTCCATGTGACGTTCTGCGCATAAATATTAGCCTCGCAAAAATTTCTTGTGTGTAAATATTCTGGCACTTCCCTTTTTGTTGGGCTTGCACACAATAGGCACCCTTACAGCAGAATCTTTTGTACATATCATATGTCCAATTGGCTTCCCCTTATTAGGGCACAAGTTCTGCATGTTTTAAATAAATATATATTTTGGGGGGTTGACTACATCACTGTAAAATTTATATTCATTAATTTTTTGTTAATCATGCAGTAGTAACTGTGACTCATCCATTAACTACATGCATGGCTTTAATGTGCAGCTTTATGCATCGACTTTGTTTCTCTCGAGAGGGGAGAAGAGGGAGGAGGAGGAGGGGAGAATCTGTGTGTATGAAAGCTTGTTTAATTAACATATCTCCGAGTAGAATCTTGTTTAGGATGATATACAGCGGAAGCAAGCATAATACAGTATAATCAAGTATTACTAAAAGACAAACATAAAACAGTTATTTATGCATGTCTTCTTCATCAGTTCAATGACCTATGCCTGAGTGACGTTGCATGTAGTTGTCTGCTATCTGGCATTACTGGATGAAGCAGTGGTAGGGGAACAGCAGAGCAATTAGTAGAGAGGCTGAGCGCTGGCGGCCACAAAGGTAGCACAGGATTAAAAGAGTGACTGGCAGTGGGACAGACTAGCTGTGCAAAAGCCAAGGAACCTGGGCCCCCACCAATCAAGGGGGTAGCTGCAGGAGAGCTCAGCTGGATGGCTGGCAGCAAGCCCAAGCCCCCACCATTATTTTAAAACATAATTATAGAATAACTTCAGTGTACTTGGGAATTTTATCCCAAAGCCGACAGTTTGAAAATTCTCTGTGTGGTCAATTACAGATAAGTAGGTGACTTGTCTGTACTTATGCTATCTATCAGTTTTTAAGTAGGCCTGCTGAATATGATACAACCCTAAACTTTAAATGGGGTAGCAGTTATTTTTGTCATCCAAAAACAGTGCTGAATATCATCACTGTCCATAACTTTTGGCTCTACTTCTTGAAATATCTCCTGGCCGTTTCCTCCTAAGTGTATTAATTATGGCCAAATATTGAGATGCTCAGACAAAGATCAGTGAGTTGGTGCCAAACTGATGTGGGTAAAAACCCCTCCAGATTTATGCAGTTAACTCCAAAGTTAATCACTTAAATCCTTTTGAATATCAACTTCTATGACTATAAGACCTGCATTATGTTTCTTGTATCTCTTCATCCTTTTAGTTTCATAGTTAAACATCACACAGGAGTTCAGATATCTTCATAAATTATTTTTTGTTACCATTACTACTACTCATTTCTATAATGCTGCTATATGTACAGCACTGTACATTAGAACAGTCAAGACATGGTCCCTGCTCAGAAGAGCTTACAATCTACTTACAGTTTTGCTTGGTTGGATGACTGCTTTTCATTTCATTCCTTGGTAGTACAACAGATGAAATATGAATTGGGGTTGTGCTGGATACAAACCAAGCCACCATGGCCTAAAATTTTTTCTCACTTGTTATATGAAGATGATTACCAAAGCTATTGATTTAAGTAAATGAAAAACATTTCTATAACTATATGTGAGTAAGATGCATATAAGTGTACTATATTACAGTATTCTATAGGGGCACACAGTAGGATTAAAGTGTATATTTGCAAGGAGTACACATGAAGGTGGAACTTAGGAGGGGCATGGGCAGGGTTGCCACATACCTTCATATCTTACAGAATACTGTTACACATGCTGGACTTAGGTGTGCCCATGTAGGCATGAAATCGAAAAAACAACAGGAAGAAACAGCTCTTCACAGAAGAATCCAAGCAAAACAAACAATGCAGACAAAAAAATGACATGCTCATTTATGCCAGGTCAATGACAGGTGCTCATTCATGCAGCTCAGTGCAGGTTTTATGCAAGAATTCTATAATAGAATTAGAGTATTTGGATGCCATCATAGAACGGGGGCGTCCAGGTACATGTGCAGATGCTCAAGGCCCCAAACTGGCCCAGCACAGAACAACAGAGTCAGCCTCTTTCAGCACCGGTACATGTATGATAAGTAAAATGCTGGTTGGGGGGGGGGGGTTGAGGTGGACAACAGCACCATTCATCTTGGCAACATGGACGTTTAACGCCTACCTGTACTAAACATGTCTATCTTCCCTTCAAAAATATGGAGTCCCTAAATATTTGAAAAATTCTACTTTGTGAATGATGTCTATTGATTTTTAGTGCTTCTGCTAGCTGATCTGTTTATCAATGATCATTATAAGGCAGGAAGGTCATACAGACTTGGCTCTGGGTTGATTTCCATAGGATCTTTTGTAAACAAGACTGATAATGACTGTTTAGTAAT